>NC_139254.1:8911540-9511540 GCF_977018435.1 Lepisma saccharinum | reverse complement strand
GAGAGCAGAGAAAAATTGAAACATATGAAAACTGAGAAAGAAATAAAGATGATAGAGAATCCTAGTAGCAGTGATAATTGTAGTAGGGTCAACCTTTGTGACGTTGTTCCCCCAAACATCCACATATTCTGTTTAAAGTAAGATTATCTTTCGTTTGTACCGGATTGTATCGCATTTACTTTCGTTTGCAACATTACAGAGTTCGAGTATTCACAAATTGAACTTGGGGGGGGGGACTTCAGGTAGCCCGTACAGTTTTATCCCAGTGCATTTTTTCGATTGTACCGTAACGATTTGAGAGTAAATTAAATTAATATTTGAAGTTCCCTCGCCCCCAACTTTAAAATGAAGGACAAAATCATTACGTTTGTACCATTGAAATAACTAAACTAAACAACTAAAAGCTCCCCATCATGGAGGAAGAAAAAATCAAGCAACTTCTTGGATAGAATTTCGTTTGTGCACTTGAAATTTTATTTTTTATCGTTATAGTTTTCCAGTTATTTCTCTCCAAAAATGGGAGTGGGAAGGACGGAAACGAACTTAAACCATGATTTCTCAGTCTCCGTAACCATAGGCGTAAATTGGCGGGGACAAGGACCCCCAAAATTTTCACATTTGTTAAAATCTTCAAGTTAGGCGACCTGAGGAGCAAAGTAATAAAGAGTAATATTTGTGACTTCGCTAGTTATTTAAATGTCTTAGCACGTCGAGCTGCGACGCCAGGTGTCCCGGGTTCGAATCCCGCTTGGGCATGGTTGTTTGTAAATGTCCATTCATCAATTTCATCACTCATCCCCATATTCTCAAAATTAGCCAAGAGGCACAAACCGCGAAGTAAAATAAAACGAATCAATCAAATCAAATCAAACCATGACGAATGCCAATCTTCGGACGAGAACTATTGAAAGGGCTCACACTGCATGCTAAACAGTGCCCTCTCACCGTGTACTGTCATTATTTCGAAATGTGAAACACATTTTGGTCTAAGCATTTAGGATAGGACAATCTGAGCATATATAAAGAAAACTTACAGTGTAAAAATATTGAAAACGTTATTGAACTTACTTACCTTCGAATCCTGCTTTCTTATCTTCACTTTCAAATACCCACTCAGCAGACAAACTATTCTGGCCCACGGCACAGACGACCTCACACAATGTCAACGGCAAGGCTATTCTGGGCCTGCTTATCCCAGACGTCCTTCGATTGGTCCACACGAAAAGCCCGCCGTATACGACGCGTGACTTGCAACAAAAGATACTAAAAGTGAATGTCCTTTAAACAAAGCAACGATCTTTGGGGGTGGGGGTGGTTTAGACAACTTTTGTGGCAGGCGGATCCACTGGGAGGGCGATGGGAGCGATCTCCATTCCCAACTGCCAGTTCTTGGATATGATATTATACCTGATATTTTTGAGACTCAGATGTTCCGCCTTTTATCCCCAAATTTAAAAGGCTCGATAATATTTATAAAATAAGTCAACTTTATGATCAAGATAAGCTAATCGAAACTGACACTACAGTTTAAATTTGTATTGAATCACTGTGCAATATGCTTCAAAATGAAATCGAACTGAGACCCCTTGAGGAAATAGGCTTTCGTGTTCTGTGCGTATTCACTATATTTCTCATATCTGCTCATTCAGTTTACATTGTGGCAATAGGAGGTCAAGAGGCATTATGATACAATAATAACCACCTATTCCAGTCCTCGACCTCTATTTTTGCAAAGGAATTCTCTATCTTCTAGAACACAAAATCAGCTTCGTTCCTGTTTACAGTATAATATGTTGTTTATATATAGCAGTGTAGTGTATGTTAGAATTGAGGTTCGGTGAGGTGAGGCATTCGAATGAAATTCGCCCCTCCCAGCTGTAACTTCTGGATCCACCACTGGTTTGTGGCAATTTGAAAGCGCTCTGTGGATACCAAAGTCCTAAGAAAATAAAGGACAGAATTTCTCTCCTCCACAAATTGATTGAGCTGGTTTATTTTATTTCGCTTTTGTGTCACTTTTGGCTAATCGCGAAGATGAGGATGAATTGATGATATGATTAAATTCATGAAGGGACACTCGCAAAGAAAACACATCCCCAGGCCTGGATTCGCTGCGCTACCCACTCCGCCATGGAGACCGGCTTTCCTTCACAGAGATAAGTACTTCATAATAATATTAATGTAGAATATAATATTGTAATTCTCATCCAGGAACAGCCCTATAGTAGGGGGGTGGGAGGATAAGGGCAGTTGATTCAGGTTCCGCAACAAACAACTTCAAATTTCCCCAGAACTTATTAGTTAATAGTTGACATTGATACTTTCTAATACACATGATTAGTTGACCAAAAATCTAGATTTTTACCCCCTAAAAAACTAATGTGAACATGAGAATGTTTTTTGTCGCTTTTATACAAAGAAAACTTCAAACTGCGTTTATTGTGTAATGCTGGTTATTATCAGTTCGTTACAATAACCTGTAATTAAAATTTTATAATAATAAATGAGTATTTAATGTCTTATTGTTGAAAATATTGTCTTTGCATTTACTGTAGTGTCCTAATATACTGATTGGAACAAAGAACTCCAGAAAATATAACTTATATGGTGGTCGTTACCAAAGATAATGTACTCTTCCTGCGGGATTTGTAAGCAATAAGTTCTTCTCAATAAGGGGACCCCCACGGACAGGGTGCAGAGCTGTGGTGCAACGCTCTCGTCACTTGGTGTCCGGGTTCGAGCCTGGGTGAGTGACTGTTGAAATAGCCATTTCCATAAGATAAATTATTTTCCTGTATTTGTACATATTGCCAATGGACACGAGAACTTGCGAAAAATAACATTTTTTAAAAATAATCCAGATAGTTAATAAACAAGCGTGAATGTGAAGATATGAAGGACGTATCATCCAAAATACAATAAGTAACTTCATTTTTTTTAACTAGTCGTTGAATGCAGGGTCTTGCACTACTAATAAAACTGTATCTTAGATAGTGGTAAGCAGGAATAATGCTGTTTTCTTTTCCTTCTCACTGGCAGGCAGACACGTCATTCGAGGTATTACATATATCGATTGCCTTCGACTGTTGACTAGAACAATAGAAAACCAGAATTTTTTAAAGGAAGATCGGCCGTTGGTATAAAATTTATTATTACGTATTATGATTATTTTGATTGATTGATTTGCTTTATTTTACTTCGCTTTTGTGCCACTTTGGCTGAAACGGAGCACAATTTAAAATGAAGACAAGACCGAGAGTGACAGCCGTCTGTATAATCGAGACTTATACTGTCCGAAAGCCTTGTATTGTTCAAGGATTTGGTAAATCGTAGTGTAAATTATTATTTGAATTCGTTATAATCAAAATTTCTATAATATGCAACTTGATTTACTTTTTATTTAAAGATGTTTAATTTTCTAAAACTTTCGTTTTTAAGTTATATTACTAAATGTCTTTAAACATTTCTTATATATTTATTATTGAGATAATCTAAACGAGACCGAGGCTTTTCCTTCGGGAAAGAAAGAGCAACGAGAACGAGTCTGCTTACAGCGACGAAAGAACGAAAGGTTCCTTCATTCACGACTCTCGTCTCAGTTTGTAACCTAAATTCATGTTGCACTTTTATTAATTTTTGTAAAAGTAATCCTATGTTCAATGGCATTGATTAACTTCAGTTGACCATATTTTGAGAAATCTTACGTGCCAGTAAAATGCAAACTGTCTGGAATAAATGTAATAAGTTAGCCGTGACCGAGCACGTTGAATAGTAGACTCAAGGATTTTGCTACCGAATGCTTGACGGTCAGTTAGTTGGCTTATGAAAAGATCCACGTATATATCCAAACCAATAATAATAATAATCTCTTGATTTAGTAGGTGACGTGCGCGTGGATTACAAGGAAGCAGAATTCTTTATAGGGGTGGTCAGGCCAACAATAAAATTTAAACAGTAATATTAATAACAATAATAATTATCATGCTTATGATTATTATTGTTATAAACTAATTGAAATAAACCAATTTTATTCCAAATGTATTATCATTACTATTATTATTATTATTATTATTATTATTATTATTATTATATCCTCCTTGGAGAGAATTTTCTTCTCGATCCACTTGATAAATGAATTTCCAGCGCAACAGTAACTTGACTGAGATGCTTATAGTCATTAAATTTTGTTATTAACTTCTATAATAATAATACCCGTGGCTCTACAGCCCTCGAAGGGCCTTGACCTATCTCCCGGCTGCCAGGCTCCATCCCACAATCCTACCTAGAGGTGTGGAGATCTTCAACCGGTAATGGGGTGACGTGGGGTCAGCACGTCGAACCTCCAGCCGTTATAGGAGATATCCGTGACCGGGTTACACTACTCACTCGTAGCTCGCCAATTTCCTCACGATGGTGGGTTGCCACCGGTCCTATGCACAGGCCGAGAACCCAGAGACTGAACCCAGGCGGACTCGAACCCATGCCGTCGGAGGCCAAAGCACAGCGCCTTAGACCGCACTGCCACGGACGAGGACAATTAACTTTTGTACAGTTTGTTCAAGAAAAAGCTTTCAAAGCTAGTTAGAAATTTTAATCACAGCGTTTATCAGAGGAATATAATCGTGTACCAGAAATAAAACATTGCTTCGACTTGTAATGTCATTCCCAGGGAAGACTTCAGGTTTGGTGCATTGACGCGTGACGCGCACAGCGAGGGGTTGCTCGTTACAAAGGAAAAGGAGAGAAAGTCCAGAAACGGAACTTTGGAGGATATTCACGTATGGTATTCAACACGTCGTTGCAAAATTTATTTGTTGCAACATCTATTTGAAGACAGTGGCTCAGAAAGGGAACCAGTTTGCCTCATTAAATGTAGCGTATATTTGGAAATGAAACAAGAATAACAAATTGGAACTGCGTTTATGGTAATTTAATTAGCTTAACCAAAATTTCTTTTGAATACTTAGATAAGCGGACCTATTTAGAAACTTTTATGATTTTTGTTTATGCAGCTCTAAAGATTTCAAAAATATGGATAAGCATTTTAGGTTGTACATTGACTGTGATGTAGGGGTGGGGGAAAAGTAATGAAAGTTGAATGTCTTCTGGAGTTGCGGTCCCTTGCAAGGATAAAACGCAAAGTGGGATGAAACATTTTCTATTAGACTGTTTGTTTTTGGCGTTACCGCCCTTAGGCATACCTTTTGAATAAATGCAAAAGATAGTCGTTGGTGTAGTAAACTACGAAGCAGAGGGTTTGGGTAAAGTTTGAATATGTCCTTTTCTTTGTCTCATCAGTGTTATCCTCATCGTTACAATTAAGCCATTCGTCAAATTGCAAATTGAAGTATTCGTCACATGTCATATTGGTGGCGTACGTAAGTTGTTTTGGCAGAGAACTTTAAAAAAAGAATTTCAAATGCAGGAAGGATGGGAATTCTAGGAACATGACTATAACACAGGCACGTTTATTTCGGGGGGGGGGGGCTCATCCTTATCACCACAGGCGTCGCCAGAAATATTTGCAGAAGGGGACAGGCCATTGATTGGTAGAAAGAATAATGACAATAATAATTATTACCAGTTTACCACGGTTATAATTATCATTTTTAATTATTAAAACATCACAGTGATCTCAAAACTGACAGGTTTATTCCAAGGTCCCTCGACCGCTAGTTTCCCCCACACGAACAATGTCGACGGACTTTAGGTTTTCGACCTATTTTGAAAGTATTTCACGATTTAGTCACTCGAATCAGCGCCACTTGCAGTACAGCGCCTCTGCTGAATATTTAGAGAACTGCTACAGGGTGGTAATTTGTTGGGAAAAGGGTTCAGCAGGTAGAAAAAATTGCCTCGGAGAGCCTGGCAGGGGTCCAGGACGACAAACGTTGTCATGTCGGCAAAATTCTTTCGCTATGACAAGGCCTGTGAGTGGATTTTCAGTGGGAAAGTTTGTACATGTGGCATCACGGTGCAGCCGAAACTCACCCAAAGGGGTGTATAGGGAAGGTTTTCACGACAGATCTGCACTCACCCTAGGGTAGGGAGGAGAAACTCACTCAAAAGGGTGAGGATTCCGAGGATTCTGACCTTCGAAGCCTCCAAAGAGCGAAACTCACCCCAAAAACACCTTTTTTTTTGCAGTGATGTTTAATCCTGTTAATGAAGTAAATTTAATTACTACTACACATTATTCAAATCAGATATTTGTAGGATTTCGGGAAAGGACTGCAGCCCCCGAACCCCTTCCCTGGGTAATAAGTTCCAAAATTTCTGTGCTGTTCCAACATCGTGAGGACAATTTGGGAAGTATACTTGAAAGCGACATGGAAGCAAATTCTGCTCTCGAAACAATGGGACTCGATGTGATGACCACGCGCAACCGAATGAAGGAACTCTTCGCAGGCCTTGTCCATCAATATCAATTTTACTGACAAATTGTAAGTTTTGCTCGCCCTCCTCGATGACGCAGTGGTATCGTCGCCGCCTTGTAATCAAGGGGACCCGGGTTCTCTTGTCTGACACTTTTTGGCTAATCGTGAAGATGAAGATGAAAATGAGTGATGTGAAATTGATGAGAGGACCATCATAAAGAACACACACGCCCAGTCCGGAATTCGAACCCAGGACCCCTGGCATCGTAATGCACCTTGTTAACCACTGCACAACAAATAGAAACAGAAAATGCTTGATAAGTTATTAGCTTCTCCATAACTCATGATTATATTATAAGTAATATTCGCTGTATGACTAGGGATTAATTATATTTGTATGTTTAGCCAACCTAGCCGCCTAAGCAGCAGCAGCTTCCGCATTTGCAGGTGGAAGCTAAATTAAGAAAAATCACAGAAAGTCAGAAAGATATCCAAATTTTGTAACATAATACTTATAGAGCATGAAGACGGCTGTAAAAACATTTGCTACATATCTAGTTTCCTTCCTTAATTGAAACGTGGTTTATTCTTCATTATACATGAGATCAACCACCCTGGGAATCGAACCCAGAATCTTGTGTGGTAGTCAGACTCTCTTTTAGAATGCCAATATGTTGGATATTTGGTTGATCCTGATCCATTGTTTCCAGAGGAAGACAATCTGGCAGCTTCTCATTCGACATTTCAGTCGCGATGTAGGAAAACGAGATCACAAACACTTTGCGATTCTATCTTCTCACGTTTACAGAAGTTTACCACCGCTCGGACCACAAATCATACTTCAAACTATCTGACAGATATCAATTGTCCACCAAATCAACAGATGAATCGACAGCTTCGATGTTTCTCCGATTTTTCAGAAAGTGGCATTTCCCCTTTTTTTGCAGGGCAGGTCATTAGCAGGAGGGTTAAGTGCATTTGAGAAGAACCGTTATGTCATTCATTCCCGCGCCGAAAAAGCGATAAGCAATAGAATTCTGTTCTTGGAATTTGAAACGCATGGGGATATCTTTTCTGAACCATAAAATAATTAAACCAGAAAGTTCTAGCCACCCGTAGCTAAATCTTCCTGTTTGTGTCGTCCTCTCGGCGCCCATGGTGCCAGTGCAGGGCCAGATGAAGGGAAATTTCGGGTTTTGGGGGATTCTGGATCTGGTGTGCAGCAGGGAGGAAAAGTGCATTTTCAATAGGTCTCAGACTTTCCTGACCGGGGCGGATCACAAAACCATTAACTGCATCCCCTCCCAATACATCTGTTTGTGTTCAACAAGCAAGAAACAGGGAAATAAGAAAGAAATGCCTTGCTTGGGTTCGTGCTACTGAAAATTGAAGAAGTGTTTCAAACTGCAAGCAAAATTTACTGAAGAATTATTTTGCAATACTTGTCATCAAAGTAAAATTTCCAGCAAATACAGACCAGTTTCCCGGGGCCACGTTGACGTTTGCCGGGGCCAGTGCCCCCGCGTGCCCCCCCTTAACGACGTCCCTGAAGGGATGTCAGATCCCTGGAAATACCAAATGTCGCTTAATCAGGATTAGGCCAGTCAATGAGGGGGTCCAATAAGGAAAAAAATGAGGGAAAGCTGGAACAAGTTTTATTATCTTCATAATAGGGTTCTTAACAACATACTAATTTTGCATCCCTCTACCACCCCGGATTTGGTCGCCATTTTGGAAAAATGGCGCCCAAAATCAGTTTTTGCAAATATCTCGCTTGGAAACCATTTTATAGCCAAAGAGGTTATGACAAAAAATAATGTACATAAAATTCTGTACGAAAAATGTTCTGTGCATTTTTCTTCTAGGATGCGCCCTTTGGGAGCTAGCTGAGCGAGAATTTTTTTTTCCGTCCAGTTTTGCAAGTGCGGAACTCACGAAAACATTTTTCCCATGATGTTTTGTAGTATTTTGTTAAGAACCCTTTTGTGAAGGTAATAAAATTTGTTCCAGCTTTCCCTGATTTTTTTCCTTATTGGACCTGAAAAGCATCCCTTGTTGACTGGCCTAGATAAGCAAACCGAACAACCTGTTGGTGTCTCATACTTGGACAAAAAGACGCCAACCCGTCCCTTCTTTTTGTCCACCTGTAAGCTTGTAGGAGTCCATCAGTACTTATTTGCTGTGTTGTCTGTGTGAAAGGAAGACCTAGGTAGATAGTTATCTGTGGAGATGTGTTTCAAAATGCCAAAGCACAAGGCGGCCAGAAGTTTATCGATTAAGAAAACGGATTTCTGCAGAAGCTTGTTTTACTATTGACGGGAAATTTGTTTTTTTGTTATTTAGCGTCGCTTTTCTCCATGTTTGGCAAATCGCAACGATGAGGATGAGTGATGATGGAATAGATGAAGGAACACTCACAAAGAACACTCATGCCTAGGCCGGGATTCGAACCCTGGATCCCAGACATCATCTTACTTTCTCCCCCCGCACTATAACCATTTAATGCTAAGCTTTGTCTACCAAGAAAAGCAAACTGTCTTCATCCCCTCTCCCAGGTTTAGCACCCAATCGCTGCTACTGCCTGGCATCGTAGCCGTGCTGTACTAACCACTCCGGCACAGAGGCTGGCCCCACTGACGGAACAGTATTTATGTCAAGCTTGTGTGAAGAAGATAGGTGTAAGTGTTAAATTGCTTTACAAATATATGTTACTTTCCCACATGGAAAATACTGCACGTACGTACAAAGTTTTATATCCCGGCCTTGTTCAAAAATCTCAGCTGCTGATGTGATTTCCGATTAGAATCACTTTAACTGACGATTCCTCACAAATTGTTCATCGTTAGAGTACTTTATGTATAAACTGTGATGCTAAATTATAACTATGAATTTCAAGAAGAAAATGGAAATATGTTTAATGTCATTTTTTTTATTTAGGGTGCCTTTAAAGTGCTTATTTTAGTGCCATTTCTTATTTTATAGCGCCTTTTTCAATCATTTTTGGTGCCTATTTGAGAGGTTTTTAGTGCCTATAAATCCGCACCCTAGTGATTAGTACTCGAGGAACCTATAACCGCAGCTCCAACATGTTTGTTACGATAGGGCGACTATGCTCGTAGTCTCATTCTGTCTTGTTCACAAGAGGTGTAAGAAAGTCTAGCCTCGTCCTTGCTTCATAGAAAGGACATATTGTCCGCTAGACAATGGTGGATGACAAATAGGAAATAGGTAGTGCTTTTGCTTTCTAACGTGCATGTGATGTGTATGAATAGGCTACACTTGTGTTCTTTTTACCTGTATTTGTTTCTATAATTAAGAGGCTTTACCCCACTTCTTTCTCCCCCACACCATCCGGACAAAAGCCATCCCCGTCCGCAGACGGGATCATATGAACTTTTACAATGCCTGTCGGGATGTTGAGGGAGAGGGGAGTTAGGTATCAGATATCAATGTTTTGGCCTCGAGCCAAGAAACTCGTTCTTCCGACACTGAAGATCCTGTTTATGCTTCTTTTCAGCTTGTGGCCTGGTTGCTATGACAACGGCACAACCAGCGTTCATCCAGGCAGAGATGCAGGGCCTCAGTTCGTGTGCTGCTCCCACGGCAACTGTCACCGTTGTCACCACCTCCAGTCAAGCTGGGCAAGCTCAGGTAACTAGGCAACACGCCGCTAGAAAGGAGGGGGTAGACGCGTATGTACTCTTTGAGCGGGTAAGAGTAGCGTGCAATCTGCATTGCTTGTTGTTACTTTATCTGTAGTGGTTGTACGAACCGTGTGCCTTTAGACCATCACACGACCGATCGATTTTTTTAAAACCCTCTTGCAACGCAGCTGTGCTCGATAAGAATGTTGACACAGAAGCTTATCTCTAAATCCCCACGATTAGTGTTTTAGATAGTTTAGCGAGTGAAGTTTCACTAGGATGCTTGTGTCGAACGCACCGAAATGAATATCGTAGTTCAGCTGTTTTCTGAATCAACAAGTGAATCGTGTCCGTGCACGCATGATGTAAAATGTAGGAAATGGATTGTCCCTCGCTTGCTTTTGAGCGTTGCAGTCTTGGCAGACATTACCCTTATCGTCACACGACGCTTCAGGCATCGCAGGTAAGAGTGTGCGCCAAATATGGTTTTGTCTCCCTCGCAGTTCGTGTGCACGTTTCGAATCCAAGCGCCTTAGTTCCTGAGTTTTATCCGAAACTTTACAGAAATCGATATTGAACGTGCGAATCTCAGCTTGGCAACTTTACCGTAGGCATAAGTCAACAAGATGTCTTGTTCTTGATCCCGTGCACCGACGTTCTCATTCAAGCTTGCGTAAAGTGAGAGTTCGTATTTTCAAGTGCTGACATTGTCATCGCCGCGAAATGCTTGCTGTTTATCAGAGTTCTGTTCCAAGTCTCAGGTTGGCAATACATCGCTTCTACGCGCCAAAGTCGTTAGTCGCCAACTACCGTAACGGAACAGGCAATGCCATAAGTGTGAATTTAAATTCTGTTAGGTTACGTCGCTTTTCTGCTTCTGTAGATGGGGATTGCTAGACTTGCAAACCCGAAACGTCGCTCAAAATATTACATAAAATACCCTTAATTTTACCTTGTTTTTCTGACTTCGTTAGGTTATCGCGACATAAAATATTCAACACATACAAATCGCAATAGAACAACCATGCCTTTTCGGAATTCAATATAACTGGTGGATAAAAAAATATATGAAGAAAACAAAAAAGGATGTGTGTGTTATATTACATTACAATAATCGGGTCCAAAATTGACGATTCGTGAACCGCTAATTTCTATCCCTGATGCTTATTAGTAGAGCCCGGGACTTTGTCCTATAAAACTGTAAAATGTGTATGTAATTATGTCATATAAATTGGAAAATATGTCATGACAAATTACAAATATGTCAGAAAAATGCAGAAATATTCCCTGTAAAGCCAAAAATATGCACAACAGTACTCTCGAATTTCTCCCATACCCGATAGAGTAGTGTAGGTGCTGTAATGTACCGACTGTTCTTTTTTTACTTTTGACTGATTTTTGTGAAAAGCGAAACAGGCAAACAAATGAGAACGAAACTTCTTTAATTCCCGTTCAACAATGAGAGAGAAAATGTTTCCTCAATAATGTTTGCATGGCTATCAATTGTCGGCGGGATAAAAAAAGTGGGGTATTAATGTTCTGTACTAAGAAAAGACGGCACCCTTCCTCCGTAATTTCCATATCTTGCTATCGACAATATGAACTATCCGTTGTGCTAAAGCTACGAAAGAAAAATAATAATGAAATAACCGATTATGTGCGAGAGAATTACGAAATTATACAGAAATATGTCTTATTACAACAAAATTGAAGAAATATGTTGTAAAAACGCGAAATTGGTGAAATATGTCATAATATGCTTTGTCAAGTTTGTCTATTTCGGCTGATTTTCATCAGATATGTAAAGATCTCACCCCACTATTAGATCCGAAGCCAAATGAAAAATATGTTATAACATAAAGTCCCGGGCCCTAGTTATTACAACTAACATTATGTAACATCGCGCAATTAACGGCATCAGTGAAGAAATGAACAATGACCAGTGTTCCAAAATATATTCTCACCTTTAAACTGTGTAGACGCTTTTAGCTGTGAGAATATCTAAAAGCTCTAGTGCCCACTTTCGATTGTATGTCCAGTCTCCAGTTAGCTTTTTGCATAAAGTGGATTCGGAACAATTTTTTCGATGGTCTTACTTCAGTTTTATTACGTAGAGCAGAATGCATAGAAATCGACAGGCAAATTGTTCTGCTTCAGGTCCATACACTTTGTTTTATGCAATGCGAAGTTCAAGAATTGAAACAAACCGCCGACGAAACAGTTGACAGCCTCTGCGTCACCATCAGAACAATTCCATTATTAAAAATATGAAAGAAAGCCGCTAGACACTAATATGTGAGAAAAACAACCGATGGAATTAGGGATGGACAATTTGCCTGATAATATTCATCCATCCACTGTATACGTCAGTGTAGCCTGGGCGATTTAGAAGAAAATTTTCATCATTTTTTCCTTTGTCTTGGTAACATTGCCTTACATATAGACAAATTCAAATAGTGCAGAATCTATTTTTCCCTCCCATCTCTTTGAACCAATTAACAATTTATTGTTGAATTTCATGGGATTTTCAATTGGGAAATAAACAAATAATATTTGTTAAAGTTTTTGTATGTATTAATATTCTGTAAGGGGGGAATTCATTTGTCGATCTGGTTCCACCATACACAGATGGACTAATTGCTACTAGCCCTATAGTTTGGAAAGGGAAATGTGCTCGATTATGTGGCGTTATAGTAGAGTGGGGTTCTTAAATATTACCGAGTGTGTAGCGTTAACTAGTAGAGTGGGGTACATAAATATTACTATATTTTTTCACTTTGTTTTATGCAATGTGAAGTTCATGAATTGAAACAAAATGCCAACGAAACAGTTCGCAACATCTGCACCAGCTAGTACAGTGGGATGCACAAATATTGCTCGGCAATTTGTCCACACTATTTTCGTAATGTTTCCCTTGCATCCTACATGATTTTAAACAATGGACTCTCTTACGTCCTCTGGTACAGAGGTTGTCAGCTGCTTGTTTGGCGTTTTGTTCCATTTCTTGAAACTTTCATTGCCTAAAACAAAGAAAAAAAATATTGTGATATACAATTTGCTTGGTAATACCAATGCATCCCATTGTACAATTCCATTCCTTAAAAAACATGTAAGATGTAATGTCAAAATAAATGAAAGCAGTAATAGACAATTTAATGCCAGGAATATTTAATGCACCCCACTGTACAGCAGAATGCATAAATAATACCAGACCTTGTTTTTGTGGCTTATTCTCGCATAAACCAACTTTCTTTTTTTCATATCTATAGACGTTGCCAGAAAATTTGCTTTTAAAATATTGAAACAAAACTTTCACTAAAGCAGAGGATACCCTCCCTAACACATCCAATACAAAACAGCCCAGAGTAAGCTTATACAGAGCATTCCCTGACATTCGCTACGAGACTCAGCGGCAAGCGGCCCGGCATCAGCGCTTGTCTTTCCCGGCGAACGGGTCCTCGACAGTCGGTAGAGTCGGCTATTAAAATTACAGTTTTTATATTGTGTACTAACCTTGACTACAGAAGGTGTTGAAAATGATGTCCCTCCGCTGCAACACATCTGTAATTCTCCCGATTTTTCATACAATACTCTCTTTTAACTCGCGGATGGTGTATTTTTTAGATTTCCCATTTTTCTTTCGAGTATTAATATAGCAGTCCTATGTGGAACGGGAACACTAGGAAATTTCGTTGCAAAACGTCGTCGCACTTCTCCACAATTCCTCTTTTCGAAGTAACACTCGACAACATAAATCCTTTGTTGTAATGTAAACTTTTGTGGTGCCATATTAAGCCACAATCTTCAACACACGGACACAACACAACTTCCGAGGGAGGATTATACTGGCGTCAGTCTGCAACGTCAACAGAAAGGGAAAGAGAGCGAAGGCAGGGAGAGTGAAAGGAAGGCAGGGAGAGTGAAAGAAAAAAAAACAGACTGTAGCGTGGGACTGTCGCGGACCCCTTCACCGGGAGAGACAAGCGCTGATGCCAGGATGCTGGCCACCGAGTCTCGTAGCAAATGTCAGGGAATGCTCTGTAGAATATAAAAGACAAGTTGAAGATAGTGATGGACACTATATAGTTGAATTCAATTCCACAATTTAATTTCTTAAAAATGCTTAATGATGTAAGAGAGAAATAAAAAGGAAGAAAATACAATATGTGTGGTATTATTTATGAATCCCACTGTACACAGGCGAGCATGTAACATTGCATATTTAAATAAAAATCTTAATATTATGGACTGAAGAAGGCAAGTGTGAATGGCGCCAAAATGTCCAGGTGAAGAAAATGACAGAATAGTAAAAACACCACAATACTTGATTCATCATTGTTGTAAATGCATGTGGAGCATAGACATGCATGTAGAGCATAGACGAACTAATCCCAAATCATTACAGATAGCTTCTCATAGCTTTTATTAGTAGAACTGCTTTTGTTTAATCTATTCTGTAACTAGTAAACCCAAGCTAGCTTTTAGAAATGCAGTAGATTCTTATAGAGAATATGTGATGTGTAGGGTGATGGTTACTTTTGTGAATGTGAATTATGTTTTTCAGTCTTACTTAAGTATAGTAATATTCTTGTAGATTTTATATAGAGTAACTGAAGTAGGAATTTAATTTTCAATTTTCATGTCAATGTAACAAGGGTATAATGCATGGCATTTTGCTGCTGTGTGCTTTGTCTGATAGCTATTGCTTTAATTTATAACTTATAGAATTGCCTGTTAATTTGAATGTTAGATTTCTTCATATAATTACACATAAGGAACATTTCAAATTTGTCATGACTAGTACTTTTGACTGTTACTATAATCAATATCCAAACATATGTGTTTGTAGCAAATGTCTGTTGTGAAATATGCTTGTGAAAAGCTTCATGTGATTAGAGAGATGTTTTTCTATAGATTAGGGATAACATAACTAATGTCGTGAAAAAACGTTACACTGCTGATGTCCTGGGTCCACTGACCCTTATTTTTCAAAATTCCATAAAACAAAATTCGTCAATCCTGAAATCAACTGTAACACATATTCTTAATATTTGGACCTTTATTTATTCACTCTTAATGAACAATGTAAATAAGACTTTACAATCAGGTGCACTTTGATTATTATTGAAATGTATGTTTAATGCACTCGAACTAGGATTACGGCCAGTCATTATAAAGTCATTACTGAAATAGAGAAGAAGTATGTTTCGGTGGAGGCACATAGTGGTTCGGGTCCCACTTTAAACTGTAGGTCCAGTCCCGATTAGCCTTACTGTGCATAAAGTGGACTTAAAACACCAAATCAATCAATCAAAAGAAGTATGTTTGAGGAAAAACGTACTTAAGTAGTGTCGTGGGTCCACTGGACCCCACCAAGTCTCACAACCTTACCTTGCACTCGCGAGAAAAGCATGCCCGTTCTCATGAGAGTACTTCAGCAAACTAGTGGAAGGTACTGAGAAGCACTGTGCTGTGGCGCACCCAGCTGCGCATTCCAACGTTCAAATATTCAATATGGGTCCAGTGGACCCACGACACTAGTTAAGGGTTAAGTAAAAATAGTCAGGATATCATAGCTTCTGAATTCAATACAATGACCAATAGATTACTGCCATCAGTGAAATGATGAATTTCGTGAAGCAAGATGAGCAGAGGACTGTTGAACCTGATGAAACTCATGAGTTGGTGAAGAAGGTGTAGACCCACCCCCATGTTTGAAACCCTGGCATGGAAGTAGTGGTACTATTGTCACTAGTTTATGTCATAGGTGTGTAAGGTGGTGTGGTAAGGCGTTTTTTTAAATAGTGGCACTCTGAACTATGGGGGTGATATAAAGTTGATTTTCTGATGTTTCAGATATATTAACACTAGTGTAGATGTGGCTATTTTGCAAAGAGATACTTGATCATACAGTAGAGTGGCAAGGTTGAAAGTCTACCACGATATTTTCCAAGAATCCCTTAAAAAAAATCTCCCCCCCCCCCCACACACACACCTTTTTCCTAAACACACACACAACTAATTGAACCCGTCAATGTGTTCCAGTGTCCCACACCGTGCGTTCTAAGGCATCATTCTTTGGGCACTGGCTACGGGACTGGTTCCAGTCTCCTGAGGGAAGCGTAATAACTTTTCTCCTGAGATTTTAGCCTGTGTATGGGACAGGTGGCCACCCACCATCTGGAGGAAATTGGGGAGCTACGAAAAAGTAGTGCAAGCCGGTCCTGGAAATCTACAACAATGACGGGGGGGGGGGTTGTCGTGTCCACACGTCACCCTGTAACTGGTTGGATGATCGCGCACCTCGGCAGGTTATCACGTTATTATTAGAGGCACATATTTTTGGTAAATAAATTTCGGTACAAGAACAGAGTCAATTTTGGGTTCAAAAGCGGTAAATATAATAAAATTTCTGTGCTACAGTGGTGAAAAAACTGATCAGAAGCAGTATATGAAATCACATTTTTGTTTTAAAATTGTGAACATAATCCAACATTTCATTTAAAAACTGCACCTATTACAATAATAAACATAACCCTTCTAATAGCACATTTATGCAGTTACCAGAGTATTGAGTTTATTTCTGTATAAAGGGGGGTCCATTCTTGCTTCTCAAATATCTACTGCAGAATTAATCAATTTTCCGTGAATTGCATAACTCACAGGATAATTAAGACTTCAGAAAGTGTAGATATTTCGCAATTTGCAGTTCATTTCGTGACAAAACAAGGTCGTAAAATGCACCTCACACCTTTCAGAAACATTAAAAATTAACATTAGAATGTGTTATTTCACATTTTGTGTTTTTGTCAAAAACGAAATATTCATGCTCCTAGTTATTATTAATGTGTTCTAGTCAACTGTAATTTTTTAGCAACTCCGAGATTTTTATTGTCCTTAGCAATGGAGCCAATATAGGCTGAACTGCTATAAATTAACAAATATCACAGCATTTCATATTCAATCGTTTATTGTACTACCTTCCAATCTCTACCTCTCATTACTTCCCATCCATTACCAGCCACCCCCCTGAGCTGCTGCTCATCAAAATAGGTCTCCAGCAGCCACTATCACTGTGTACATATCATTTCTGTCTGCATAATAGTTTGTCAATACTTCAAGGCAAATAACATTGTAAAAGACATTTCCAACCATTTCATAACATTTTTGAAGGTGAATCCAGTTTTATAAGATCACAGTTTATTCTTAATCCCTTGAATGTGTTCTAATTAATAATCATTTTTATTTAATAACAACATTTTTAAAAAGAATCACACTCAGTGTGAATCTATATCTACAAGTATTGTAACTTTTACAGAGTAAGCAGTGGAGATACTTTCCATTTCCCCACAGTGGCAAGAGATATGTTTTAAATCAGTGTTAAATTTATTCTCATTTTGATACACCACAGTTTGTGTGTGTGTTGCAAGTTGTAAAGAAAAGTATAAGTAGGCCATGAAATTTAGTGGAGGAGAAGGGGTGACCTGTTTCCATGTAAGTTCCTTCATTACAATATAGAGAATTCTCAATTATGTGCTGACATTCGTTAACACTTTGTTTTGAGCTGCATTTCCAACCTAGTGCCATTACATTGTATAGAGCCATACCTCGCAAAATCACCCAGAGCAGGTTGCTTCTTAGTCATGGATTTTCTTGAATTTTCTTTTACTGATAGATACTTGGCCTAATATAACAAATATGTAATATTAGACTTTCCTAACAAATATGTTGAAAGTTAGAAATTTTTGAAAATTTGAAGATTTTCATAAATTGGCTGGACGAACGAATGCACCACATGACAAAATATGCATATAAGAATGGTAACGTTGTCGGACCCTGTGGCCGAGTGGTTAGCACATCGTGCTGCGATGCCATGGGTCCCGGGTTCGAATCCTGCTTGGGCTTGGTTGTTTGTGAATGTCCATTCATCAATTTCATCATTTCATCACTCATCCCCATCTTCGCAAATTAGCCAAGAGGCACAAAACGTGAAGTAAAATAAACTTAATCAATCAATCAATCAAAGAATGGTAACATCGGTATTTTCTATTAGAAACTGTCCTTTTCCTTTAAAACAATACCTAAATCGTCACATAGTTTCCGAGATATGGCATATTTTGTGTTCATCCTTCCAGCCAATTTATGAAAATCTTCAATAAGTCTAATATTATATATTTGTTATATTGAAAGTATCTATCGGTAATAAAAGATATGAAGCAACTTTTTGTCTTTCAATTGGGTGATTTCACGTGGAATGACCCTATATAATTTGATTTGATTTATTTTGCTTCACATTTCTGCCACTTTTAACAAATTGGAGTTGAAAAGTAGTAAGCTGAAATGATGAAAGACAATAACCCCCCCTCAACCCAAGTCCCACATACAATTTACTGATTTTGAGTCAAAGATGCCAGATCCTGTTAGTCTGCAAGAATGCAGTCCAGTGTGTGCTATGCGGAAGAGAGATTTACAATTGGGTGTCTTTAGAAAGGGTGAGTGATTGATTGATTTGGTGTTTTAAGTCCACTTTATGCACAGAAAGGCCAATCGGGACTGAACCTACAGTTTAGAGTGGAATCCGAACCACTATGTGCCTCCACCGGGTATCGAACCCGTAACCCCTTGATTACAAGGTGATTTAGAAAGGGTGACTCCTTATCTTACACACCTCTAATCACTCATGATAACATCTTAGATATTATTTTATTGTCTTGGTCATTGTGGAATCCACATTATTTCCATGATGAAGTTAAGGTTGTCGATCATTTTCTGCCACACCACAATTTATATCTGCAATGTTTTTGAGTTTGTGTTTCAAATCCATTTTATGTACAGAGAGGCTAATTGGGATTGGGCCTACAGTTTATAGCGAGTTTCTAAACCACTATATACTTGCTCTGGCTATCAAACCTGAAAGTCCCATGATTACAAAGCAATGATGGAGGCCTGCTACAATGTCAATACAGTTTCCACAAGTGCATATCATAGCATAAAAATGTGAAAAGGGAAAGGAAAAATTCTAAAAAAAAAATACAGAGGTAAGTTTTCAATATTTACACAAATATATTTTAAAGATAAAAATAAGAAGCTAAGTTACAAACAATACACACAATTAAGGATGTGGTAACAAAAGAGTCAAAATCTAGTCATGACAATGTGCTTGCGTAACTCATTTGTAATGCATGAATACATACTCAGCAGCACGCCGATGACTTCATCATGGTGCACAGTATCAAGACTGAGCCAGACTTATTGCAGTCGAAATTGGATGCACTCAAGGACGGTGTTGTCTCAAAGACAGAGGTACTTGAACGCTACCAGCATAATAACTTGAGGGTTTATGGGATAGCAGAAGCCCATCCACAGGACGAAAGTGCATTATTAAAATTATGCCAAAACAAGATAATGGTATGTAAAGAGCATAAGAAAGTGCACATTATTTAGACTTTACGTAGCAATGATTGTGATGTAAAGTTGCACCATTTATTTGTATTAATGGTAATGCAGTTGTGCACCAGATAAAACAAAATATGTGTGCCTAGAAAGAGAAGTAACTTTTGGTTGATGCACAATATTTATTGTTGTGGTATTTGTAAGTTTTCACTGTAGCTCACTTCTCTTTAATTCCAATTAATTTTAAGTATTATCAACACCTTTGAATTTAATATTGCTTGCTATGAATGTGATTTTATTTTCACGTATGACTTGTGCCAGTTATAAAAATTAATTGGGCAGTCAATATCCTTTTGTATTAAGCATGGGATGGTACCAATACCAGTATAACAGTATGAGCTGGTACTTTCCAGAGTCTTAATTATGCTGATGCAAAATGATCTAACACAGTTATATTTAGTGGTTTTTATTTTATTTTATTTTGTCAGACGTTTTGTCCTGGTTTCCCAGAACTTTTTCAAGCTACACCAAGATATACATACAACAACGCAACCTCACATGACTAGTCATTGTACACTCTACTCTCTGTATCTTGAAAAAGTTATGGAAAACCAGGACGAAACGTCGCAGATAAAATAAAATAAAAACCACTAAAAATAACTGGGTTACATTATTTTGCATCTACGAGAAGTGGTTATGCGAACCTTTAAGAAGAACATAGATAGTCTAATTATGCAAAATGCATGCATATAATTCTTTTAATTTTTAAAGCAAAACTTGGGTAGAGTGATGTAGTATAGATCGACCACAAGGAAAAAACCTTGGGACGAAAAGTCCCCGTGCAGCTTTCCCTTCTTCCCTCCACCTCGGGCCATAAGGAAGCATGGTCCACTCTCCCCCTCCCCTACTCGTGGGAGTATGGTGCACAGGAGTCGCAGGTCTGCGCAGGTTATTTTGCTCGTGGTTCCACTATATAAGTGCAATGGAACACCTGAATATTAGTGTTTATAAATATTCTAAACACAATTTTAGTATCGTATTAGTATCTGTGGTAACTGGAATCGATATTGGCATTAGTGTCATTGATTGATTTATTGAGTTTATTTTACTTTATTTTTCTTCCACTTTTGGCTAATTGTGAAGATGAGGATGAGTGATGATATGATGAAATTGATGAACTGACATTTCTAAAGAACACCGATGCACAGGCTGGGGTTCAAACCTGGACCCCCTAGCACATGGGCATAACTTGGGCCTAATTTGGGGGGGGGGGGGGGTTGAATTAAAATTGGGCGTAATTTTGAGGTCGAAGAATTAAACTTGGGTCTAATTTTGAGAGTACAGAATCAGATTTGGGGGCCCAATTTTGGGGGGGCAGAATCAGATTTGGGGCTTAATTTTGAGGGGGACAAAATCAAACTGCCTAATTTTGAGGGCTTAAGTTTGGGGGAAAAGATTTGAATAGTTTTCCATCCAATAAAAATAGCATCTAGGATTATTTGCTAAATAACTGTGACTTTTGCGAAATCACAAATATTACTCTTTATTACTTTGCTCGTCAGGTCCCCTAACTTGCAAATTCTAATAAACTTAAAATTTTGGGAAGTTACGCCTATGCCCTAGCATCATAGCTTGCTTTGTTAACCACTCTGCCACAGAGAGTGGCAGGCATCAGTATGGATATCGGTTGAAAGTGGCATCGTCTGTTCTCAGTGCTTTTTTTTTTTCTGGTGGTATGCAACGTTACACCTAACCAGCACCTTTCTATAGGTAAGAACAAAACTAATAACATTTTATTATAATGAAATATATGTGTGTGTAACTACATGACACACAATCCTTTCTTAACATACTACAATCAGTATTGCCAGTGGGGTGCCAAAACTGGAGAGCCAGGACAGTTTACTTTCTCTTTGTAGACAAGGCTTAGCATTAAACCATAGTGTGATGGTAAAAAGGGTGTAGGGCAACTGCCCAAGTCCCATGCATACTATTTGGTGCCAGTGACTACAGTATTTGAGTAGTTCTTATGATGGAACACAATAAGACATCAACTTGAAGGGTAACTGAACCTTTCTTAAATCACTGGTCAACACACATTTTCTGGCATAAGGTTTTCCAATGGTTTTAAGGTAACTTTAGGGTGCTGATTCCAAATCTGATCTCAGATTTGCTCTATCACATCTCATTTGTATGCTATTGGCAAATCCCATTTTCATTGATTTTACCCGGAATTGACCGGTGGGCACTATCACATCAGGTTTTTGAGATATCAAATATTGCATTTTCAATAAAAACAGCACATTTATGATCATTTACGAAGAGCTAAATAGACATACAAATGATAATAAGATAAAATACGATATACAATAATAACGAAACAAACATTTAATGAGTCGCAGCACAGTTGTGACTGCATATAAATGCTCTTCGCTCAAATGACCCAAGTTCTCTGGAAAGTCGGCCAAGTGACTATGCAAGTAGTGAACCTTGATGCTCATCCTACATCCAAGTGCTTGGAAACTCAAGAGCATCTCCTCCACAATCTCTTCATAGTTGTCCGCTTTCCTGTTCCCAACAAAATTCCGCACCACATCAGAGAATGCATTCCAACCCCTAGCCTCTGCCGCAGTCATTGTTGTAACAAAGTGTGGATCCCTGATGAGTGTTCTTATCTGAGGGCCATCAAATATTCCTGCCTTTTTCTTCTCGGCACTAACACTTGAAAAGGTTGAACAAGTATAGCTGAAGCAGTCTCCAGTGTGATCAAGATCTTTGACGAATTGCTTCATTAATCCAAGTTTTATGTGCAGTGGGGGAAATATAATTTTATTCCTATCAACCAAAGGCTCATTCTTGATGTTCTTGTCACCAGGCGTCAAACTGATTCTTGGTGGCCAGGTCCTTTTAACCCAGTGTTCTAATGTAGCCCTACTGTCCCAGTAGCAGAGGATACAAGGGTATTTGGTGTGACCTCCTTGCTGCCCCAGCAGAAAATTAACCATTTTCAAATCAACACAAATTACCCATCCATGAACATGATATTCCAATCTATCCAGAATTGTTTTGATATGTGCATACTCTTCTTTCTTTCGTACAGAGTGTCCTATTGGGATTGAACCATATATATTTCTGTTGTGCAGTAACACACATTTCAAACTCCTTTTACTACTGTCAATAAAAGTCTCCATTCACTTGAAACATTGTAGGCAGTCCCATATTCTAAAGAAGCCCTTCAACATCATTACAATAAAAAAGTTGACCGTCTGAATGGAAGTACTTTCGCAGTGCTGCTTCTCTGTTTCGATAAAAGGAGACACTAGTGCCAGGTCTGAGTAGTCCTTTCTCTTTCAGCCTGGAAGCCAACACTTCAGCAGACTGTTTTGGCAAATACAAATCTCTTACCAGATCATTTAATTCAGGCTGACTAAACAGAGAAATTTTATCAGAATCTGCAACAGTTGGCGTATATTCGGTCAGATCATCATCCTCATCGTCTGTAGAAGCAGGTGAAGTGAGGGTTTCAACATCAATATCTGGTACCTCAGTAAATATAGGCACAGGTATTTCCTCTCAGTGTTCAACTGGTCGTCTGGCAGATGGGATGTCTGGGTATTGTAAGTGGTGTTTGTTCGTCTTATTGAAACCTTTTACATTTACAAGGCAGAAGTAACAGTCATCCAAATGGTTTGTAGGTTCTCTTTAAACCATTGGAACACCAAATTTCAGCTTAGCATTCTTTCCTTTAGACCATGATCGCAAAGTTTCAACACAGGTCTTGCACACTTTATGGGGAGCCCAATTTTTGTCTTGGTCTCCCAGTCGTACATTAATGTAACCTTCTTGACAAAGGTATTGATGTTGTGCCTTTGATCCCTCAAAGTGAAGGTGCCACAGATGTAGCAGAAGATATCTGCGTCATTACGGCAAGTCCTTCTTCCAAATGTTGTAGCCATTGTTAGATCACGACATGCAGATAAAAAATATGACATAAATGTTGATGTCTACATAAAATCATATTATAAACACACTATCCTACAAATACAACGCCATCTTTTATCACTAAAGCACTCACTGACTCGCAACAACTTGTAATCATAAGTGACCACCGGTCAATTCCGGGTAAAATCAATGAAAATGGGATTTGCCAATAGCATACAAATGAGATGTGATAGAGCAAATATGAGATCAGATTTAGAATCAGCACACTGAAATTAGTCTAAAACAGTTGGAAAAGTTCATGCCAGAAAAAATATTTTTTGTTTTGTTGACCAGTGTAATAATAGTAATATAACACTGGCTCATCCTATTTTACATCATTTTCAGTCTTGTGATGTTAATTTCACAGCCAGCTCACCAAACAAATATACTAGTAATTCTGTTTTACAACACTTACGTGCCTACCCTCTCCCCTTAATTGTCAGAATCAGGTGCAATGAGACCAACTTGCAAATAGTTGAAGTGGCTCCACAAAATCTGAGACAGTTCACTGAATGTCACCATGTAACCATAGGCAGCCTCGCTTCTGTCCATTCCTTATTGTCACTTTCTTGTGCTGGTAACTCATCAAAAGTATGGAACATTGGAAATACAGAGAGAGAGGGAGAGAATTATTTACCCACCCACTAGTCTATTTAATCATTTACAAGTATAAAACTAAAAAAATTCTCTTGAAAAGTTATGGTTCTTACAAGCATATAAACACAATTTTCAATATGATGTTTTTGGAGAACACATGCTCCCTTCATCACACTTTTATTCTTGTTTGATTATGTTGTGTTTATGTGTTGTAAGAACCATAAACATTGAAGAGAAATAATATACAATGCAAGCAATACATACACACAAGGAAAAGTATAAAGCTGACAATTAAGTGTATCTAATACTCTCTAGTACCTCTCTCATTCGTCTCCCATACTATATATGATTCCAGAGTTTTGCAATTATGTGAATGTTGCCACAGCTAATCAAGCATAGCCACCTACTTCTAATGTGGGGTAAGGCATTTTTAGCCTTCTTCTCCCCACGCTGCCTCCTTTAACATGCATCCTCAGTTTACATTTTTAAATAATTTTTAATGTATTGCAGAAAAACATAACAGCATTAGTAAACTTCCTATCTAAAACACAGGGTGGCGACAGACCTGGAAAACCGGGAAAAGTCAGGGAATTTGAGGTGTCAAAAAAAGTCAGGGAAATGTCAGGGAATTTCGTCTTCATTGATTTTTTGGATTTTATTTATTTATTTATTTAAAGATATCATTACGGAACTCTGCACGGGAACAGGAAATCTCGTTCGTAAGTTTCGGCCGCAACTTTTAGGCCCCTTTTATGCGCAACACAACTACGGCGCCAGAAACCAGTGATGGCAGGAGGAGAGAGAGAGAGAGAAATTCCTCTCGCCCGGGCTTCTCGGCGGCAATTTTAAATTCGAACATTCTATGGAGAAAAATTGTTATAACTCGGGCACTATGGGAGCAATCTACTTTGGATAACTTTTGTTTTTACGCTAAAACATCAGAGCATGCAACCGTGTACAATTCAGACCGCCGGACCAAGGAAGGGTGGCTCTGGGGGGCACGACTCCCGAATTTCAATGGAAAAAACATAAAAATCTGGAGTTTGCACCTTCTTCCCACGCTATTTTGGGGAGAGGGGGCGAAATTTAGTATTATTTTCAAAGAATGGACATTTCTCAAGAGAACGTAACATGTTTCATGTTCTTGGGTGTCATACAAGTTAAATAATAAGCCAAAATGTGATTTTTTTTCTTTGCGAAAAATAGGTAATTTGCCTTTTTGGAGGAAAATTGTTATAACTCGGGCACTATGGGAGGAATCTACGTACTTAGGATAAGTTTTGTTTTTCAGCTAGAACATCAGAGCATGAACCGTGTGCAATTCAGGTCGCCGAACCGTGGAAGGGGGTTTCGGTGGGCGCGACCTACGAATTTCAATGAAATAATCATAAAAATCTGAAGTTTGCCCCTCTTCTCCCGCTATTTTTGGGAGAGGGGACGAATTTTAGTATTATCTTCAAAGAATGGACGTTTCCAAAGAGATTGAAACATGTTTCATGTTCCTGGGTGCCATACAAGTTGAATAATGAGCCAAAATGTGAATCTCTGTTCGGAAATGTGGCATGGATATGTTGTGGAAAGGGGGGGGGGGGAGGGGAGAGATTGGTCATCAATATGAATTTTCCAGGCTTGCTCCAGACCTGTGTCAGAGTTTCCACCCAAACATAAGAGTATGAAGGTCCAAAAAGCACATTCATTTCGTAATCAGCACCATGATACCATATGGTATCATCAGGCGGGTACGACCTTACTCTGGTGATACCATATGGTATCATCGGGGGAGTAAAGGTTAAGCCTCTAAATATTACATGGAAAATGCATTGAATTATGATTTTTTCTTGTCCGTATGGAAGTAGTAAGGGAACTTGTCAACAGATGGAAGGGATAAGAGCGGGTGGCACCGTCCGATAGTTGTCTGACGTCGTAGTAAGGCATTTTGTTGGGCAAACTGAAGGAACATGGAAACAAATAGGTTTCATTGATACATACGATTTTTGTCTAATATTGCCACCCGACAAAGTATGTCACTACAACATGCTACAGAAATTGCATGGACTGCAACATCCAACAAAAATCGCATGCATAAACAAGAAGAGCTTTAGACTGCAAATATGCTGCTCGAATTTTATAACTCTTCTGCCTCACTTCACCTTATTTAATGTAGCAGTGCTTACGAAGGTTTTCTTTCATCATCTTGACGTATTACTGGTTTCGCACAAGCTAACATACGTTTACAATGGTATTGCACTATTCTTAGATATCAAGAAAAATGCAACCAAATGGGATATATATTGAATCCTATCACGTAAAAGTTAAATATAAATCTGCATTGATGAACGTTATAAAAATTGGCAAGTGCATGCTCCCAAACTCAAATATACTGCAACACTAGTATTGCAATGAAATTAACGCCACTCTCTGTTCTGTCTGTTTAAACTCGTGAGAGATGGTCATTAATCTCTCACTGAGTAAGGTTAATGTCCAATATTATAAAATAAAATACTAATAATAAATACGTAAATATTTTAATGTATTTACTCGAATCATTCCATCATAAAAGCAAATCACTTTCTTCAAGAATTGACTTTTCTTTGCCAGCCCTGCTAAATTTTCACTTTCCATCTACTGATTTATACGAGGGGTGGCAAGAAAGTAATTTCCAAATAGTAGGGACATTGATTTTTCGCAAACGCCAAAACCGTGAAAAATGGTAATTGCTGCGAAGTTATGTTTAGGATGTCTAGTGCAGTGATGTCTGGACACATTCTTCGCCCGTTCGAAAAATCAAAATAATGCGAATTGTTGGCGTTTCTAGGTTTTTTTTAAAAGAAATCTCCTAAAACAATGAAAAATTCCATGAAATCCAACATTCTTGTCTTTTCTAGGCCATGTTTTTGTGTACATAGAACATGCAAGTTTTCCAACATTTTACTCAAGAGTAAACTATAGAGTTATACGTACATGGAATAATTCCGACAGCCACATTAAATCATGTATATCCCACGATCTTTTCAACTTCTATCAAAACCATTTGCATCACAGAACAAAGTGGCAGAGTTCTAACAGGAGATCGAGTGCGTATCTACCGTCACACGGGAGCCACATCTTCAGATTTGTCGCACGAGATATGTTTTGAATTACCAAGCTAAGTGCGCACCATCGACATTTGTCGAGCGAGTAATAATGGAGCCCAGCCATTAGGGCATCTGGCTAATATGCGAGAGACCCGTGGTCGATCCCCTGCGGGGGAGAACCGGAATGTTTTCCACATACTCAAACTGTTCCGGTGCCCACCCAGCATCATATGAAGATAGTACCTTGAGGAAACTTTGAGGGATAAAGGTAGCCAGGAGCATGGTGCTGGTCACATCACTCCCACCTTCGGCCGTGATCAAGTAAGTGTGGGACCCTAACTCCACACCCCTATACACCTTCATGGAAAAGTGCAGGGGAGCACTTTACTTTTACTTCCTCAAAAATCTGTTCCAACATATCAAACTGTCACGAAAATATGTAGACCATGTGACCTACAATTTAAAATAATAGTTTAAAAGCACAATGGAGTATTAAGTTTCGGTATATTTGGCAGATAAATGTTCTAAAACAAAAATGTGAATTTTAGGAAACGTAACAGTAACAAGTCAAAAAAAGATAATGCCAATTGTTGGTGCCATAATATATCGGTATCTGTCACGTGAGATTGATTGATTTTAATATTTTGGATGCGTCGCCACTTATGCACTCTTCAGTATATACGGGGAAAATTCCGTTATCTAAAATCCTTACCTTTAAATTAAAAAAGGGGTATGGAAAATAACTCTCCCATAATAACTTTCAAGATATCACTCTCACGAAGAGGTGTAAGCCATGTGACTTACAATTTGAAACAGTAGTTTATAAACACCATGAAGGTATAATTTCAGATATTTATCAGAAAATGCGCTAAAATGAAAATGTGATTTTGGGAAAAAATAACACCGTATAGTAAAAAATAAAAAATAAGAAAATACACCAATTTGAAAAAAATAACAAAATATCAAGGTCCCTACCAATTAGGCATAAATAAAACAAGAAAATCAGTTGTAATTTATTGCATTAGTAACAGTGAGTCCTAACCTAATTTTCGGCATAATCAACACCGTTGTTCTGGCATTTGTTGTAGCATGGCACTAAATTTTGTATGCCCATGGTATATGTGTCTGACAGCAAAGACTGGAACTATCTACCGCAGTGTAGCTGTCAAATCCTTGCCCTGCCAGAAACTTCTTCAGTTAAACAAAGAGATGAAAGTCGGTACATTCAAGGCCAGGGCTGTACAGGGAGTGGTCCAAGATCTCTCACCTGAAGTGATGCAAAGGTCCCGTGTGTACTCAGCTGTATGGGGCTGTGCACATTCGATTGGCCTTCCGTGAATTGTCTACACCATCGTCTGACCATACTATCACTCACGACGTCCGGTCTGCACACCTCACACGATTGCTGGTGGCTCTGTGCCAAATTCTGAACGTGCAATGTAGGCTACATCGCAGTCGGTGCGAGACTGTATGAGAGCTGCAATCTTTAACCTATAACCTAGAACTGTCCTAAAACGGCTGCATTGCAACTGTACCAGATTACAGCTACATGCCACTTCTACCTGCCTGCATGTGTGTGTGTCGTTTTCTGGCCACTGGTGCTGCGTATAGGCACCATTGGAGCTTTTTTCAGGATGCCCCTCGTATATGAACTTTTAGAAGCTTTTATTATTAGTGTGTTCCTGTTTTAATGTGTGGTTAGCTAAATCAGGTACCTATACAATGCAATTCTATAAATTCCTTGCGTTAAATTTCTACGAGACCTACATACCCTTTTCGTCAGCATTAATGGTATAACTGCATGTTGTCAGTTTCACACTACTTCACTTGGATATACTGTACTGAAGCAGAAATCCCATTCATAATGTAAGGAAATATGACACTTTATTTTGTTTGATTCAATTGTTTCACTTATATGCAAGAGTTAAGTTGATTGCTTTACAGAGAAGAGAGAAGTAGCTGTATGCATTGAAAAATGAGTCCGCACTCATGGTTCTTGCAAGCAGAGGGTTCCAAACCTCAGTGGAAATATCAACATATAATACCGACCGACAATGAATAAGGTGACTGAAAAATTACAAAATGTATTTCTTAGTTAATCACTCTTCACCCTAATCTCATTTAGTCGCAACTTTAAAAATAATCAAGTATTTTATTTTAAACTTACTGCGTATGACAAAATTCCGCAATCCTTCCCTAGCTTGTGAATTGTAATAATTTTCCAAATTCACTATTTTGCAGTTTGAATTCAAATCATAGAGAATAGAGAAATTAAGTCAATTTCACAGAAGATAATATAGGTACTTAACAAAACCATAAATGGATCTGTATGAGTTTATTATTTCCATTTGCAAAAACATCGATTTAGTTTAGTTTGTAATTGTCAGTGGAAAATGTAAATTTTGTCCTGGGAAACCTGGAAAAGTCAGGGAATTTCAATTCTGCTTGTTTGTAGCCACCCTGAAAACATTATTTACTTGTTACACTTCCCGATTTATGTCAGAGGCTTAGAATATCATGGAAGTTAAACAATATCTACAAGATAAGGCGAACATTGTTTCAGAGAACTTGTTTTTTAATAAAGTTTTGTTGTTGCATCTACTTTTTTGTACTGTTGGTATGTAAATATTTTTGAATCTGCAGACAATGCACCCCCTCCCATTCACACTGTTTTGTCCTAAAATTTGTTTAAGTAGGCACCACTGTAATCAGGAGTTCCTAGGGAGGAAGGAGAAACCATAGATCTAGTCCTTTTTGCATGCTCTGTTCACAAAATTGACTCAGAACAAACTTTGGTTCGACATTTCTATTGATTACTGCATGGTATTTAACCATCATCACATGATATACCTCAATGGAGGCTATCCATTCATGAAAACAAACACTTCAGGTCCCATCATGGCAATTTATCACTTGGGTTCATTGAGCCCTAACCTTGTTGTGAAGAACATCTTCCAAGAAAGTCATGTTTCCAACCAACACTCCACAAATCCCTTTTAGTTTTCCCATGTATTGAAGCCCACTTTAAGATATTTCTTTATTTGCTCTATCAGTGATGTCCTCATTGTATAGTGATGCAACATTGGAGAATATAGTTGCAAGCTATGCTGCAAAATGCCCATGAAGTCCAAACTGCATGTAGTGAGAAAGATTTGCAAGTCAGGGTACTAAATTTCAATTTGTTGCAAGTGTCAAGAGTTATTTTTTGGGAATATGTGTGCTTCTGCAGCATGTATCTGTGTGCCTTCAAACTTCACATGTATGGCTAATGATTGTGCATGTAGAAAAATTACTTTTATTTTCTCATGTGTAACATTGTCATGATTGCAAAGTTTACAGCTTTTTGTTGTGTAGTTGTTTTCCTCGACCTCCCTGGAAGCATAATGGTAATGATGTCACCTTATAATAAAGGAGTCCTGAGTTAGAACCCCTATGAAATCACATTGCAGAGTGGTTCATGTCTACTAGGCCCATTCTCAAATTACCCTAAAGTGAATTGAAAGCAATTTTCACTTTTAACTTTTTCTTGCACTACCGTAATGTAAGCAATTATCTGAATATTAAAGTTCCTTCCATGTTGCATGTAATGCCCTGACAAGAAAAGTATATGTTAAACTTAAAGAAACAATGGAATAGCAGATTTAAACCTCGGAAATTAAGAAGTAACAAAGCAGTTTCGTTTTTTTTTTTTTTTTTTTTAAGAGCAAACATCAAGAGCAGTGGGATATAGCAAAGTTTCTGTAGTGTGAAAAGGATATAACTACTGGCAATAGACAGGTATTTTTTCGAATCATTACATAACGCCCATTTCCCTTTTGATATATGGAGGTTTATTCATATCATCTTATTTAACTAACTAACTAACTAACTCCCTAGCCTTCTTAAACCCGAAGGTTCATGGCTGCAGCAACATGTGAACATATCATCTTATTTACATAACTTAAATCTTGGCCATTATTCGCAAAATCCACATTTCAGTGTGCCCTGTCCCCCCTTCCCGAAGAGAGAGTGTAGACTCGTGTAGCCACTGGCTTCACGGGTAAAAAAAATAACCCTTCAGTACCAAAAAAGGTGGCCGAAGGTATGTGTACGTGTGTACCCGGTTTCCCACATGAAATGTACTATTGAAATAATTTGAAAAGAGCAAGTGTGTGTATTAAAAGAAAGAAATAAAGTTAAGAGTCCCCACCGGTTCATAGTATCAAGAAAATTCTCCCATTTGTCCCATAGAGAAAGACACCTCTTCACCTACGCCAAACATCTGAGAGCCACTGATCACTTTCCTTCCTATCTATAGGCCCTGCTAATGACCTAACCTGTTACTGGAAACTTTCCGCTGGTCGGCTGTTAATGTTGCACACTAACATTACCAAAACACATGAAACTAAAAACGACCGGCCCAATTAAATTAATTAATAAACATATTAAATAAAAGGATCAAGTAATGATCACATCATTACAAGTATTATCACAAAACTATTTTGGATTATTGTTAATTTTTTTTTTATCTTCGTCTTTTGTTCAGCAGAATTTCTATTAGAAACACTATATCTAACATGCTCCCTTCTCATGCGTCTGACTACCATGCTCAAGGTCCCGGGTTCGATCCCCGGCCGGTTCAAATCCGGGAACTTTTCTAATGTTGGAAGCGGCCCTGGTGCCCACCCAGCGTTGAATAACATGGGTACCTGGGGGAAACCCTGGGGCGTTAAGGCAGTCAGGGGCGTGATGCTGATCACATCACCCCCACTCACGACCGGATCAAGAAAGTGTGGGGCGTTACCCCCACACCCACTATACGCCTTCATGGTGTGGTGCTAAGCACAGGGGAGCACTTTACCTTTTTACCTTTATATCTAACCAACTAATTCTCTAGCTTTTCTATACCTTCAGTTACAGCAGTTACTGAAGTGTTACATCCTACCGTATCCTGGGCAAAATCAATCCACTCTTGACAGTCCGTACCAGTTTCCTTTAGTTCCATCTTAATACAGTAGAACCTCGATTTGTCGCTTTTCAGGAAACCAAGCTGAAAAAACTTAAAATCTGGAAAAGAATTTATAACATTTTTGTTGCTTGGACCGTCAAGATTGAATGTATAATGCAGGAAAATGTAAAACAAGGGAACGTAAAATCGGGGTTCCACTGTATTGTCATTCCATCTTCGTCTTGACATATCTACAGGTCTCTTACCATTAGGTTTCCAAGGATTGTGTAAACATTTCTACCCTCTTCCATATATGCTACACAACCTGTCTAACAAAGTCTTCATGATTTAATTATTCTGCGTAGCCAAATGGTTAGCACTTTCACCTTTGGTACGAGCAGTCCCGGGTTCGATTCCCAGCTGGAGCCCTCAAAATTTTGACATTGGAAACAAGAAGTCTCAAAAACCGGAAACGCAGCGGTGATTTGATTTGACGTGCTGACCAAGCACCGCCCAATGAAAAAGTCGCTGTGGCAGGCCTTGACGCGTAGAAGGCTGTTGTACCATGGGTTTTAGTTTTATCAAGGGATGAATACAGGTTATGCAGAGTAATCTTCTCCACTCACCTTTTGTTTCATCTATTTTAGGTCCAAATATCTTTCTTAAGATTTTATTTTCAACATCTTTTAATTTATATTACTCGTTTGGTTTAAAAGACCATGTTGCACACATCTATACTGAACTACCACCAGAATTTCTGCTTTGTGTATTTTAATCAATATTTTTTTGTTTTTAGTTGAGAGCGTAAAAGTTTATGGACAGAAGAGCAATATGCGTTACCTGAATTAAATCTGTTTTTAATTTCCTCTTTAATACAATTTTCATTTTCTAATATTAATCCTAAGTACAGATTTGAATTTATAAACTGATTGAAATAGGCTATTGTATAATCACATTTTGATTATTACCTACCACTTGGTTTTGGCCTGTAGTCATGTATTTATTTTATTTTGAGGGAGTGTCACAATGCACCTTGAACTTATTTGTATTGGCATATGCATGTTTACAATGGTACAACTATGACGGAAGGACAAGCAAGCATATCTCTGATATTTTTAAATTCAGAACCCTCCTCTTATGTAATCATGTGAGAGCCAGAGGGACAAAACTCTAATTTATCAAATTTACGGGAGAGATAAAATAATTCTTATGAACGTATGTTCTTCTTAAAAGTTGGCATAACTACTTTTTGTAAATGCAAGATAATCTCAGTTATTTTTAGTGGTTTGTATTTTATTTTATCTGCGACGTTTCGTCCTGGTTTCCCAGAACTTTTTCAAGCTACACCAAGATATACATAAAACAACACAACCTCACATGGCTAGCAGGGTGTGAAATCCTGAGGGGAAGGGGGGATTTCCCCCACCAACAATGTTGGCCTCAAAAATCCCCCCACCAAAAAATTCCAAGGGGGAGAGTTCTTGTTATAACAAACAAAAGATAAGCAATTACTTTTAATTTCAAATATACTTTATTAAGAATAATATCGAAAACACACACAAATTAGTGTGGTTGTGAGTATTGAATGCTTTTCTCTCTCAAGAAATCATTTACATATCTACATCAATACGCACAATAAAAATAAAACAAGAATGCAAGTCAATAATAAGTATGAAATCTAATTGCTTTATATTAACATAATGCACAAACTAAACAAAAACTTACGTATAATAAAACCACTTCAACTATTTCATAATTTATTAACATCTTTAACCTTTTAGTACAGGAAATAGTTAGCTGCTTTACACTATCTGATATGTTTAAAAGTAACAAATTAATTTCGGGGCCTCCCCGATGGTGCAGTGGTTGCGTCGTCCCCTTGTAATGAAGGGGTCCCCCAGTGGAGGCACATAGTGGTTCGGATCCCACTTTAAACTGTACGTCGAGTCCCGATTAGCCTTACTGTGCATAAAGTGGACTTAAAACATCAAATGAACCAACCAACAAATCAATTTCCTTTATGTAATTAATAATCATAATAATAATATATTTTTAATTGAGTAATTTATTTTTACTTTCAATAACATTACAAATATGTATATCATATAATTTACGCATAGCTATGCTTGTGGGGGAGAGGAATTTGTAGATTAAGAACTTTCTCCCCCCCACCAGTTTTCAATGATTTCACACCCTGTTTCCTAGTCACCATACACTTCTAAGAAATGAATAACTTGTGTCCTTATTTCCTCCTAGGTAAACTGGTTTTTCCACATTGCAGGTGTCATAGCTGGCTGTTTCTCCTCCTCCCCTCCATCCTGTAACCCACTCTTCTTGTCTTCCCTCCCCTCCTCCTTCTGGTGGCACTGACCTTTCCTTTTTCTTTTAACCGATCTGTCAAGTTGAAATCTTCCATTTTTATGCAGAAAATTGAAGGTGGCTCTGGGAAACCAGGATGAAACGTCGCAGATAAAATAAAATAAAGACCATTATAAATAACTGTTGGATTATTTTGCATCTTATGAATGTGTCAAACTCTTGAATCCATAAATTGTAGATACGTGACTCCACCTTACTGCTAACGATTAGAAGTGAAGATATGCCAATCAGACTCCAAATATAGCCCTTCAGAGAAGATACGTTAAAACAACATTTTTGGAGTTAACGTTCTTCTGGTTCTCATGTATGGGCCATGCGTGCAAATGTATTTTCCCCAACGTTATTAAACATGTTCAAATTCAGTATAAAATTGTGGTAATAGCCAGTAAAGAATACTTTTTATGTGATTCTTTCAGAGTGGTAGTATAGAAGGTGCATCCAACACTGAGAGTCCTGCTGAAACCAATGGTGCAGCCAATGGTAACGGCTCATCAGCACAAGTAACCGCTCAGGTTGTTGTAGCCAGCACACCACCTGGAAATTCAACCACTGCCACGCCGACTGCTGCAGCTGATCAGAACGGGGGGAGCCAGTCTGCCGCATCTGCTATTGTCAACTCGCCTCATTATATCACGGTGACAGGTAGGTGGATTATTTGCGTACCTTGTTTTGATGCGAACCTTTGGTTTGTGATGACATTGGTTTCTGTTCTTCACTTTTTAAAGAACTATGCTAATAGGAGATTTGAAGAGAGCCGTTTGGAGTGTCTTTGGTGGACATTTGCTGTTTCTCTGTAGTGACATAATCCTATTTTCTTCTATAAGTATCCACTCTAAAGCCCACATTATATTTTTCATCTCCAGCAGTGGAAGTTTTGAAGTGCAAAAGCAGTGTTGCCAAATGCCTGATTTTTGCTCAGTTTTAAATGACATGTGCTGTCAAAATGCACCCTTTGCTCACACTTCAGGTAGAGACGGAGAAACCCGTTTGCTACCTGGTGGGGAGCATCAGTCTCAAGACCGCCTTGTTCTTGTTGAGGCTGCCTTTACCACCTGTTTCGAAAACGTTTGTTCTCAGGCACAAGTTTGACAGTGCACAATACCACAAAATTTCCCCACACCATATCAACTGGACCAAGCCGATTGGTTCAAGGGTTCATGTGACCCTGCCTGCTTGGAAAAGACAAAAATAGAATTTCAAGTTGGTTCTTTGATGGCTCAGGCTTTTTAGCGCATGGATGGATTAAGATGGATCACCTCTTATGATAGTTTTTCTTGTATGTACGCATTGCTTGCATTGTAGAATTATTTTCCTGTAGTTTACGGTTATTACAAGCATAAGAAAACAGTTTTTTGTTGTGACGATTCAGGAGAACACATGCTCCCTTCATCAGACATTTATTATCATTTTGACTAAAGATACAGTTATAAGAATGGTTAGTAATTTTTTAAACGAAAATAATACCTTATATAATGAATGTTGTCATTGTTACATTGTTGTAATATAGCAACCTAACTGTGAAAAGTAGCAGTCTGTTTTATGTTTATTTCAGATTTTTTTTTTATCATATCATAAATGTCTGATGAAGGAAGCGTGTGTTCTCCTGCAACGTCACAACAAAAAAAACTGTTTTCTTATGCTCGTAATAACCGTAAACTACAGGAAAATAATACATACCTCTTATGATGTTTATAAAACTAACATAAATTGTAATTTGCATTAAACGAACATATTGACATCTAAAACTTGGCCTACCTGGTAGCACAGTGGCAACACTGTCTTCTTGTAAAAAAGGTGGTCCTGGGTTCGATCCTCAGTGGAGGTGCATTGCATGGTGGTTCGGATTGAACTGTAAACTGTAGGTCTTGTCCAGATTAGCCTATTGTAGCATAAAGAGGACTTATAAAATTGACAACAAATATCAATTAACATCAATATGACTGGTGATCACCACCTCCTCCCTATTTCTAAAGAGGCAATTGCCGACATTTGGTGTCTAAAATTAGTGATCACCGCTATAGCTAACTGGAAACCTTCATTCAATCTAAGGAATGACAGCTGAGACACCCATAACAGAGGAGAGTTAATCTGCTGCTTCAGGGGGCAATGACCACTTTGAGTGTAAAAGCCTTGCAAGCAGATTGTTCATTTGTGCATAATTAAAGCATTAAGCCCAACCACAGTTTTGTGCGGTTATTCATTATTACAGAATTGGGATTTTGTCTCAGGTTTCAGTTGTATGTTTGATCATGGTCACTATTGCTGATCTTCAACCATCAATAAATATCATCTCCGAGTTCCAGTATCATCCAAAACAGATATTTTTCAGAAGTAGCTGTAAAAATATATTTAAACAGTCTGTTTATATTATTATAATTTAGTACTAGCAATGCCTTATCATGTGTCATTGATGAATAACATCATAGGCATGTTTGTAAAGGAGAAGCAACTTCTATACGTAGGGTTTACTAATATCAGCAATTTAGGGTATCAGCAGTAAGTATTGGAACATATCACCCGTATGTGTTTTCATTTAGTTCCTCAATTGCTCTCACCTACTAGATATGTTCAGAATTTTGACAATAGCATAGTTCTCTAAAAACGAGAGAAGTTTCTCAAAATTATTTTCCTTCTATGGTAGCTTTTTAAAATGTTTCTTCTTTAAAGATCACAAGAATTTTTTTTTTTTTTGATTGATAATATTGTGGTAACACAGGCAGTTGTAAAGAATGAATAATATGCATAATGTGAATGTGATAAGGTGTCTTAAACGGAAACACTAAAATTGTAACAACAAAAGGAATACTGGTTTGTTGTTCATCTAAGTGTTGGTGTGTTTGTGTGCAATTTAAAGAACTAATGATATTAACATTGTTAAAAGTGCTGTTCACTGGAAACTGATGAGGGTCACACAGTGAGGAATATGTATTAACACAACAATTTTGGATGGAAAAATCATATATTTAATCATGTTTACAGTGAAATCGTACATGCCATATTAAACCCAGTGGATAGATATAATTTGAAAGCATTAAAAAGGTAACATGTAGGGTGCTGTGCTCTCTATCTTTTCGTTTCCAGCTATATTAAAACATAACCTTTCTTTCCATGCTTTCTGCCAGAGGGCAACAGCACCCGGTCATACACGTCCTTAACTCCGGTTAACCCTGCTGTAGGTAAGACATTACAGATCCGTTCTCCATGTGTTACCCTGTTTTGGTGGCCACTTCGTAATGCTTGTTCGTATTTCACACACGTATATACTTGTCTCTGCTTCAATTTGACTATATGCAATGCACTGAATGATTGTTTTTCTTTTGTAGATTGACACTGGCCTCAATTTTGAAATAAAATAAATTCTGCAATATGTATCTTTAACAAGGTACACAATTGTTTCACTGAATTTATGGTACAATTGCATGGCTTTCAATGTACGTGCCTTTATTTTGTTCGTATTTATATTTGTTACAAGGCATAAATTAACATCAAGTAGTTGCACAGCTGGAAGTGTTGTTTACTCACCTAATTGGTAATAATAATGTAAATGTGTTGTTTCTGTGTAAAGGTGAGAATTGATTTTGTCCATTGATATGATACTCGATGTGTGAATTGATGGTAAATATGTGGGTGTGCAAGTACTCAGGCTGTATTTGCATACATCACTAAATGTGCCTGTGCCAACAGCTAATGTCTGACAGGTTCCACAACTCAACATGACTCGCTTTCTTTTTTAAAAAAGACTTGTCACGGAGAAGAACTTCGTATATATGACATGAGGATAAACTCTGTGCTCTTGCTGGCAGTTCAGCAGCATTGTTGGTGCATTCACATTGTCTGCTCCATTGCGGAAAGTTGGCCTAACCATTATCAAACTTTCAAAAATGAATGTATCCAAGTTTCTTACATGCCTTGAATTCAGACTCAAAAAATTATGTATATTCACCACTAACTTCCTAAAGCATCCTAGAACCTCTACAGATGCTACCAACATAATAAACCCTTTCATGTCAAACATGCTTTCTATTTAGAACGAAAGGGTGATGATGGAAGGGGGTGGGGCAAAGGGGTCATAACATTCAGGCAGAGGTCAGTGACCCTATCATCAGAGGCACATTAAGCTTTTTTAGCGGTGAAGGCTGAGTTGTCAAGTTGGTTGGTTTTCCAACTCTACTGTCTTCAACTATGTGGGAAGGCAGCAGAGTTAGGCCTCCTACTCTATAAACGTTTTGCCATAGCTACATTGGGGTGTAAGGTCCTTTACCATGGCAGTCTAAGGCATCAGGCTTTGGGCTGCGACTACAGGACGTACACTGGTTAGAGTCTCCTTGGGGGAAACGTAACAAGATTTCTCCTAAGATTTCGCTCCATGTATGGGACCAGTGGCCACCTACCATCATGAGGATATATTGGGGAGCTGCGAATGAGTAGCGTAACTCATTAATGGAAACCTACAGCAACGACTGGGGGGTTCGTCGTTCTCACCACACATCACTCCGTAACTGGTTGCATGATCTCCAACCTCTGCTGAGGCATGTGGGAGTGAGGCTGGCAGTTGGTAGGTAGGCCTTGGCCCTCACGCTGTTGCACCATGCATTACTATTATTTTTATAGTGGGGTGTAGGGCAGCCTTTGCTGAAGGCATCCAAAAGTCAACGTCACTTCCATGAGCCAACGGCAAAAATAATAGTAGGCAAATTATCCGTCACTATTTTCATTATTTTCTATTACATCCTGTGTTGTTTTAAGGAATGGAGTCCTGTTGATGCGAAGCAGATATCCTCTGCTTATTGACATTTTTATTTCAATTCACGATTATCATATTGTAGAAAACAAACTGGAGGAAAATGGTGATGGATAATTCGCCTACTATATCTTTTGACGTTGGGTGTACAACCCTGGTAACTGCAGTCTTGCAAGCCAACAGAGTTCTGGCACCCTATAGTCACAACACAAGCAATTGCATTTTGTTACAGTTGAAGGAGGTAAGGAATGTAGTGCACAAAATAGCTGTGCACACATTCCAAGAAGCTTTATTTCAGGATACATAGAAACTACCAATGAGATGATGGTCTTACATTAAAGAGGACTGTACAGAAGAATAGTGCAAATAAGACAGATATTTTCATTACAATAAAGACTGTATTCAGTGGTGAACAGTTTATTCAGAAACCATATGTGCTCCTTGTTAACTGTGTCAAAGCAGAAAGCCATGGCTGTTGACTTGACTGATCAACTAATAATCTCACCACCGATGGTTGAGTTGCATTTTCTACCTGGTCATGAACGTGTTTTTTGTGTGCCCCTTCATCAATTCCATTTGCATATTTCATCATTAGGCAGCTCGTTAGCATAGAATGTTCAAATTGTCTCCAGAGTTTCCGGTTCGAATCCCAGCCTGGGTCTTTATGAGTGTTTCTTCATCAATTTTATCTAATCATCACTTATGCTAATCATCGCAGTTAGCCAAAAGTGGCTGAAATGAGATGTAAAAGAACAAAAATACAAATTCATCATTTAGAGTTAGGCTAAACAGGTGCAAGAGCTAGGTAAAAGAAGAAAAATGCAAAATAGAGAAAGTTCAATTTTTTCTAATAATTGATTTTAGTTATTGGGTTCCATCCAATTGGTTGGTAAGTTCAGTATTTCCCAGGCCTCAAGTAGGGTAGTTCTTAAATGTGAAATTGTTATATTGTCTCTGCTTCAACATGATAATAGTATGCCATTCGGTTTTATCTTAGATCATACATATGTGTCCATTCTGTCCGTCATTCAGACAAATTTATATTCATTTGCAAATTATTTTCTTGGCACCTTCAAATATGCAACTCTATGAATTCATTTAATTTCATCTTCCTTGATGAAAGATACTTAATTATAGAATATTCCTACCCCATCTCAATTTTCAGCTACAAAAACTACATTTTTTTGTATTTGTGACACTTCTGAGACATGACTTATGACCTTCCTTAGTCTTTCAGAAAAATATGGAATATATGGGTTTACTGAAACAATGTCATTATATATTCACAAAGCAAACTTTAATCAACATTTAGATGCTTTTAGTTTCTAAAAATATTACTACATACTTTTTTTTATAAACATTTTTTGCCTGTGACGGATGTGACATCATGCACACGTAGGATTATGGAACAATGCAAAGGCTATGAAAATTATCATAAATAGATTCTTCAAAGTAAGGTTTGTATCAGAAATGAAGTAGGATATTTCAGAGTTTAAGATATAGAAACAATAAATGAGACAATTAGAATGGAATTTGAATTATTTTAGTTTTCTTATGGCATAAAACTGTATCATAATTAAACTAAATTAAGTGGAAACACCATACACAAATCCAATTTCTACTATAAAAAGTAATAGGTTTGACGATATGTTATTTAAAAGCCATGAAACTAATGTTTGTATTAATACTTCCAAATTCTGCTTAGTTTTCCCTCTAATTTCACATATAGTAAGTGATGTTTTCAATAAAATTTAATTAACCTTGTTTGTCCACTTTCACATGGAATGGTTCATAAGTAGTTTAAAATTATTGGAAAATTGTAAATTGTTATTGGAATATAGATCAGGGGTTCACAAACTTCTTTTGTTTCACGGTGCCCTTAGTGTTTTAAGATTTTTCTGTGCTGCCCAAGTCAGAATGTAGGCCTGTCTAACACTTGCAACGCTCAGTTAGTGTGGTTAGGTTGCTTGCCTTAATTTAAAAAAGAAACACATTTCAAATTCAGTTACATTTTACATTTAAAGAGTACTAAATAAGCACATATTTGGAACAATCATATAATTTCAGTGAAAATATTGTAACATTTTGCGGTGCCCCTGTACAGTAACCTAGGGCCACGGCACACACTTTGGGAACCACTGATATAGACAATAAAAAGAGCTAATAACTTTTATTATAATAATTATTGTAGTATATTGTGTGCCATCTTTCTAATTGTGCAGCAATCCTACACAAAAAAAAAATCCAGGTTCTAAGCTGCAAAAATATCCCCCTCCCCCCTTACTGGTTAAGACAATTGTCAAGAGCCAGAAAAAAATGCTGTGTAATAAGAAACGCCAGCAGTCCCTGGGTGACGAGAGGTCGGCGGGGGAGGTCTTGATCGAGATAGCGAAGCGTGAAGCGTGTCCTGAGTGATAGTGTTAAGTTGGTCCGCTTAAGAGGTTTGGGCGAACCCACTGAGGACACCTTCGATGGACCAACACAGCGCCGTATCGTGACTCGGTCAAGGAACCACGAAAGAAACCAGGTACAGTGGTGACACTTTGGGTTTATCATAATCAGTGTTGAGTTACCTTACTCGCTCGTGCGTCGTCATCTCCCCACTCGCTTGTATAGTCTCTATTAAATATTGGTAAAGAGCGATAAACTTAAATTATTCTGTTGCTCATATACATATCATCCTCTCGCAGCCAAGCAGCTTAAGCCGGCGAACGGCCTAAACGTAACACATTGTGTAATTAGTAGTCACTGCTACCAACCCAGCAATGCTCTTCTTTTTTCAGTTACTTTCCACCAAAGTTATCAATATTGTCTTCACTTCGTTCAGATACCAGTTGCCTGTATTGTATATGTAGTGAGTTATTTCCATTTTTCTAAGTTCTCATTCTTTATTGTTGGAGGGAAGAAGAAAGAGGGGGGGGAGTGTTATGTTGATGTCTCTTGTAGTTACCAGAATGATTATTGAATAAAGGGGAATTCCTTTCCTCACCTTTTCGAAGTAAGATTTCACGGAGATTTTAATTGTGATTAATGATTTTGGAGCTAGAAACTGACAGCTTTGAAACTAACCATTAAGTGCTGTCTGTTAATCGTGGACCGTGCATGATTTAGAACAGAAGTCAATTTTGAATATGTGTCAAGTTGGCAAGTCAAGTGCCCCGTGACAGATTTCCAAGCTGTTTGTGTTGCTCTGTTGCTATAGTGAGTCATTAAGTCATTTTTTTTGTAAATAAACTTTTAAGACCGAATAAATGTACGGTTGCTATTCAGTCTGCTGGTTGTTTCTATGTCATAGCTAATGTTCCAGCCATGACGGACATAGTAAAAACAGAGGATCATTTCATACCAGCCGACTTCTTATCCATTGAAAATTTCAAGGAGGATGGTAAAGTAGCCATTGTTGTAATTATGTTTGGTTGAGCTTGTAATGTATTTCTAGTGCGAAAACATCGTTGCATTGCATATTGAGTGTGATTGGTCAGAAATTCAGATATTGGTAATAGAATGTTTCCTGGGAAGCAGGGACTGGATAATAGATTGATGGATTTGCTTTATTTTACTTCGCTTTGTGTGCCACTTTTTGGCTAATTTGCGAAGATGGGAATGAGTGATGTGATGAAATTGATGAATGGACACTCGCAAACATCCATGCCCATGCCTGGCTTTGTAGCGCAGGGATAGGATAAGAAATGATATGCATCAAGATGAAACTTGGACAGGAAAGCATGAGAGAAAAATTAGATGATTTGGACATGTATAAAGAATGAAAGGGGTAGTAGACGGATTCATAAATGAAGAGCAAGGGAAGTAGAGTGGAAAATACCAAAATTTTGACAGGGTTCAGTTTGGAGGAAAGAATCTGGAAAAATATCAAGAGTAGTGGAGTGGAACGAAGATCTGTAGAAGCTGAGGATTGGCAGAGAGAGAGAGAGAGAGAGATTAATAAGATTGAGAGGCTGAGCCAACATTCAAACACAAATATATGCAGTTGGAAGGTGACATGTTTGTATTCTTGGTGGACAAACACATTCAGTGGATGACTTTCGATCTTGCCATTGAAGTTACAGGGTTTACAGTATTGAGAGTCACATTGGATCGTATTAATAAAAACATTTTTATGCCCAACATCATATGTATAATGTGCACTGTCATGCATATCTGTGTATGTAAGGATATATATAGAAGCGAAATAAGGTAAAGTTATTCATGCATATTGCACTGTGTCGCTCATGAAGGCACATATGGAGGAGAACCCCACACATCCTCAATCTCTGCTATTTTTGAAGGTGCCTTTATCTCCCCCACAGGTACTCTTTTTTTAGGCTGGGTGAGCCCTGGAGTTGCTTTATGCAGGGACAAGGCTGGGAAAATTCCAACCCCAGATCACCCAGCCCGGTAATCGGTAGATATCAGTGCCATTCATATCAAAGTATTAGATACAATTGTATTATTTTTGCAACAGCATTATGCGGAGAAACTGGATTTTGTAATTATTTGTTGTGAAGTTATGAATATTTTAAAGCAAAACTGTGAAAGATTGGTATGGTATGATTCTATTATTGATTCAACTGTAGTAGAAAGGAATTAGTTTAGAATTGTAATTTGTGGAAGGGATAGCATCATTAAAGTAATGTGTCAGTGTCATTCAGAGGAAAAAAAACAAGATTGCAGTTGGCACACTGAAAGAACACCACGTGCATCATAGTAGTAGAATTATTTTCAAATATTCATAAATGCATTTATGGAAACAAGTCTTTAACAATATGATTCAAGCAGATATAAAAATTAAATATGGTATGGGGATATTTAGTTTATGCTGGAAGCTTACAATAATGAAATTGAATGATATGTTGGTTGAACATTTTTAATGCAGAAATCCTATTACAAAAGTAAATAGTTGAAATAATAATAATTTAATTTTTTTAGCAGTTCCATAATGTATTTTCTAAAATGCATTTCTGAAGTACAATATTATTATTACTTCTTTCCCCATTTGAAATGTTCTTATTATAAAAAATGCACCTTTGTTTTAGAAAATAATATCCTTTGTTGAGAATGTTTAATCTTTTATTTATGAGATGCTCTAACTTCTAAGATGTAAGATGATACCGTAATATCATTAGGAAGTACTCCTGGATAGATTATATCAGCAATTTTCATGATGAGGGTAAACTCTTGCAACAGTGAAGGTCAGACTCAGTTCCGTAGTCTAAACTTTACTTGCCTCTTTGAGGTGGAACATCTCAAAAAATATTGCTCACGTGATGAAGTTCTGAAGTAATAATTGGTCTATTATTCCCCGACAGTCTATTTAAAGTTATTGTTAGCGATGGGTTGATATGAAATTTTGGCCAATACCAATAAAGTAGCAATATAAAATTTGCCTAATTAAAGTTATTATTAGCGATGGACTGATACGAAATTTTGGCCGATACCAATATAAAATTTACCAGTATCGATATCCGATATTCTACTGATCCAATATAAAATTTCAAATGATCCTTGAGGAATGTAAATGGTTCATTCACCTCCTTAATAAATGTGTGCAGATAACTGCAATGCAAAACAAGCTACATATTTAGAGGTTTACTTTTAAGTAAAGTGGGGGATAGGGATTGTATGTTTATATCCATAAATTATAACAAAATGGCAGAATATTGCACTAAATTAAAAAAATATTTATTGATATATAGGATCGGTAAAATAATTAGTAATTTTACTGATACACCGATATGCTTATATAGGTACCTATAGAGTACCGATAAATCTGTTCCATCCTTAGTTATTATAATTGTAAGAGGTTTCGAATGTGCACCTACGTGAAGAAATTATTATTACAAGGTCCGAATCATAAGCAGAAGGCAGATGAATGTCAGATGTTCAAATATAGTCTCCCTCTACGTAGGTTGATGACTGTTTTAAATTTAGCATCTACAGGACCATTTAATTGTTTTATGTAGGAGGAAGTTCCCTTTTCCGTCCATCTATTACCACTATGCCGTGAGGAAGACCCAAAACATAGCACGATGGTGTATATGTAAGGGGATGTTGGAGATTGACCCCACATATTCTCAAACATAGCCACAATGGAATTGACGCGATCAGCACAATTTCGGTGGCTGCCTTTACCCCCACCCCAACTCCCAGTACCTATTGAGTAGAGGCTGTTTGAATCCCCTATAGCCACTCCATGCAGGGATATTGTCAGAAAAACCCTCACTTGAGGTCACTCATACCAGTGGTGCCAACTCAGGTGGGCTGAACTTCTAGATTTGTTTTATAATTTTACGCAATAATATATGTCATAAGTAGGCAGGCGATATGCCCTAAAGTACACTCGCTTAACTTAGTACTCCGGCAGTTTGTTTCTTTATACAGCATATTGCAGAAGATACAATTCAACATACAAGTTATCAATATACGCTCTATAAAACACAACTTATTACTAACTTCGTTAACCCTGTACATTTCTTGTTCCTTGGTCAGAAAATATAGGCTTTTATGTTTAAAAACGGTTTCAGTCTATATCCGAGAAGCATACATGAATTTTATAGTGACACTTTGTGCCTGTTTTAGTCGTAATTGGCTATTTTGAAGATAACTGCTTTGTGAGTGCCTAATTTGGGAAAGGATGAAAAATCTGTGGATGTTCATCAATGTCAGTGCCTATTAGGCAATTTATAGGGTGGGCTCGATCCCCACAGGCCCTTATAAGTTGGTATCACTGACCCATACGAGATTTTGTTTTTAAGTCCACTTTATGCACAGAAGGCTAATAGGGACTTTACCTACAGTTTAAAGTGGAATCTGTACCACTATGTGCCTTCACCAGGTATCAAACCTGAGATACCTTGATTACAAGGTGATGGCATTACCACTACGTAATCAGGTAGCCACTGACTCATGCCACGATCAAACTCTGGTCTCCTCCAGCATGCCAGTCATGACTGAACCACCTCTGTTCATTTCTGCTAAAACTTTGAATGTATATGTATTGCTTTCCTACTAAGGAAAATTCCTGAACATTGATTTCTCTTTAAAATTGAATATCAGTTTTGGCCCTAAATTTCAGCCATTTTCATTGGAGATGGTGAAAAAAGGTACAAAACATAAACTGTAGCTGAAATGTACTGAAAGCAATGTTTTTACCCCAGCTTTCTATAATTTTTGTTAGCCTAGTTATCATAATTATCGCAACTGTCTACAAGGACCAAAAACACAGCAAGTCATGAAACGGAAATGGCCACCATTTTCAAATGAAGTCAAATTTTAGAAAAATAATGCCTGTTTCGAACTAACCTTGCATGGAGTTAAAACAAAACAAAAAAAAAAATTAGTAAAAATTGTTGAGGGCCCAGTGCTTGGCATTTATTATGGATTGACCATGAAATTTTCCACAATGTTCAAAAAACATAAAATTTTCTTTACAAGGAGTAAAACAAACCATACATTTTATTCTTTGAGTAAAGAAAGAGCTGGTGTTTGCAATGATTTTCAATGTCAAAAACTTTTGGTTCCATCATGCCTACATGCTGAAAATTCCAAGTTTTCATAACCTAGTTTTTCCACCACAAAAATTAGGCTACAAGTATTAATATTTTTGTAGGCTTTTTTAAAATCTTTTTGAGTGCTGATATATATTTTTTCTGAAATTCTTATTATTTCATTAAGCTTTGTGTAAAATTTCAAAGAAATTTGATCATTGTTTAAGGAGGAAAATATAATGTAAGCAAGGGTATCTTGTGCCAAGCCTTCAAGAGCGACAGGCAAGGCAGATTTAATGACATTTTGAACTGCCGTAACCTTAAAACCGTTTGAGATAGAGTGAAAAGAAATTCAGGGGATTTCTTTCAACCATAAGAGAAGGGTGTACACCAAGTTTCATCAAAATCTGGGTGACAAAATCTTTGTTTTTTTGCATTGATTTGTTGTGGAATGACACTAAAGCAACTCCATGAAACATCATTCCAAACTTTCCTTACTCATTCAGGATAATACATGGAAAATGCAAATTCCCCATTGACCTGGAATTTGTGGCATCAAAAAGGTCAATAAAATAATCATTGAGTGAAAATTCTACAAAATATTTGCATGTTTTCAAAGAGTGCAAAGTTTTCCTTGCACTCCGTTCTTAGCAGTAAAAAAAAAATGTTCACAGAGCTTTGCCCAATTGCAAGAACCAATGATGTTTCTTTTTTTTTTTCTCTCCCCCTAATATGAGTGGAGTGTGTGCCCCTATGTGATGGGGAAGGTAAATTTAATGTTCGCAGACTAATGATTTGTTTCACCAGATGTTTCCATGGCAACATGCATGGGAGTCCTGATGCTATTTCAGGTGATTATAGCTAATTAGCCAACTAAGAGGCTCAGTTCTCAAGTGGTTAAAATCAATTACAAATATGGAACTCGTATGCCGCGAAGCATTGTAATTTGCAGTAGGCAGCCCCCCACTTCTCCCCAAATCCACCCCTTTATTTAGTGGTGTTTTTAATTCCACTTGAAATAGATGGATGGAAAATATAAAATCAATCAATTGGAGGTTAAAACATTTTCTCCAACCACATTGTGGTTATATTTTTAGAGTGTATTTGGTCCAGTAATTGGGACTTCCATTTATTTGTAGTTGTAGAATTTTATGCACATCGATTTATTAAGATATGAACTACGATTGGACTTGATTTTACTTCGTCTGCTGATGTTTGACTATAATGGACAGATGGTCATATCAATTTGGTAGTTATTATTTCTACTGTATAATTACTGATACAAATTCTCCATTTTTGTTTAGGCATTGCTTGAGCAGTTATTGAAATGAAATTAGCTTTATCATAAAGAAGCTTCGAAGTAATTCTAATTATTGCAAATTGTCTGTGTTACCACAGTAAACATATAAGATAGAATATATATATATATATATATATATATATATATATATATATATATATAAAGTATGGCTTTCATTTTGACCCAGGGTGGATTGATTTAAATAACTTCATAGAAATAATGTACAAAAGGATTTTGTAGATATCGGAATCACTTTTGGTGAATGTACATTAATTTCCAAATTACAGTAAAACCTTGTTAATGCGTACCCCAATAACTGGATTTAGTTTAATCCGGACAGGCAAAAGGGGGGGGGGAAGCAGAATGTAAGGTTTTAAATGTGGCTAGAAGTCAACACAAGAACTTCGCAAAGAAAAGGCACTCAACCGCTGATGAAATTCTGTTTCTCGCAGACTTTGTACTGTACTGTATAGTGTATTTTGGCCTATGCTCTTTACATACACCATAGTAAATGTGTTTTGTTGATATAAACTGAGTTTTAATGCACTTTCTACTGTTCTTTTAGGTTATTTCAGTTAATCTGGACTTTCGTTAAACCAGTCAACTTATTCCCCCATTAGTCCAGATTAACGAGGATTTACTGTATTGAATGCTATTTATTAAGCTGTAAGAAAGAAAAGGAAAGGAAACATGATATATGAGTCATTCCATGCCAAATCAACACAGATATGTGCAATTTCCAACCTGACCATCTCCGATTATAATGAAATTTGGGTAGTTGAAACTATGCATAGAACTTAGTAACTATGAAAATTTTTAGTTTCGTTTGTCTTGTAATTGTTAAATTATTCAAGGTCAAAGTTAGCAGAAGTTGCCCTTTTTGAGCCCACTTAGCTATACTAAATGTACTGTAACTCTGCCCCTATTTTGCCTAGGAAGCTCAAATAAAGCTTATGGTACAGGGAATTGAACAAGCTTTCCAGTGTTTGATAAAAATATAATTTTGTCACATGACCTTGATCTTTGACCTTGAATATCTCAAAACATGTCATCACCAAAAATCGTGAAAAAAATATATTTGGTCCCTCATACCATAGTATAAAACATATCAAAAAATCATTCTGGAACTGCAATGGGATCAGAAGATACAAAATAATATGTGTAGCTATGTGACTGATAAAAGCCTCATTCCATGAACTAAGATGTAAGATAAGTTGGAAAAACCTTCGCCGCTTCATTTCTCGTGAAATTCTAGCATGATTTGATATATCACATCACCCCCTTTCCTTTGAAATTTTTGCGTTGAATTCAATATGGCGGTCAAGAATATGCCGGACCTGCGCTTGACACACACAGCTAGAGATCTCCCTGTGCCTAACCTATTTCTTTCATAACCAGGATAACTCCTTTACATTTTGTAGGGGGTGTTAAGGGACATTTGACTCGTCATAGTTCATGTAATGAGGCTTTTATCAGTCACATAGTTACACATATTATTTTGTATCTTCTGATCCCATTGCAGTCCCAGAATGATTTTTTGATATGTTTTAGAGTATGGTATGAGGGACCAAATATATTTTTTTCACGATTTTTGGTGATGACATGTTTTGAGATATTCAAGGTCAAAGGTCAAGGTCACGTGACAAAATTATATTTTTATCCAAAGGGTAGGCTTGTTATATATCACTGGAAAGCTTGTTCAATTCTCTGTACAATAAGCTTTATTTGAGCTTCCTAGGCGAAATAGTGGTGGAGTTACAGCACATGTAGTATAGGTAAGTGGGCTCAAAAAGGGCAATTTCTGCTAACTTTGACCTTGAATAATTTAACAATTACAAGACGCACGAGTCTAAAAATTTTCATAGTTACTAAGTTCCATGCATAGTTTCAACTCCCCGAATTTCATGAAAATCGGAGATGGTCAGGTTGGGGCTGTGTTGATGACTCATTACATATACTGATGCGTTGAAGCTCACATAAAGGAAATATAACATGTAAACTGTAAACACATTTAAATTTATCTTGATTTAAAATTCAATACTTTTTGTAGTCAAAAATAACAACCGTTTAGTGCAGAAGAATATACAAAATACTAATCATGTTAAACTGTAACGAGTGTCATTATCATTAAACTGTAAATAAACATGGCAGCTGATATTTTGCTATCATTAAAAAAATTGCCAAAATTCAGCTACAAAGACTATAAGAAATACTTTAAGTTACAACTATAGAGTGTTCCAGAATGTTTTATTTCCACCGCAAGAAAAGTTACTAAAATTATTATAGTTTCATTAACACATTGAACAAACATTTCCATAGTAGGTTCACATACAGTATCAGAAAAAGAAAAATGTATATTTACATGTAATTTTTTATTTGCTTTAATCAAATTCTTCAAATATTTCACAGGGCCGTTTACTAGAAAAAGTCTTTCTATGCATAAAAAAAACATGTATATATATGCATGGTACAAAAAAAACTACACAAGCCATTTTAAGCATGTTTTTTTAAAAGGTAAAAAAAATATTTATATAAAAAAAATCCTATTTATATAAAAAATCATCAAAAATGATTTTTTAAATAAAAATCATAATTTTTATCCACCCTGTGATCAGTTATATATATATATATTATTATAATGGATATTTATCTGTCCATAGTCAGAACTGCTTCAGATATACTGAAACATCATCAAGTTTCAGCCAATCACAGTGATGTTTTTGTCAACTAATCCTGGTTGTAATAACTGTAAGGGAGCTTTCAGACTGAAGGTGACAAGTGTGACAGGTGACAAGCAACATGTGTCACCTGTTGCTTGCAGACTGTGCGATGAATGCTTGCTTGTAGACTGAAGGAACCCATGTCTCTTGTCGTTTTGATACGAAACAGCCCCCCTCCCATGTCACTTGTTACTTCGGTCTGAAAGCTGCCAAATGGGTTATATTTATCTGTAAGGTTGCTGCAGAAAAGAACCATGATATATATAAGAGATCATAAGCATTATAGAATTCGTTTAAGTATTTTGGATGCAGTTTCTCTTTCTCGCCTCTCAATAGTGCCAGTAAAATTTAATTTATTGGGGATTTAAAAGTTCTGAATTTTAAAATTTATTTATTTGTTTATTTTGTGTGGGATGAAATCAAGTTGGCCAGTTAAATAATAATGTTAGGCATAGGTAGTTTTTGCAGAGTGCACTGGAATTTATATATATATATATTGATATATATTGCAATGCTCCTGAGTGGCCAACTTGTGATCTCACAACCAAAGGTTCTGGGTTCGATTCCCGGAATTGGTTGTTTCTTTGTAAGCTTGAAGAGGCAGAAAATTGATTTTTTGAAATTTTGGGAAAGTCCGTATGTAGGTTTTTGACTCCCATCACAATATATGGGCAGATGCTCATTAAGCATTAAGGAAGAGCCGACAAATTATGCAAATTATAATCACCATGGACAGATGTACTCCTTACCATGAATTAAAAAGGAATAAATGTGTGTGAAAGTGGAATATCTACACTTGTGGTAAATAACCTGAGACTTTGGAGATAAGTGAATGTGGCAAAGCACAGGACAGCTCTTTCATAATTATCTTGCCTCCAGGTCTGGCCACGAGAGCCTTGTTACCTTGCAAGAATGTAAGAGGAATAGACACTCAGCTGTGTTCCAAAAAAGGTCACCATTGACATCTTTTTTTTATAATTGGCAGATTTGTTTTTAGTCCACTTTTGTACTTTGATTGGCTACTCAGGACTGGACGTACAGGTTAAAGGGATCCAAACCACTATGCAATGTGCCTCCAACAGGAATTGAATCTGAGGCCTCGTAGATAATAAAGCAAAAATATAAATTTTGTAATTGGCCTCTTGTCAGAATACTATATTAGCAACAGTTTAGTAGATTGTAAAAAAATGCATTATGTGAAAAAGCAGTTTGATATTGCAATAAATAAATATATCTATGTGCACATGTATGCCTAGTTTATTATACTGGTAAATGCAGGAATAAAAAAAATTGATAGCTTTTCAATACAAAAAAGTATGATCCTATATATGAAGTGTTTAAGCTCTTTCAGATTTACGTTTTCCCGTATTCAATCAAAATACTTCAGCTACTTGCAATTAATAAAAATCAATCTTTCCCCCTTTCTTGCGCATAGGGAAAAGGAGAATTTAATGTAATAGATTTTGTAATTGGGGCTTTGTTGTTGCATCTTTCGATCCCTTTCAAGATTCTTGGCATTGTGTTTTCCCTATAATTATGACATGGTTTTGTACAATTATGGAGCATCCATTAGTGATGAACTGCGTGGTACTTGAAGCGAACAGCACCCCTCGCCCCCATTTAGAAGATTAGAGTTGTATAGTTGTTTGTGATCCACTTGAGTGGTTTTTCTCGGGAGCAATTATCATGGAATTATGGTATTTAGATACGGCAGGAGCTCATTGTTTTGTGGTACGAGTTTCTGCATTCTCGGCTCCCGGTATATAGCCTGTTTTCATGGGAGGTTGGGGAGTCAGTTTTGTTTCGAGAGAAGACGAGCGAACACTGGATCCGTGGTCGTGGAGAAAAGTTCCGTGGGGAAGGCTCTCAGGCTGTTTCCCTTCAAGATTGCCATGGGGTGGCATGGATAGGGAGAAGGAATGGCCTCTGCACAGGCAGCTAGGTAATGGGCCACATACAAGTAGGATTTTTTTGCTTCTCCATCTTCATGTTATTGACGTTTGTGTGGTTTGCTAGCTTGCATGTGCACTAGATATACTTTTAGTACTAGTTTACCATATTTGACACTTTTCAATCTTAAATTGCATATCAGGTAACGTTCCTCTTGTGTTATGGCAAAAAAAAAAGAAGAAAAAATAATTGTGCCCCTGTGCTTTGCACCACGCCATGAAGGCATATAGGGGTGTGGAGTTAGGGCCCCTCACTTTCTTCATCACGGCCAACGTGGAGGTGATGTGATCAGCACCATGCCCCTGGCCACCATTACCTCCCAGAGTTTGCTCCAGGTACCCACTTTATACGACGCTGGGTGGGTGCCAGAGCCACTTTATAAGGTGGGGAAAATCCCAGTTCTTTCCTGCCGGGGATTGAACCTGGGTCTCTTGCATAGTAGTCAGACGCCTTAACAACTTAGCTAATTACTTGTGTTATGGCTCTTAAAATATTTCACCGCATAATTGCCACAGACTGTATGCCATTTTATTCATTGCAAGAAATTGGAATGCGACCATTGTTAAGCTTTTTTTTAAAAAGAAGAAGAAGTGTCAGTATTTATCACTAAACTGTTCTTAGTGCAACATTTTTCTTGTCTGAAAAGAAGTTAACACATTAGTTTTTATTGATTCGTGCATTATAGTTGAAAAATTAAACTTGAAAAAATGTACTCCAGTGTTGCCAAAATTTAAAATTCTGTATCCAATAATTCTGTGCCCCTACATTTGTTTCGTGATCCAATGACTATACGTGAAATAGAATATTCTCTTTGTTTTGATGGCACCTGCGCATATTTCTACGCAGATGCTACAAATGCATTGAACTCTGAAGGGATGCAAACCTATACCATAGCTATTTATATATTTCATTGATTGTAAGGTGACTCTTATGGAAACAGTGCAATTCAATGAATATATCATTTTTGTCTATGGTGTATATAGTGAATTAGCAGGAACAGAGAATTAAATGTGAATTCTTCAGTAGTGAAGAACTCTGTGCTGAAACTTATTTCTCTACAGCTGCAACAAAACATTCACAAATATTATACTAATGTATGATCTTCATGTAGGATCACAGTAGTGCCAACTTTCAATAAATTATGGGGTGGTAAGATTGACATGAACATTATCTTGTGTGTATAAACATATACACTGCTTGAGAAAGTCATGGTCTACAAGATTGCATCATACACAAAGGCTTGCTTGTCTTTCAAACACACCCCTACTCCCTATGGTAGCAAACAAAGCTATTTGTTCCGTCTCCTACTTTGTGGACGCACAGAAACCAAGAAACTGCTGTCATGTATGACAATTTTTCCCGGAAAGTCTGTAATTTTGTTCGAATTTTGTAAGCTGCCTTGTGGCAGATAGAAGAGCGCATTCTGATTGGCTAGCTGGCCATGGTCCTATCACTGGTCGTTATAGAACCCAGGGGTTGCAAGTTTGAATCATAGGTAATATTGAACTTCCCTCATGACTGGAAGGGATCGTTTTGTTTCGATCAGTGTTTACTATTTTGCCTCTGGAAGCAGCCTTTTGAGATTTATTCTTATGTTAATTTATGAGTTTTCTTACTTAGATGTCAAGTGAAGGTGATCAAAGTTTTATACATCAGAGGGAAGATATTATTTTATGTGAATTGAAAATTTGTCAGATTTAGGAGTCTCATAGGAAGGGGGTATTGCCCCCTCTATCCTCCTCCATGGCTAAACGTGTAAATGCTTCATTATAGTGAATCCATAAATCATTTTTATGAGCAAAATGATTCAGCCTTATATGTTCATCTTTTTTCTTCCAATTTCTATAAGCCTGTAACACAGAAATTTAATCTCTGTTAATGTACTTTTGAACTCACAACAGTGTATGTACATTTATAAATTGTATTCCAGTCTTTTTGATTTTATATATATATATATCGCAATCCTTTCTCTTCTTTTATTCAGAACAATTTTGTTAGTAGTTTGGAAACAGGTTCATCTCACCTCAAATAATTATTTTTGAGAACTCGGGGATACAAAGCAGAATTCCAGAAAAATTTCTGGAACAACCCTAAGCTCGAATTTTATGAAGAACTTATTATGTTGTCTTGTAGGCGATAGTACATTCAAGCATGGATGTCGGCAGGATTTTCCCCCAAGGAGAGACAAGAATGACATTATTTTTATCCCGTCAGAAGCTTGAATTTTAAATTCTGGCCTCCTTGCTATGAACCTGTAGCAGTCCTGTTTGTACTATTCTGTGCACTTTAATAAATAATAATAATAATAATAATAGTTTATTTTAAAGTACTGAGAACAGTTAAAAATAAAACCTTCTGCAGCACTATTTCACAAAGAGTAATATCAAAGGATTAACTCATAATGGTTTTTACAATAAATCTCATCTTATACCTAAAGATAATATTTTAAGGGAAGTTATAGTTAAAATCATCGATTAAATTTTTTATAAATTCACCACAATTTTTCAAATTTACTGATAATAATGATTTTTTCTATTTTTTTTCTATTTTGGAATTATAAAGTTTTTTGCATTTTCATATTCACTATCACTATAATGCAATGTATTATAATTGAAATGAGATTACTTTTTTAAAAATTAGATTTCACTTTATAGCAGGGGCATTGATATCATCTGCCCCTCCTTTGGGATGCTTCTGCATTAACTGCTTGACTTTAATCTAGGACTGACTGAATGCTACTTAGAACCAATTCTCATTCCAATACTTGTACCAATTCCCACTGATATCAAATACTGATGCATCAAAATTGTAATAATTAAAAATTGCTTAAGATATTGATTAATATTAGTGTGTAAGTATTCCAATCCAATTATATCTATCAATATACCAAGAGTTTTGCTTTGAAATATTTAAGACTACATGAGAATATTAAATTGCAGGCTATCAATCATAAAATCCAGTTTTTGACACAAAACTGGTTCAAAATAAAGAGAAATTTTGAATTTTGCACAATTTCAGGAAAATTACGCTGCGAAAGTGTCAATGGCATTTTTGCAGGTCACATGAAAGACAAAAAGCGAGAATAGTAGCAGCTGGTATCTGTATGTAAATTCCAACCGAAACTTTCTGGCACTAATATCGCTGACATTGACCAATGGCGATATGTTGGCATCGATATCGATTCAGCTCTAATCATAACCCTGTCTGGTTTCAAATTCCGGGTAGGGCATGGATGTTTCATTGTCAGTGTGTGTGTGTGTGTGTGTGTGTGTGTGTGTGTGTTAGAGTACTGCATTGAACCACTTTCGCTCGCTTAAACTCGATCAAATCTCCCACGCTCTAGTGTGATTCGCTCAAATATATAGAATATCAAATATCATTTCAATGTGACAATAATCGTACAAATATGTGTAAAATTAGTGTTGGTAGTTTCAGCCCATAATAATCTATTCATTTTCATATATTGCTATGTATTGGTAAGATACACTAAATTACATTTTAACATGCAGACGATGACTATGTTCACTTGAGTTTCAATTTCACTGCATTTTTCACTTCACGAAGCATATTTGAAGGTCCACTACAACAGACTACTGGGCTTCGAGCGTATACCGATCGTTTGCCGGTTTGAGCATTATTCGCTCGAGCGAAGAAACGGTCAATTCTATAAGCCATCTAGCATCATCCGTGTAAACTATTAGATAAATGAGCAGCTAGTGCTAGTGCAGCACACTAGTGTGTGTGTGTGTGTCACACGTGCACTCACGATGTTTTATCTAATCACCATTCATCATCATCATTGTTTAACCTAAGGATGTTAAAACGCAACATCAAGTAAGTAAAAGAGGAAATGTTTATACAGTTGTATGTCAAACATTATTTAAATCCTTGTAATGTATGTATTTGTGTGACTAAAGTCCATTTTGTTTTGCTCAGTTTCAGAGGCAGAAGCCGTGGGGTCGGATGCCGTTTCCCAAGGAGTTCACTCTACGTACGTTCAATATGTAGAGGGCTCCGCTGATCCTGCTATATATGCAGCTACTAATGGACAGATGTAACTATTAACCTCTTGCACTTTAACATTAGTTGTAGACATTATATAGTTACTAACAAAAAAAAGGGGGGTATATGCTTTTAAATAAAGCTAGTGGTACATGTGCATGTGTTTCTGAAAATGAATTGTAATGGCAGTATAATACACTAGGATTGATTAATAAAAAATGATTTATCATTATTAAATAATACTAGAGTAAAGATGATACCAGGTCTCCCTGATGGCATAGTGGTAACGTCATCACCTTGTAATCAAGGGGCCTCAGGTTCGATCCAGGCAGAGGCACATAGTGGTTCGTATCCCATTCTAAACTGTAGGTCCAGTCCTGATTAGCCTCTCTGTATTTAAAGTGGACTTAAAACAACAAAACAAACAAAGCGGATACATTATCAGCTAATATCAGTGGTATTGAGAAGATATAACATAAAATTGTATTTGCTCAACTCTATTTAAACATACATAGGTTGTTTGTTAATGCATTATACGTGGGTTTCACATTGTGTCAGTGTGCTGCTGCCATGTTTGCGAACCATTTTCTGCTCTTTGCATGTATGAACACCAGCTGTCTGGTAGATGCCACTGTGTCATTGCATGCGTATATTACATTAGATTTACTTACACACAATAAACAAACAAGTTTGACGGATTTGCACATTTGCAGATATATTTTAGTGTTGTGTGATCAAAAATTGAAACTTTCTACAGAAATGAACTGCATGCAACTGAGGATATCGGTTTGCCCACAAGAAGTTGCGCTAAATTTTTATTATGTGCAACATACAGAACTGGATGGGGACAGTATAATAGGCATACGTGTGTTGAATGATAGACAGATCCATATAAACTAGGAGAAAACGAATTAAGAGAGAATACAAGAATTTAAATGTCACACATTTATAATTATTTTGCACTAATTGAAACAATGCTTTTCTTTGTTATGGCTACATGGACAATCTGCAAACATTTTAATTTATAATTATTTTGTTCATTAAACTTTGTTTACAAGAAAAAGCAAGTTTGCAACCACTGCTTGCCAGTGATGTAATGATATTCGTCTTTACGATTAAGAGGTTTTAAATGCCCCTCTTCTTTCTGGAGTAAGTATTACAACACCATACTGACACCGTTTTCCACAGGTGAGAAAGTAATACTAATAAAAACAAACAGTTGCTAATGCTGAAAATATAAAGATATCAATATGTATGAAAGATCAACCATTTGTGAATATACTGCAATATTATTCTCCATCTCTTATGGTAAAGGTTTGTGCCACCATGGCATACTGACTTATGATGACTGCACATTTTTCGAAAAAGAAAAAGACTGTTGCTAGCTATGACAAAACATTGTAATGTGATTCAGCAACACTCTGTACAGAGAAATATATGGTAATTGCACTTATACAATAGGGATAGGTTACTGCAGCACTATAATCTGGCAGAATGGTTTTCTCGCAAGGCAGAAAAGCTGGAATTACGTTTGGAATCATGGTTGTCAATCTGCAGTGCACGTGAAACTGTCTATAATGTATCCAGAAGCATGACCTCATTGCTATTCTTAGCAGCAATAATATACTTGTAAACAAATTAGTTGGTGTAGGTATACTATTTTGTAATAATCAACTACCTTACTTAATAAACATTCCACACAGAGACATAATTTATCCTCACTATAGTGTAGTATTGCTTGTACAGGGTATATGCATGCATTAATACATCTATTTTGATACTTCATATATTTTCAATTTTCGTATTACGTTCAATTCCCATATTTTCAATTAATAAAATTATCACAACTAAAATATACTATAGAGTGGAGCTAAGCTGATTCCACTCTGAACCAATACTCAAACAGATGCTGCATTCTTTTGATTCCCACCAACACTGGTACACAGAGATGAGCTAGCCCCCTCCAAAATGTTCATAAAAATCAAAATTTTCAAATAAAAACAAAACTCTGGAAAAACCAGAGTGATAAATGCAAACCTACCTTAAACCTACCAATTGCCATTTTTAAAATTTTTGAGAGTAGAAATATCTAAATGTATGAAATAGTTTATTTTATATTCCACCCTACAGCCATGCATAGGGAGACAAATTTATGGTAAATAAAAACGTTAGATCAGCGGTATATACGAGCGGTGGAAAAAAAAAATGGCACACACTTTTTCATTTTGAGATGAAACAACATACAAAAGAGCTATAAATTGATAAACTACTTCATTTTTATATACTGTACACATACACAAGTACTTAGCTGTCCAAACAAAAAGAAAACATCAACACAAAATCACTTCATTTCTAAATTGCATATCTCAAGTGATTTTTTTATTTAGAGGATATCCTTGCTGTCCAACAAATAAAATAATCACCACTGCACATACACAAACACATGTTGAAAATCACATGGTGATAAACAAAATTCATTCATGACTGAACACAAATGACACCATTGTTTCCCTTGATGTGCGGGAACAGACTAATATTATCGCTGCTGCAGCTAGCAAGTTCAATGAAACTGGAAGTTGAGTAGACATTCGGGGGAAGAAAGGAATGCAGCTTGACAGGAAGCGAAGTTTTCGAACAGAGATTATGTGCATGGGAAATCCCAATTTGCAGCATCTTCCTGACGTGATCGAAGATAGAACATTCTTCAGCTGCAAGTGGTAGAAAACTTTGGCAAGCATTTTGTTACAAATCGACAGTTTGCGCGCACAACCTTGATTGCCGGTTTTTGCATGTTTTCTACTTAATTTGATGATATTTCACGGTTATTTCACGAAAAAGCGTTCATTTCGTGGAAAAGTTTCACGCATCGCGAAAATTCAATGTCCCTAGCCATGCACTATCCACCTTTAGAATTCCAGTCCCTCCCAAAAAAAAAATCCTGCGTACGCCAGTGCCCACCAGTTCTAATACTTCAAAATTGTATTAATTAAAAGTTGTTCAAAAAAGTTGTTAATAATAATGTGTAAGTATTCCACTTCAATTATATTTCAATTTACCACAGTTTAGTTCTAAATAATCTAGAATTACATCATAGTATTAAAATATTTGTTACATAATCCAGTTTTTCACGTAATACTGGTGCAAAGTAAACGGAAACTTAGAATTTTGCACGATTTCTAACATAATGAACTGACTAAGCATGATGTAATGCGAGAAGCCTGTATGCTTTGGCATTGTAAAGTGATTGCTAAGGTGTGACACTTATTACAGTGACAGCAGCTAGAAAACAAAGATAATGTGCATTGTACATCAGAGTATAGACTAGATTGTTCAGAATACCTGGATATTTTAATCAATCCTCAGGTATAAGGGGTTAGTGAAAAAATAACATAAGGAAATCGAGTAGTTTTTCAAGAAACACATCAACAATTTACTACAAGACACCGATATAGTCTTTATACCATAGGTGTAACTTGGCGGGGGCAAGGGGGTCCACTTGCCCCCCAAAATTTTCAGGTTTAATAAAAAATTAGAAGTTATGGCACCTGAGGAACAAAGTAATAAAAAGTAATATTTGTGATTTCACAAACATTAGTTATTTAGCAAATAATCCTGGATGCAGTTTTTATTAGATGGAAACTTTTTGAATCTCTTCCCCCAAACTTAAGCCCCAGGTTTGATTCTACCCCCTCAAAATTAGGCCCAGTTTGATTCTGCCCTTTTCAAAATTAGGCCCAATTTGGTTCTGCCTCTCTCAAAATTAGGCCCAGTTTGATTCTGCCTCTCCCAAAAATAGGCCCAGTTTGATTCTGCCTCTCCCAAAAATAGGCCCAGTTTGATTCTGACCCTCTGAAAATTAGGCCCAGTTTGATTCTGCCTCTCAAAATTAGGCTGTTTGATTCTGCCTCTCTCAAAATTAGGCTGTTTGATTCTGCCTCTCTCAAAATTAGGCCCAGTTTGATTCTGCCCCTCTGAAAATTAGGCCTAATTTGATTCTGCCCCTCAAAATTAGGCCCAGTTTGATTCTGCCCCTCTCAAAATTAGGCCCAGTTTGATTCTGCCTCTCTCAAAATTAGGCCCAGTTTGATTCTGCCTCTCAAAATTAGGTCCAGTTTGATTCTGCCCCTCTCAAAATTAGGCCCAGTTTGATTCTGCCCCTCTCAAAATTAGGCCTAGTTTGATTCTGCCCCTCTCAAAATTAGGCTGTTTGATTCTCCCCCTCTCAAAATTAGGCCCAGTTTGATTCCGCCCCTCTCAAAATTTGGTCGTTTTATTCTGCCCTTCTCAAAATTAGGCCCATTTTTTCCCCTCTCAAAATTAGGCCCAGTTTGATTCTGCCTCTCACAATTAGGCCCAGTTTGATTCTGCCTCTCAAAATTAGACCCAGTTGGATTTTGCCCCTCTCAAAATTAGTATAAGAGTCATTCCATATGAAATCAACACAGCCCACAACCTGACCATCTCTGATTTTCATGAAATTTGAGGAGTTGAAACTATGCATTGAACTTAGTAACTATGAAAATTTTGAGTCTCGTGCCTCTTGTAATTGTTAAATTATTCAAGGTCAATGTTTGCATAAATCCCCTCTTTGGGCCACTTATCTATACTAAATGTGCTGTAACTCCACCCCTATTTTGCCTAGGAAGCTCAAATAAAGCTCATTGTACAGGGAATTGAACAAGCCTACCTTTGGATAAAAATATAATTTTGTCACGTGACCTTAATCTTTGACCTTGAATATCTCAAAACATGTCATCATCAAAAATCGTGAAAAAGATATATTTGGTCCCCCATACCATACTCTAAAACATATCAAAAAATCATTCTGTGACTGCAATGGGATCAGAAGATAAAAAATAATATGTGTAACTATGTGACTGATAAAAGCCTCATTAGATGCACTATGACGAGTCAAAAGCCCTTTAACACCCCCTACAAAATGTAAAGGAGTTATCCTGGTCATGAAAGAAATAGGTTAGGCACAGGGAGATCCCTAGCTGTGTGTGTCAAGCGCAGGTTCAGCATATTGTTGACCGCTATTTTGAATTCATTTCAAAAATTTCAAAGGAAATGGGGTGATGTGATATATCAAATCAGGCTAGAATTTCACGAGAAACGAAGCGGCAAAGGTTTCTCCAACGTATCTTTAGCCAGCAAAAGTTATATGCATATCCAGTGCTCGAAAAATTTTCTTCAGAGCTAGTCGCCAGGTCTGAAAATCAGGCGCCAGGAAACCACCTACTAGTAATTGTGGATACTATAAGAAGCTGAGCCAGCCCCTGTGGCGGAGTGGTTAGCACATTGGGTTACGACGCCAGGGGTCCCGGTTTCAAATCCCGGACTGTTCTTGGATGTTTGTATGTGTCCATTCATCATTTTCATCATATCATCACCATCTTTGCAAATTAGCCAAACATGGCACAAAAAGCAAAGTAAAATAAAGCAAATCAATCAGTCTATAAGCTGAGCATCACCGTATTCAAAACTTCGCTAAATTATGTGAGAAAGCTGGGAATGAGGGGGGGGGGGGGTTCGGGGACAAAGAGTAAGAAATTGTTACTGATTCTATAGAATGTTTACAATGTTGATAAAAAAATAATTTGCTAACTTACGGTGTACTGCAATTTGAACTTAGAATCTTGAAAGTTGTGTACACTAAAACTTAAAAAACGGCAATATTACAGCAAAAGATCACAGTTGCCAAGCTGAAATTTTTAGTCGCCATGGCGACCTGGCGAACGGGATTTTTCGAGCCCTGCGCATATTTCACTTATGATATATGCACATCATAATGTTATCAATGTTTCTGTGAGCACACTCGTTGACATCTCTCACACTCACATAGAACATTTGGCAATGTAGCAGATGCAACATAATCGAAAGCAGCAACTATGCCTTCTCTCAGATGGTCAATATCATGGACTTTTAATGCATGCACCATTCTCTTCAAATGTTTCTGAAGGTAAAAGTCCTCCTAAGATGTAAGATCTGGGAAATGTGCAGGCCTTTTAATAGATCCACGTCTGCCATGAAGAAATTGCCACAATATCCACATAGTATGGTCACACTCTGTCCTGTTTCAAAACTCTGGAAAAGGGCCATATCCCGTAAGTAAGAATGAAAAATCTGTTCACTTAACAAATCGAAGAAGCCCTCCCCATTTAAGGTTCCATTGTTGAATATGGACCAACCATTCCCGTTCTCCATACACTATACCACATAATTAGCATACCAGCAACAACCATTCAGCTGGGATCTGTCTACTATAGATTATCAAATCACAGGTATTGCGTATTCTTTGTATTAACTTCACCATAAACATACAAATTAGCCTCACCACTGAAGAATTTTTCACATAATTGTTTGAGATACTTTTCCCAATATTCTTCACTATTCAACTATTTGGTGAATGTCACTGATTAAAATCATATGCAATGGTGCACATACTTCTTTCTCTCCCAAGATGTCAGTGTGATCTCGACGAGTTCCTAACATGTTAGGAGCATTCTTAATACTTTGTTTTTAACAACCTCGAAATGGAGAAAATGGTTACAAGCATGCAGTAATACCTTCTTGCTGGTTAAAGATATGTTGGAAAAACCTTCGCTGCTTCATTTCTCGTGAAATTCTAGCCTGATTTGATATATCACATCACCCCCTTTCCTTTGAAATTTTTCAGTTGAATTCAATATGGCAGTCAACAATATGCTGGACCTGCGCTTGACACACACAGCTAGGGATCTCCCTGTGCCTAACCAATTTCTTTCATAACCAGGATAACTCCTTTACATTTTGTAGGGGGTGTTAAGGGACTTTTGACTCATCATAGTGCATCTAATGAGGCTTTTATCAGTCACATAGTTATACATATTATTTTTTATCTTCTGATCCCATTGCAGTCCCAGAATGATTTTTTGATATGTTTTAGAGTATGGTATGAGGGACCAAATATATCTTTTTCACGATTTTTGATGATGACATGTTTTGAGATATTCAAGGTCAAAGGTCAAGGTCACGTGACAAAATTATATTTTTATCCAAAGGGTAGGCTTGTTATATATCACTGGAAAGCTTGTTCAATTTCCTGTACAATAAGCTTTATTTGAGCTTCCTAGGCAAAATAGGGGCGGAGTTACAACACATTTAGTATAGCTAAGCGGGCTCAAAGAGGGGAATTTATGCGAACTTTGACCTTGAATAATTGAACACTTACGAGACAAATTAAACTAAAAATTTTCATAGTTACTAAGTTCCATTCATAGTTTCAACTCCCCAAATTTCATTAAAATCGGAGATGGTCAGGTTGGAAATTGCACATAGCTGTGTTGATTTGGCATGGAATGACTCATACGCTAATTATAATTATTATATGCTAAAACTGCCAATGTTCCGAAGGCTTCAATTTTTCATGCATTCCTTCAAAAAATAACCAATTTGTTTACATTATTTCCTAATTAACCCTTCATCTGTAAATAATTAGTAAAATATCTATAAATTCACCAGAATTTAATCCTTACACTGATGTGTGATACACCCCACTATTTCGCTTGCTAACTGCTGTCATTGTAACAAAAGTTACCCCTTTCCGATACATTTTCAATGCAAAAGGATAGGAGCAAGCATTTTGTAAGTTTCGTTGGAAATTATACATCCAGGATAGCTGCTGCTAGTGATGTCACCGCTTAACCAGTCCTTTATGTTCCACCAAAGAGTCATGCAGCATTTTTGTCGATCATTCAAAAGACCAATATGTTGGAAAATCATTGGCCAGTATTCTTAAATAATTTCCAACAGATACTTCTCAATACCAACACATCAGCATCTATATCAGCTTAGCCCTACTCTAGGCATATATGAAGCATTATTTATGCTCAAATTATGTTTTTGGTGTGTAATAAGATATGAAGCTATTGAGAAATGTGTAATGTAGAGTAGTCAAGTCAATTTTGGTATTCTGTAGTGTGAGTCCCTGTTTCTTCTTTCTCTTAAATTTTAAAATTAATTAGTGTTAAGCACTCCTTTATATATTTAAGAATTGTTAAATATTTGTATATGCAGGTGTCAAATTGCAATGCCCGTCAAAATGTCAAGCTTATAATGATAGGAAATCACAGGCTTTACTCAGATTGTGTTGAAGATTTTTATAATTAAATAGAATTCGTATCATCAGACAATAGAAGTATATCAATGTGCCTGTTTTTCTGTAAAGTTGACGATCATTTGACCAATCTTATATTTTTATAAGTACCGTAACAAACCTTAAAGTTCGTGGGATCTTATGAATACCTAAACTCTTAACCAATTGTAATTTGGTGTGAAATTATACTACTTTGTTATTTTACATGTGTAATTCATACACCCTGAATTTGTGAAGTAAATGTGTAAATATTCAGTCCTTTTTCTAAGGCAAACCCCATTGCGTTCATCTGGTTACAGCCATTAATTTGGGAGGTGAATGAACCATTCACAACTATATTGGATCAGTAGAATATCAGTTAACAGAATTGGTTAATTTTGTATCAGTACTTATTTACAAGATGTCCCTGTACAACAGGGCTTCCCCGATGGCGCAGTGGTAGCATCGTTGCCTTGTAAGCAAGGGGTCCCAGGTTCGATTCCCGGTGGAGGCACATAGTGGTTTGAATTCCACTTTAAACTGTAGGTCCAGTCCCAATTAGCCTTACTGTGCATAAAGTGGACTTAAAACACCAAATCAATCAATCTCTGCACAACACTGACAACTTTCACATAACTACCAACAAATATGATGGAACAAGAAATCAGCATTGTTTGAATGATTTTAAATAAAGAGAAACATTCATATGGTGGCCATGGTACTTGCATGTGGGGGAAACCATTCCACGTGCATCTGTTTCTATATTTTCCATTCTTAGCTGAACAAGATGAAGTTCCATGGCAAGTACTTCTTTCCAGCACAACTACCACGTTCTGAATCAAAACACCTAAGTCTTCATGCATAAACCCTAATTAGAAACGACAAATTACAATAAATCATCGGTGTTCTAAAGTTAGCATTCAACAAAGCCTAGCAAAGCCACAAAAAATCCTTTTCACCTTAGCATCCAGATAAGACATAAGGTTGGAAGCAGAGTTGCCAAATTTAGTTCTTCCTCAATGTTACAAAATTTTCAAGTGAACATTGAAGTGTCATAAAATAACTGTAAAAGTAATGTTTGATAACCTTACTTCTGTTGCAAAAATGTAACTGTTACAACTTACTTTTTAAAGTAGCTAGTTGAAAGTAAAATTGCTCAAAGGAAGTAGTTCTTACTTGTAGCTGCATTACAAGAAACTAGTTACATCATAACACTGATATTGATTGCCTCATGCCCTTCCTGCACATGCTCTGAATGATTGTCAGTGTTGCATGGTGACACTCTTGGGGTGTGTAATGTATGTTTTGTTCTCATCACTGAAATTTGGAGAGGGGAGAGATCAATAAGAGTAGATAAAGAAACGTGAAGTGCACAATTTTTGACTCTATGAAGTTAATTCTTTTTCGTTGCTATCTTAACATTTATTAGCCATTCTGAGCCCATTTAAGGCTGCACTGCTTTAATCTGTGACCGCAAAGTCACTTTCAACAATTCCTTTTCTTTCGAAAAACCTAGCCGGCCCCGTGGTGGAGTGGTTAGCACATCGCGCTACAACGCCAGAGGTCCCGGGTTCAAATCCTGGCCTGGGCATGGATGTTTGTGAGTGTCTATTCATCATATCATCACTCATCACCATCTTCGGAAATTAGCCAAAAGTGGCACAAAAAGCGAAGTAAAATAAACCAAATCAAATCAAATCTTTCGAAATACCACTATGATTTCCATATTCTGAACAACTACATCTTTTTATGATTACTTCTGGAGCTTTCAGATGAATCATCATTTAGTTTTGGGGGCTTCTTGGTGGCGTTGTGGTAACAATGTCACCTTGTAATCAAAGGGTTACAGGTTCAGTACACGGTGGAATCACATAGTGGTTCGGATCCCACTTTAAAATCTATGTCCAGTCCTGATAAGCCTTTCTGTGCATAAAGTAGGCTTAGAAACAAATTCTTCATGTAACTTGCTTGTGCTAACCCAAATATCTAAGGGACAGAAGGAATTCTGAACGAGTATAATGTGGAATATCATAGTGGTTTTTCAAAGGAAATGAATTGTCGAAAATGACTTTTCTGGTCCAGCGAAGTTTTAACATTACATTGGCTTATCAGGAAAGGTATGCATATTTCGTTTTTGATGAAAACACGAAATGTGAAATAACACATTGTAATGTTAATTTTTTAATGTTTCTGAAAGGTGTGAGGTGCATTTGCATACCCTGCTTTGTCACAAAATAATGTAAAATGAACTGCAAAATGCGAAGTAGACTCTTAAACACGAAATTTAGAGTTTATTTAACGACACTTTCTGGAAGTCACAATTACCCTGTGAGTTATGCAATTGATGGAAAATTGATTAATTCTGCTGTAAATATTTGAGACTACAGGAATGAACTTAATAGTCTGGTAACGACATAAATGTTAGTAGGGATATGTTTATTTTGTGTAGTAAGTGTAGTTTTTAAATCAAATTTGGGATTATATTCACAAAATGTCTTTTTTATATACCGCTTTTTCACTACTATAAAACAAAATGTTATTTTATTTACTCCTTTTGAACGCGAAATTGACTGTTTTTGTACCGAAGTTTTGCTTTTTTATGTAACAAAAAAAGGTGCTTCTACTAATCAGGGATGAGAAGTTGAGACTTCAGTAATGTATGCAATTTTTATTCTGCCCTTACAGTTAAATATTGCCATGTTTTCTTACATGTTCTTTTCCCCGACAGGGCTTACCCCGTCTACACGGTGGGTGAGACAGCCACAATGTACACCCCTGCATCAGGGCAGTATTACAACACAGGAAACACAACTGCAGTTACTTATAGCCAGGTAATTAGCTTTAGAAAATAATATATTTTGTTGCGAATTCTTGCCATGAATCTGCAAACTCCTACCTTGTCGAATCCATAACATACTAAATCTAACATACGCATGAAATTTTGACTTGCATTTCTTGGATATTGTGAAGGCTTAAAGCAAACTTTCAAACTAATCATTAAGGCAGTTACATTTGTGATAGTTCTAACTAACTTTTCTGGTCTGTAGGATTTATGAGCACTTCAGCTTTTAGAATCTTATTGGATATTTTCCTTGCTGGATGGTGGGTAATTACAGAGGAGTAATGATTTATTCTAACAAATGAGGAGTATTAAATTTAAGTTTATTATGGTACCTTAATTATTTTCTGATTAGATGTACTCAAAGCCATGGGGGAATTACACTAGTCACAGTATCATTTGTTTAGATTTTCGAGTTGTGTAATCAGGAATAACTTTATAATTCTGAAATGTGTGAACTTGTCAGTCGTTAATGAACATGTTTCTGGGACAGTTTTTACATTATCATTTGTGCAGTACTAAGATATTGAAAAGTAACTACGGATTTTTTAAGTAATTTCTTCAAAATTTTCTGAACAGATGATTCTTGCTGAATGTAATTTTAGAATACTATGTACAAAGGCTGTCGCAGAGAAGGTGAGACAGATTTTTTCCTGGCTTGACAACACTGCCTATGGTTTTGGCACAAGTTGTCACATATTGCGAAACCACATTAGTGAGCAGCTGTGTTGATTCACGTGGAACGTGTTTCGTTTACCCCTCCAGGTTTTTGTGTATAACATTGCTTTTCGCGATGAGTATTCAAAATGAACAGCGACATGCCATAAAATTGTATTGGCATTTAGGGAAAAGTGCTGTGGAAACATATGCAATGTTTCAACAGGCATATGCCGATCAAGACAGACTGAGTAGATCCACAGTATTACCAAGGAGTCATTGAGACTCTGCGCCAGCACGTAGCAAAAAGAGGCCGCATTTGAAGAACTCCTTCATATTGCACTATGATAACGAAAGCCCTCATACCGCGTGGGCTTTTCAGGATTACGCGACGAAGAGAAAATTTCAGGATTACGCGACGAAGAGAAAAATAAAAATTCTCCAGCATACAGCCTGGACCTTGCACCATGCGAATTTTGGCTATTTCCACTTTTAAAGGCTGCTTGACATGGTCGTCATTTCGTGACGAACAAAGAAGTGATCACCGCAGCGCAAGTTTTCTTCAGTTCACTGCCTGAATACGAATTTTCAGAGACATTCACAAAATGGCAGGAGCGTATGGACGCTTGCTTAGCTGTCAATGATGCCTATTTTGAAAAAGATGTACGTCTACTCGATATGGCTGATTCTTAATAAAAATTTTGTGGTTTGTAATTTTTTTGTTTCATTTTATTGATTCTTGGAGGGGTCGATGTACATGCTTGTCTTTTAACTGCTACGCAGTCACGACTTTTTGACCTATTGCACTCATTTTGGTCTCAATCGGCAGCTAATGAACCACATTATCACCCTAGTACATTTGCTAGCCAATGGAGGTCGCTGTTTTCCTATACAGGAATTAGTCTCACCTTCTCTGCGACAGCCTTTGTACTTCATGCAGTAGTCATTTTGATATTTGCATCACTGAAGTAATCACCATGCATAACTTATGCAAGATTTACTACAATGTAGGGATGGGACAAATCACTTAGTTCTATATTGATATTGTCTAATATAGGCATTTTGGTGTATCAGTTTATTGGCAAAATTACCGATAATTTTACCAATTCGAGATATCTAACTATATTATAATTTAGTGTAATATTCTGCCATTTTGTTATAATATTCATGGATATAAACATGTAATCTCCTTACACTACTTTTTTTAAAAAAGTAAATTTGTAAATATGCAGCTTCTTTTGCATTGCAGCCATCTGGTAACACATTAATTAAGGGAGTCAATGAACCATCCAGGTTCTTCAAGAACTATTTGAAATTTTATATCAGATCATTAGAATATCGATTATCAGTATTGGTAAATTTTATATCGGTATTTAATTGGAGTCAGCCAAAATTTCATATTGGTCCATCCCTACTACAATTTATAATTTGGTATACCAAAGAATGCCTTTTATCAGCTAGAGTGAAAACATTTGAATATTTTACCTTCGACTTCACAATTGCAAAATCATTTTGAATGATACACAGGTGCATTTGAACAAGATAAAGGATAAAGATACATTTTATATGGATATTAGTGTCTTCTTTTGTAGGGCATTCTTCATAATCTTTGGGTTGTTTACCTAGTATTAATATCAGCCATTTGTCTCTTCAGGTGTGTCTGCTTCTTAAATTATGTATTTCTTGTTGTAACTCTCAGTGTGGGAACGGGGTTGAAAAATGCAGGATTGAGCACAACACAAACCAGGGTTTCCTATGACAAGCCTTAGCTTTGCTTTATTTTTCACTAGGCTGCCTCAATACTTTGGCGATAGACACTTGGGTTTAAGTCCTGGTCAAGCCTGCATTTTTTTGCGAGTTTCTACACTCAAGAATTCTCATGTGTCACAAAATAATGCATGAAATCTTAAGATTTTGAAAGTTGCTCTTTTACCTTTGGCAACATTTCATTCCAGAACTATGGGAGCTTTCAGACTGAAGGAACAGGCAACAAGGAACACGTGTTCTCCCATTCTATACATAAAAAGGCATTCACTGAGCATGCCCGACCAACAAACTGAGATGAGACAGACTGAAAGTGTCCCAGTCCAAGTTAAAATGGTTGCTTGTTGCTTGTCACTTTATTCAGGAAACTCTCTCTGTGTACATCGAACCATGTAGGGTTGTACATATTCTTCCAATGTTAGCTTGAGAAGCTTCTAGGAAACTGGAATGAAAAGTTTCCAAAAGTAGTGTATTATTTTGTAACACAACAGTGGTTAGGCGAACGTTTAAGGCACCTTTGACCGACACAGAGAACTATGTAGAATTTTCAGTGAAAACTCCAGGCTCGACCAGGACTTGAACCAAGGTCTCTTGCATACCTTTATATTGCTCTACCACTGAGCTACCGAGCTGGTGGCCTGGTTTTTCGCTGCCGTTGTGTTTTAAAGCCAACAGATCCTGTTGTGGTAGCACTAGCTGAGACGATTCCACACAGGTAAAACAGTGGTAGAGCAATGGCACGGTATGCCAGAGACCTAGGTTCGAGTCCTGGTTGAGCCTACATTTTTCGCTGAAAATTCTATGTAGTATCTCTCCTGTGCATGCCTAATTTAATAAACCAGAGAACTAGTTTTCAAAACTTCCTCTCCTTTCAAATTACTACTATGATATTCCAGAATGTGAAAAATTTCATTTGCTTGGAATTCCATCTGATTATTTTCTTAGATATTATGAATAGTTTAATAATCTTGCATATCTTAGATATTATCAATAGTTTAATAATCTTGCATATCCACGAAACTATTGAGAACATTTAGAAACAGCGAAAGTAAACCACATGAAGATTCATGTGAATGCTCTAGAAGGAATTTTAAGCATATCTAATTTTTCAGATTTGTGAATATCATAGCGGTATTTTGAAAGGAGAGGAAGTTTTGAAAATTGCTTCCCTGACATCGGAAAAAGGTTCAGCCGAGCCTTAAAAATGCAATCTCCTCTACAGCTGACCGCTCAGGAGAAGATCCCTGACGGAAGTAAAGTGAAGTGACGTAGCAGCAGGTGAATCCACTATTAGGGTCAGGGGTGTGCACCCTGAATGAAAAACACATTTGGGCTCGCTGTAACCAGTGCAGCGACACAAGTCGTTTAGGGTTACCAGAAGTTCTCTTTTACCTGAACAAATGCTGTTTTTCGGGTACTAAAAATGCTCTGGGCGTGTTTTTAGGAAAATTTGGAAATATCTGATTTTTTGGGATATAGACAACTGCTTAACTTCAAGATTAGTTCAAAATGTTATTTGTAAATAATTGTTAATATTGTTTCAGTTTTCAATTTCAAAGTAAAGAAATACAACCCTCTCAGTTGCAAGCGCAAAGAAAATAAACTTTTCTTGCAGCAAAGAAAAATTGTTGGACCTTTGCATCTCTTCTGTTGTCACCGCCGCACCACGTGAGGTTTTGATTTGAAAGCATTTGTGACATCTACCACGGCTCTTGGTGAGCAGCAAGTTTCTGACAATAAGTAAGAACGTGCAATTCGCCGTGGCTTACTTTGATTTGAGTTTCATGACAGAATTCAGAAATAGACAGTATTTTTTAACTGCCGTACTCTTAGTTGTTACATGGCAGTGGAGAAGTGAAGTTCTGTCGTTCAGCAATCTGGTAACCCTAAAGTCGTTGCCGTATATACTTTTAAAATTCTTTGAAATACAGTCTAAATAATGCACAGGATAAGCAATACAAAAGTATTCTGGCCACTGAGAGAAAAGCAGCAAACTGTTGCTGCGGACACACGCTCTGCGTGATTGACGCAAATCAACTCCCGCGCACTTCGAAAAGCCGCAGCAGAAGACTTTCTGCTACCCCTAAAATCTGCAAATGGACCAGTCCTTCCCTTCACACCCACTCGCCGTCAACCCTCATTCGGGGATCTTCTCGTGAGCGGTGAGCTGTACATTATAAGATTTAACTTTACAGTGTGGTTTGCCAACTGGGCGCTTAAATCTAGTTTTGTGATGTAGATATCGAGTGTCTTGTTATCACTTCTTTTATACACCACTGATTTCACATCCTTTGTTTCAAACTGCACACACTTGTGTCAGAATAGAATCATGTTTCACTTGGGGTGTCTTTCTGGTGGAAGGGTCACTGAGAAGCTTTCGAGGGTTAATGAGGTGGATTTCTCATCAGGTGACAGGCAGTATAACACAGGGCACAGCAGCCATCCCTGCTCAGGGACAGCTGCTGACTCAGGGGAATGGAACTTACCTCATCCAGCAAGGTGTAGACACTGAGGGCCACCCTTTAATTAGTACAACAAGAGCGTCTCCTCAGACTGTTAGTGCTGTAAGTATACGTTCTGTCTTCACGTGGTAAACTCTAAAATATCTCTCAGTCGTCAGCAACACTTGTTTTTGTGTATTAGGTTTTATTCATTATTGAATTTGTACACATTAATTTTTTATATTTATTCTCATTTCCGTTATATACTTGCTCTTTCTTTACTTTTGTATACTTTCTGCTAAATCTGCATGCTGAAGCGGCTATCTCATAACAGATATGTATTACATTATGTGTCCTAAATACGAAGTAGCTACTACTTTATATAGTGGAATTTGGTTCAGCGTTCGGAAAGCCAAATTTATTTTTGATTTTCTTCCTTTAATTTTTGTAACTGCTTGCTGTGATATGTTTGAAGGGTTTTGCATGTATTTATTTTCAATTACATATTCGTGCATGAGTGTGTATACACTTGTCTTTCCTCTTATGTGTGGCATATTTTTTTTTGTGTAAATATGTCTTTCATTTTTGTCTGAACATATCTCATTTTATACATATGTAAAATATAAATGCTGTATAGATATTAGGCATCATGGTTTTTGTAGAGGTAAAAATTACAAAGGTACATCCAGTATTGCATAAATGTTTCCTTTTATGCAGAAGGATGCACACATTACATAATAGCAGACAAGCTTCTTAACCAGAATCAAATTATTTGATTGGTTCCGTTCAGGCACTATAGGATGTGTTATGTCATGGAATGTATTGCCTGTGGATACAAGGGGACCATTCTATTACTTTTTCAAGTAATGCTTGTAGAATTCTCTTACTGCAAACTTGATAAAAGAGAATCAAAAGTAAGAATTTACTGAAACATATGTAATTGCACAATACATCACTATTGAATGAAAAGTTGATGCTTGAACTCCATCTACAATAAAGTTGGAGTACTAGTAATGTCTCATACAATTATTTAATATCAGTATTTTAATTACAATACACTATAATATGTAAAAAAAATGGAGACAATCACAGTAAATATACTTTTTATATTTTGTCATGGATTGAGAAAAGTGTATAGGGTAAGTTTGTATAGATGTATTGATATCTGTTTAATGAATTCTGGAATGGTGTTATATTTTTCTCCATGTTATGAAATACAGGCTGCCCATGTTATTTGTTCAGTTAACATAATTTTTGTTTATAAAATGTATATCTATTTTTTAAAAACATTCTATTGATTACAATGACATCTGTTACAATTAGAATTTCACTAAATTGATTAGATTTTGAATTAAATAGATATACAGAGGAGGTAAGTATGTGATAGACATTTATGGGTTCTGTTTCTTGAAAAATTAATGTTTACATGTCTTGCTGCAAATGATGATAGAATTAGATAATGACTTAATGGATTTTATGTTATATGTACAAGTTACTCCACAATTCCTTGTGCAGTTTTCAAATTGAATGTTAATATTGTATAGTTACAAACTCAAATTTCTTACACATTTTTATTAACTGGATGTTAGTCTGAAACTCCAATATGATTGCCACAAAATATGATAAATTGCTCAAGTATATATTTTCATTTTTTACATCACTTTTCTACCACACTAGGGTAATTAAAACAATGAAGATGAATAAGGACTTGATGAAAATAGAGGAAGGAACAGAAGAATGTATCATCTATGCCTTACCCAGGATTCTAACCTGAGACTCCTCTGTTCTTAGCATGCTATACTAACTAAAAACTCTGCCAAATATTTTTAATATTTGTGAAAACCTTGTCCAAAATCTAAGAATGTGAATAATTTGGAGCATCCATAACTATTTTTTAAAAAATATATATTCTGTGCTTGCTATTCCATATTATTAAAACAACACAAATAAAAACATTTTCATTACTAAAGTCCTCAAATGTTACAAAGTGTAAATGAGCTGTATTTATTTTGAGATACAAACAAGTACTTATTGGGATACCATGTTCGCAATTTGTTAAAATGTATATACGAGGGGCATTTAAAAAATAAGGGCTGATTATTTATAAAATGTGACTGACAACAGTGATCGAATTGCGCATGGGTCTATTGGTGACCCAGTAATCATTTTCACAAGTCAGCTGTTGGTTATCTGTGAGTTAGAGCTTGTTAAAATGGCTGTGCAATTACACAATCCCGCCAGTGGAGAAGTACTCTTTGTGATTAAATTTTTTAACTCGAAATGCCATAATGGTGCCAAAATTCACGGAGAATTGTGCGAAGGGTATGGTTAGGGTGTAATGGGTAAAGGGAAAGTACGGCAACAGTGTGCGTTCACACCCAAAAAAAGGCAACAAAGTTCAAGGGAACTCCATCTGCACGAAAAGTCATGGCAACTGTTTCCTGGGATTAACAAGCTGTGCTTTGGTGGTGGATTTCATGGAGCCGGGGAGAACAGTCATATTGCAAGCATACTCTTGACACACTATCAAAACAAGACATGCCATACAAAACCAATGATGTGGAATGCTACGCTCAGGAACTGTTCTTATCCATGACAACACTAGACCACACACTGTTGTCCTCACTCTCCCGACAATTCAGAGGTTCGGATGGGAACTTTTTGATCACTCCTCAAATAGTCCGGACCTTGTATCTAGTTAATATCACATCTTCCTTCACCTCATTCAGGCAGCGAACTTACGTGCAGAGGGTATAAAAAAAGCTTGTTCCACGGTACCAAACATGCTTCGAAAATAATGGTGACTGTTGAAAAATGAAGTATTGTAATCACTAATACAGTGTTGCTACACTTCTTTTCTTGTTTGATATAATAAATCAGCCCTCTCTTTTGAAATTCGCCTCATATGTGTGTGTGTTGGTGGTTGACATACTAATGTGTGTGTGCATGCATAACTTGTGGGTTTTATGGTACGTGGCCTGATTGACTGTCCTTTGTTGCCAGGATGCTGGTGTTACCTATATGGTTCCTGGAAGTACTAACACTTCACTGGATGGTGACGGCCATCCCAATCTTTCACACGCTACTCGTGTTTCACCAGCCACTGTAAGTCTCTCATGTCTTTCCTACTAATCAGTTTTCATGCATGTTGAATTTCTTGTTTGCTTTCAATTTGTACTAATTAACAATCTTCTTTTAGTCATGCTTTGGGGAATGAAAGACGTGGTAATATAATAAATGCGCAGAAGCAAGTTACTAACTTACTTCTGTGTATTTATTCATATTCTTTTAAATGTAATATGTATGTAAGGAATATATGTAAGGATTTTCATAAAGAGATGGAATGTAACTTTGATTTTTAATTTGTAGGTTGCAGATTTTCCCATTTTTTTCTTGTATTCATTGCCTTGAACCTAAATATGCCACTGGTTATAAGTATATACGCTCCTCACAAAAAGATTTGAAACAATTGGTGATATGCACTGCCTAGGAATTCTGTCTGGTGAACGTTCTGGTCTTTTCACCGACATATGCCACCATGCCTATTGCCAAACACAGTAATATTCAAATGTTGTTGTGCTTAATATAACAAAATTCCAAACTTTTTGTGAGCAGTGTATAATCTTGGAACTTCTAAAATCAAGTTTTCTTTGTATTTTTGTACAGAATTGCTTTCATATTCGACGACAAATGTAAATAATACACCGTTTCAAAAATACAATAATACATAGCATGTTGGCATGCATATACTTCTGGTTCATCATGTCTGGGTGAATTGTATATGCCACCTGCAGTAGAATCTTGTCAAAACAACACAAAGCATACAAATATGCCTTCCGCACTGCAACAGCACACTGTGGATGATGTAACGCCATCCACACGTAAGGGATTTAAACTATTTCAATTTCCAATCAATAATAGTATCAGCATTGGTACTGTCAGTTAGCTCTATTGTAATGCAGTACATTACAAGTAATAGCCACTCTCCTTGAGCTTGGTCATTCAATAGGGTACTTACTTTTCCTGATTCAAGATGCATTTTACACTTGAAAACCATATAAATAATCCCTATTGACATCGATACCATAACAAATATGTTGACATTAAGGATGAGTTGCATTAATTGTTACAATGTCATTAGCAGCTGATGTATGAATACTGGTGTATCAGTATACAGTGGAACCTCAATTTTACGTTTTTCAGGGGACCATTATGAAAAAAGTTAAAGATGCGGGAAAATGTAAAATCGACTGAAATTTTACATTTTGATTTGTTGGGAGCATGAAGACTGAATGTATAATGTAATGTAAAATCAATATTCCACTGTATAAAGTTTTCCATATTTCTACAAATGGCTTGAAATTTAATGGAACATTTTACCATTGTGTTATTGTTTTTGTGTGTAGAAAGGATTAATTCATGTTTGAGCTTTGTATTGTGAGATTTCAAGCAGAACATTCAGTTTGTAGTTGGTATCACATGAATTGGTGCTGATAGAGTGTAAAACTGCAAACGCTAGTTCAGAATTTAGCTATATACTCATCCCCAAAGTCAATATTTCTGTAATGATTTTGTTGCAGGAACTGGAGCATAGAAATGTATTCAAACTTTTTCTCCCCTCTCCCCCACTCCCCAAGAACAATGAAATAAGAGAATTGTGGGTTTGTAGTAGCTCCCACATAGCCGAATAGTGCTAGATGTCCTGTGTTCAAGTACTTTAAAAGAAAATGAAGCAGACTCCAATCTAGAAAAGGCAGATAACAGAGAAAGAAAAGTTGTTTGGCAGTCCGTGGTTTTCAAGGAGCTGTTGCAACTTGGATTTTAGTACAGTGAGTTTGTAGAAATATTGCCTACTTTCGTGACATACAGTTCCACTGATTAGATCCTCCTCGGTGGTGTAATGGTAATGTCATCACCTTGTAATCAAGGGGTCCCGGGTTCGATACCTGGTGGAAGCACATTGTGGTTCAGATACCACTTTAAACTGTAGAGCCTGTCCCGATTAGCTCTTCAGTGCATAAAGTGGACTCCAAACAAAAACTACAACTCAGAATCCAATGATTAGGCACTTACGTTAAAAGTAAGGCCAGTCATTAGACAATGTGCCTTACTTTTGTAGAAAATATTTAACTAAATTACCTAATATGCCACAATAAAGTAATCAGTTGTCTGACTGATATTTCGAACCAAGATCAGCACAAAACTCCACAAACAGCCCACAAAAGTGCACTGAGAAGCACCCAGCAAAACAATACACACTGGAAGCCGACCGAGCAATACAAGTTCTCAAGAGGATGGTGGCACTTCTCAGTGAAATATGAGTGTATGAGATAAGTAAGCAGTTTACTGCGGCAGATTACTTTCCCGCTATGTTTTTCGTTCCCTGAAGCATGAATAATTACCTAGATAAAATAGTCATGATTGTTCCAAGTCGCAGATTTTAATAGATTTCCTCTCAACAGTAGAAAAAGTCAGAGCTGTAGCTATAATAACACTTGCATTGTTGCTGAATTGTGCTTTCCACCTGATACTATTGTCAATTTATTGTCTTGCGTATATGTGGTGAAGTTACCGCCTTTCAACAGATATTCTTTCTGCTTACAGGTCCAGTGGTTGTTGGACAACTATGAGACAGCAGAGGGTGTTAGCTTGCCACGGTCCACACTATATAGTCACTACCTACGTCACTGTGCGGAACACAAGTTGGATCCTGTAAACGCAGCATCGTTTGGCAAATTAATTCGGTCGGTATTCCTTGGATTAAGAACGAGAAGGTTAGGCACAAGGTAAGTTGTCTTGGAAGGTCAATTTCAAACACTACTCATTAACTCTAAACCTGCTGGCAACATACTAGAGGAAATAAGTAGGAAAATGCTGAATAAACACTAGTTTTGCATGGAAGCAATCACGATGTACAAATTATAATTTGTTGAGATGTAGAAGTAGTAAAGTGATCAAAGGATTGTATACAAAAGATTTTTTGGTGTTTTTGTAAGTATGTTCAATGCATGTCGTACACCTTCTTTTCATGGTGTATTAAGGATGTTTTTCATGTTCTTCAACTAATGTTGTATGGTTTTTAAGACTTTGAAAATGAAATTGCGAAGTATATTAAAAACTTGAAAGGAAAAAAAGTCCATGTAACAAAAGTAATCTTCATTCTTCTCGATCTGTGAGCAGAATAATGAGAACAGAAGGTGGTCATAGGGAAGAGGGGCAAGAGGTGCTGTCTTGAAACGTGATGCTAGAAGAAGCATAGTTAAAAGCACCATGCAGTTGAGAATGACTAGGGGCAAGCAAATTTCGTTTTTGACGAAAACACGAAATATGAAATAACATGCTGTAATGTTCATTTTGCATGTTTCTGAAAGGTGTGAGGTGCATTTTTCTACCCTATTTTGTCACGAAATAATGCGAAATGAACTGCAAAATGCGAAATATTCTCTTAAACTCGAAATTTACAGTTTATATACTGACACGACACTTTCTGAAGTCTGAATTATCCTGTGAGTTATGCAATTCATGGAAAATTGATTAATTCTGCTGTAAATATTTGAGAAGCAAAAATGGACCCATTTACACAGGAATGAACTTAATACTCTGGTAACTACATAAATGTGCTATTAGAAGGGGTAAGTTTATTTTGTGTAATAAGTGCAGTTTTTAAATCAAATTTGGGATTATATTCACAATTTTAAAACCAAAATGTCATTTTATATAGTACTTTTGATGTGATTATTCACCACTATAACACCGAAATTTTATTTTATTTACCGCTTTTGAACCCGAAATCGACTCTGTTTTTGTACCGAAATTTTGTTTTTTTATTTACCAAAAATATGTGCCTCTAATAATGACCAATTAACATTTCTTTATTTATTTTTTAATGTCTTGTTTTAAATGGCGGGGTTAAGGCCATACAAAGCCTTTTCTTCCACGCAACCATATACATAAAATTGTACATTGTTATATTAAACACAAAGTCCACATAGTTGCTTGTTTACATGGTACGATGTCTGTTATAAGCTCCCAATTAGGCAAACAGCATTGGTGCATCGAAGTTAAAATTTCTTCCATTTCCGTCAACATGCTGCAGGACAACTAGCTTGAAAACTGATTGTTGGCTGCAAACTATCCATGCCACTAAAGGAGAAAAGACCAGGGTGTACTGATTTGGTTTTCATTTACTTTTACTTAATTAAAATAGCTACTGCAGCTATCCATATTCTGTCAATCTGTACTGTTTTATAGAGGGAATTCGAAGTACCATTATTACGGCATCCGTGTGAAACCCAACTCTCCTCTGAACCAACTCTCGGATGACGGATCTTCTATTGCTGTCAGGCAGCAGCAGACGTCGCAGAAGCGCTACAAACCTTTGTCAGGACAGAAGATGGATAACCAATTCGAACAAAATGCCAACAACTCTGCTTCCAGTAATTCTGATTCCACATCACCTCAGGTACGTAAGGTCTCAGATTCTGTGTAGTCACTTCATTGTGTGACTCATTTTTTTCTGTAGTGACTAAGGTAAAAGGTAAAATTCCCCGTGTATATAGTACCGTATCATGGAGGCACATTTTAGGGGGTGTGGGGGTAAGGCCGCACACATTTCCGATCGATCACCATGCTCCAACTGCTTTTACCCCCCCCCTCCTCCTCCCCCGGGTTGGCCCTAGGTACCCTTTGATTTCAGGCTACGAGACTCCCAGAACCACTTCATGCGGGGACAAGGCTGGAAAAATTCCGACCTTAGATCAGCCCACCCCGGGAATAAAACCAGTGTCTCCTGCATGGCAGACCTTTTTAATACGCGTATTCAATATAGTTAGGTCTCCTCTTTGTTACTTGAAATGTGTGTCTGCACTCGCACCTGATATATGTCTACTTTGTGTTAGTATTTTGATTAACATCTCTTTTCTGCCACTTATGGTTAATTGTGATGATGCGTGTGAGTGATAATTAGATGAAATCAATGAAGGGTCACTTGCAAAGAACGTCAATGCCGAGGGTGGGATTCGAACCTTGGAACTTTGGTAGCAAGGTTGAAAGTCGGCAATTTAAACTTTGAATTCAACTTAATTATTTGGAAAATCAGATAGTGGCATCGATACAGTAGAGGGAAGAAGTTTGAAAAGGAAAAATGGGAAAATTCTTTCTGCTGTACATATTTTTGGCAAGATGTATTTTATTATTTGTAATTGTTACGGGGTGTGTTAGGTGAAATTGTCGATAAATTGACCTATCCAGTATTTCAATAAATAGCCGTAATTTAGTGTAAAATTTTGTCATTTAGATATTTTTTAAAGCATATATAATGGTATAGTTCATAGGCGTTGATCTTTTAAAGTATATGTCTAAATGCAAAGGGTATTTTTCACTGGCAGTTACCTGGTTATGTGCATTAAAATAGATGATTATAGAACCATTCTGGTTCTTCACAGGACATTTTCAATTTTAAATATGTCCAGTATGAGTGTCTTTACTGAATGTGCATCAGTCCATCACTAATATTTGATATGAATTTGAGATTGTTTTTCAAGTCAACTTAATGCACCCTGGACCTACAGCTTAAAGTGTGATCCGAACCAATACATGCCTCCACTGAGACCCCTTGATTACAAGGTGGCAATGTTACGACTACACCATCAGGGAGGCCACTAATATTTGTATATTTATAATTGTAATATTCCAGTATGGGTGGACATTCAATACAAGTCTTGTTTCGAAAGATGGGTCCTAGGTTGAAAAAAGGACTTTGAGCTTGCCTTGTGGCATGCCTCTTGAATGTTGCTAGTAAAATGTATATTAATAGTAGACTGGTGTTGACAGTATTAATAGTGTCAGACATTTTTATATTGGTAATAACTATTTCTCATTATGTTGCTGGGAAAGACTTAATACCCAATTTACATTACAGAACTCTCAGCACCACCAGTACCTTGGAGATGCTACTGGGGCAATTCCTAATTTCCCAGACATAGACTTCACTGCTCTCAACCTGCCAGATGATATTAACATAGAAGATTTGGATACATTCCGAAGTTTGTATCGGGAACACTGTGAGGTAAGGGAGAGTGTTATCTTGCATTTTATATCAGTGATTACTGTAATTTAATTTAATTTAAAATCACTTCTTGTAAAGTACAGATTTGCAGTTGTTAACTTCATTGCTTTGATTGCTCTAGTGTGGTAACTAGTGGCAACTGCCCATCGATGTCGAGAAGTTAAAGAAACTGCTGAAGTTAGAAAAAAATATTGGAAACAGAATGTATTGATTTATTATTGATAATGACAAGAGAACTAATAGGATTGAATACTTGAGTCTTAGACTGATATAATTCATTCTTGCATTGGTGATACTTTAAATTACATAAGTATTCACTATGTACACTAGTGTCCAAAATTAAAGCAACAAACAGAAATCCTTTCCTCGTGTCATTTTTTTTTTGATAAATTTGCTAAGTTTAACCTGTTGCGGTCGTGATTTTTTTTGTTGATAAATGCTGGCACATTAAGGTTTATTTTCTGTCTTAAACCAGTTGTCTATGACATCATAAATATTACTATCACCTGATCGTTATGTGGTCAAATGGACACACAGGAAAGAATTTCTGTTTGTTGCTTTAATTTTAAACATTAGTATACATTCTCTGTCAAATAAATACCGGGAATTGTTCAGCAAAACTCAAAATATTGGTTTAATCATCCAAATTTATTTTGTCGCCTTCAAAATAGGCTCCATTTAATGGGGCAATACACTTATGCCAAGGAATAATCCAGTCCTCGAAACACTTCTTATAGGCACTTTCTGGTATGGCCTGCAGCTCCTTCTGCAAATTTTGTTTTTTCTTTGGCTTCAGTCGACTCAAAATGTCTTCCATGAAGTAGTAATTTGAGATTGGGGAACAAAAAAAAGTCACACGGGATCATATCTGGTGAATACGGTGCTTGATCGATGACATTAGTTGAGTTTTTGGTCATAAATTCGCATACAAGGATCGATGTGTGGGACGGCGTATTATCGTGGTGCACAATCCAAGAATTGTTCTTCCACAAATCTGGCATTTTCCGACAAACATTTTCTCTCAAAGGCCTCATAATGAATGCCTAGATAATAGTGTTTGTTGACTTTTTGCCCCTCCGGAAGGAATTCCGAGTGGATACCACCACGATTTCAAAAACGAAAACAGTCAACATGACTGTTTCGAGAAACTTTGATGTAGTTTAACCAGTTTCGGCTTGCTCCGAAGCTTGGCTGGTTTGCATGTCAAACTCATAAACCCACGTCTCATAAACCCACGATGCGTTTCATGAATGTAGGGTCCGAATTGGCTCGTTCAAGCAGCATGTCTTCGGCAGCCTGTTTGCGATGCTCTTTTTGAAGAAAATTGAGCTCCGGAACAAGACTTGCTGTGACACGTCTCGTGCCCAAAACATTAACTAAAGTGGTGCAAACAGATTTGCGAGACAAGTCCAGATCTAAGCTTGAATAATGATTTTAGATCACCATTTCCTTCACTTTGTTGATATTTTCATCAGTCAAAGACGATGAAGATCTACCGGAACGAGGCAAGTCTTAAACCTCTTCTTGTTCTTCTTTGAATGCTTTATACCACTCGTACACTCGTGTTTTCGATAAAGTTGACTCATCGTAGGCCTTCTCCAACATTTTCAATGATTCAGCAAAATGATTCGTTGGCGATGCAAAATTTGATTCAAACTTTTTCTTCGATATTTTTATCCATTGCAAAATAGCAGAGTACACTTGAGGTCGACTAACTTAACCAACAGCTGTAAACAAACTGGACAACAGATCGTGCCAAAACTCTAAGTGACAATTAGGTACATTGGTACCAACTTTCAGAAAGAAAGAAAAAAAAATCATACCTTTTACACAGGCTTTTTAAATGAATAATTCCTGGTATTTATTTGACAGAATGTATTCCCTTAGGAAGGATTCTGATTCTGCACGTTAAGGTATAATTATGGAGAAACTAGTACTCACTTTTTATCCGCGAAGCTGTTTTTTCTTCTTTTTCGATTAATTTCAGTGGCCACTGCCACCATCCTCGTTGGAAATTGCTGTACAGCAAATTAATCGAAAAAGAAGAAAAAACAGCTTTGCGGATAAAAGTGAGTACTAGTTTCTCCGTATTTATATACTACCGCGTCTCTCTTTTCCCAATTATGAAAGGTATATAAATCGAAGGAAGTCACGGTATTGACTACAGTACTTGTGTATATTGCAGGCTGTTCTTGATGCTGTTATCAATCTGCAGTTCAGCACAGTAGAAACCCTTTGGAGAGAGTTCTGGAGGAGTCAGGATAACAATAATGGGGATGAATGCGAAGAGGAGAAATATTTCTCGAAGTAAGTGACAGAATATCATTCTATCTATTCTCTTCAAAATTAAGTAAAATATTTTAATAATGTGACTGAGGTAGTTATTTTTTTCAGCAGTCATCACTTGTACCAAACTGCATGGCTAAAAGTACTTAAAAACAATGTTAAATGAAGAGTAAAGAGTAAACAGGTGAATGATCGGGATGATTGACTCCATCCTCACACATGTTTTGGTCACCAAGTGACCAAATAGTGATCTGCAGGGAAGCACTGATCAAAATGGAGGTCTTGAAATGCAACACTTGAGTTAAATGGAGCGTTTCTGCTACTGTTGATCACATCTGAAGATCTTCATGTGAATTAATGCTTCTCCACAAATTGCTTGATGGCCAAAGCATGGTGAGAGTGCCCCTCCGTGATTGTCTGTAAAACAAACCTAACTATGATACTGGACTGACTTAATTTTTGTTGTCATTGAAGAGGTAAAACGAAACAAAGCAATTTTTTTTTGGAACATAGCCATATATCACTAAAAGTGGAACATTCACTGCTGGAACTTACCAGGGACGTCAGCATTGGTCCTAAGAAGGATCGTAGGTCTCACAGCTCTAAATGTGGATCATAACAACAACATACCACTTCAGGAATGTTTTTGAAATAATTTTTATTTTTATGTTGGTGTTTCCAATATAACATTACCAAAGAGCACATAAAAATAGATTCTCACACTACTTTCTGAACAGTATATCAGGAACGGAAAAAAGAAACACAGCACATGTACATGTAAAACTTGAGAATACATATTGCCAGCTTTTCACCACCATTGTCAAGGTTAAAATGGACCATAAATCTAGGTGGGAAAAGTAGGAATACACTTTTCGCAGATTTTGTATCCATACTTCATGAGTATTGATTAAATTTTTGTGTTTGTCCATTCCTTGTAAATACGAGGTTTATTTTTTAATTAGGGTCTGTTTTGAAATAAAACAAAAACATGCAAGGGAAGAAATTTATTTACCTCTGTGGCTGTTCATATGTACATTCAGCTACTTCTCAACGTAGTTCCCATAGTTGTTGAGACACTTGTCGTAGTGGTAGATGAGCTTTTGTAGACCCTCATCAAAGAAATCTGCCGCCAGGTCAGACAGCCAATCCGTCACGGTCTGTTTGGCTTCATCGACGCTGTTGAATCACTTCCCAGCGAGGAAAGTCTTCAAGTGATAATCGCTAGGGGCGAGATCCAGACTGTACGGAGGGTGGTCAATGGGCGACTGTGTGGCAGCTGCAGTCTGTGGCCGTGCGTTGTCGTGCAGCTACATGATATCGGAAGACAGCATTCCTCGTTGTTTATTCTGTATTGCTCGGCGAAGTTTCTTGAGAGTGTTGCAATACACGGCTGCATTAACTGTTTGTCCATTCGGCAGAAACTCAATCAGAAGCACCCCGAACCTGTCCCAGAAGACTGTGAGCATGAGTTTCTTGGTGGAGATCGCTTGCTTGCACTTCACCTTTGTGGGGGATGTGTATTCCTTGTATTGTTGTTTTGTTTTGGGGGTGTAGAGGGACACAAATGACTTGTCCCCAGTGACGATATGGCTCAACATTTCGTCACCTTCACTTTAGTACCGTGTCAATAAAGACAATGCACTTGCTGTTTGCTTACTCTTGTGTTCCTCTGTGAGCATTTTGGGCACCCACCGAGCACAAAGCTTTCTGAACTTCAAATTCTCCACTTAAATCGTGTACAGTACAGAACGTGAAGCTTGTTGAAACAAATCGGACATCGTTGACATTGTCAAACTGCTGTTGGCTCGTATCGCACTTCTCAACATCATGCATCAATGAGTCCATTATGATTGAGAGGCATCCTGATCGTGGTTCGTCATGAACATTCGTGCGACTAGCCTTAAACAGACGTACCCAATTACGCACCTTGCCTTCAACAATGACATTCTCACCATACACCTCACATAACTGGTGATCTGCCACTTTTACATTTTTCACGGTCAAACACCTGATCACATCTCACAGTCGGCGGAATTTTCAATCACCTCCACCACTTCCATTGTCCACCACAACCACACCAAGCGTTTCACAACATGCAAATTGCATCTGTTTATGTGCAAGGTATGTCAGTAACTAACGCACATGCGCAAAACGCCAAGCATGCAGTGTTGCCAACGTGAGTGCAAAACTGCCCGTAATTAATTAACCTCATAGTATGACTGCCACATTTGTTACAAACCCACTATAAGCATAATTGACATTTGATGCTGGACCCCACAACTGTGCAGTATGCCACAAACCACGATCAAACCCTCAATTTCAAGGTGAGAGTGTAAGCCACTGTCCTATCGGGGAGGCGCTAGTAAGAATATTGTAGCATGAATGTAACTTTGGAACTCAGACACACATGTATAATGTATAATGTAGATTTGAATACATTTCTAACATTTTATTGTATCTCTTTCAGAACTAAATTGTACCTGTTATGTAAATATGAGCCAGTTCAACAGTTCATTCGTCGTGCAGATTACCATTTTTATCAGAATCTAGTCGAAGTCCTCATTCCAGATGTTCTCAGACCCATCCCTAGTAAGTGTCATTTTTATTTTTAAAAGTGTGGCTGTTAGCATTTTTTACAAAGTTCAATGTCATAGGGAATAACTGACTGGAAATGCAGGCTGGAGGAGGAATTTTGTATAACAAATAGATTAATTATTTAATTAATTTGTCTAATATATTTATTAATTACATAATTAATTTAATTAATAAGAAACATATTTGCATTAAACTACAAAAAATTGTTTCGAATAACATTTTCAGAACTGTTTTGGTAACCACAGGATAGGGTTGTTAATTTTCTTTTTATTTAAGAAGTTTGATTCATGACTGTTTTCTCATGGTTGAATTACTTCTAAAATTATTTCTATTCCTTCTCAAGCAATGCCAATTGGCTACCCTTCTTTCAGTAGTTAGTTGCAGTAGTAGAGACCCTAATAGACCAAGTAGAAATCTGGCACTTCTGAGATTGCATTTCCTTTCACAGGTACCCTTACACAAGCTATCCGAAATTTTGCCAAAGGACTAGAAGGTTGGTTGACATCAGCAATGAGCGGGTGTCCAGAAGATATGATACAGATTAAGGTAATGTGAATTTCATAGTAGCTTAGTTTGTAGATTACCTTCATTTTTTATTGTGATTTTGGTCTTTATATTGGCCAATCCATATTTGGGCATATCCAGTATTTCAATAAAGAGGGTATAATGAGTTGAAAGTTCTGTCCTTCTTAATGCATACTGCAAAATACACCACTATGAGTTGTTTTCTTAAATTCCCTTTTGTACAAATATGTGATTAATATCATAACTTGGACCATTGTGAAGTACCTCCTCTTTTCAAATGCCGTATTTCACTGCACAATTGTTACATTCTGTTTTTACAGTACAAAAATTTGTTTATAACATGTCATTCCATAATTGTCATATTGGGGAGTCTGATAACAAAACCAGTGACAGCTGCACAGCTTCTTCAAACATGGAACATTATAGAATCATTCCATGCCAAATCAACACAGATATTTGCAATTTGGAACCTGACCATCTCCGATTTTCATGAAATTTGGGGAGTTGAAACTATGCATGTTACTTAGTAACTATGAAAATTTTTAGTCTCGTGCATCTTGTAATTGTTCAATTATTCAAGGTCAAAGTTAGCAGAAATTGCCCTTTTTGAGTCCGCTTAGCTATGCTAAATGTGCTTTAACTCCACCCCTATTTCGCCTCAGAAGCTCAAATAAAGCTTATTGTACAGAGAATTGAACAATCTTTCCAGTGTTATATAACAAGCCCACCTTTCGATAAAATTTTAATTTTGTCACGTGACCTTGACCTTTGACCTTTAATGTCTCAAAATATGTCATCACCAAACATCGTGAAAATAATATATTTGGTCCCTCATGCCATACTATAAAACATGTAAAAAAATCATTCTGGGACTGCAATGGAATCAGAAGATACAAAATAATATGTGTAGCTATGTGACTGATAAAAGCCTCATTACATGAACTATGACGAGTCAAAAGTCCCTTAACACCCCCTACAAAATGTAAATGAGTTACCCTGGTCATGAAAGACATAGATTAGGCACAGGGAGATCTCTAGCTGTGTGTGTCAAGCGCAAGTCCGACACATTGTTGACCGCCATATTGAATTCAACGCAAAAATTTCAAAGGAAAGGGTGTGAAGTGATATACAAATGAGGCCAGAACTTCACGAGAAACGGCGAAGGTTTTTCCAAAGTATCTTTAGCCAGCAAAAAGTTATTACTGCATGCTTGTAACCATTTTCTCCTTTTCGAGGTGTTAAAAACAAAGTATTAAGAATGGTTGTAACTTGTTAGGAACTCGTCAAGATCACGCTGACATCTTTGGACAGAAAGAAGTATACACACCATTGCATATGATTTTAATGAGAAACATTCATCAAATACTTGAATAGTGGATAATATTGGGAAAAGTATCTCAAACAATTACGTAACACTTCCTTTGGAATGAAAAATTCTTCAGTGACGATGCTAATTTTTATGTTCACTGTAAAGTTACCTGTGATTTGATAATCTACAGTAGACAGATCCCAGCCAAATGGTTGTTGCTGGTAAGCTAATGATGTGGTATAGTGTATGGAGAATGGGACTGGTTGGTCCATATTCAACAACGGAACCTTAATTGGTGAGGGCTTCTTGGATGTGTTAAGTGAACAGGTTCTTCATCCTTGCTTACGGGATATGGCACTTTAACAGAGTTTTGAAACAGGACAATGTGTGACCACACTATGTGAACATTTTGGCAATTTCTTCATGGTAAATTTCTAGGTAGATTGATGGACAGACGGGGATCTATTAAAAGGCCTGCACATTCCCCAGATCTTAGGAGGACTTTTACCTTCAGAAACATTTGAAGAGATTGGTGCATGCACTAAAAGTCCCTGATATTGACCATCTGAGAGAAGGCATAATTGCTGCTTGCAATGATGTTGCACCTGCTACTTTGCCAAATGTTCTATGTGTGTGTGTGAGACATCAAAGACTGTGCTAACAAGAATATTGACAACACTATAATGCGCATATATCGTAAGTGAAAGATATGCGTATAACGTTTTGCTGCCTAAAAATAAGTTGGAAAAACCTTCGCTGCTTCATTTCTCGTGAAAATCTAGCCTGATTTGATATATCACATCACCCCCCTTTCCTTTGAAATGGTTGCATTGAATTCATTATGACGGTCAAAATATGCCGGATCTGCGCTTGACACACACAGCTAGAAAACTCCCAGTGCCTAACCTATTTCTTTCATGATCAGGATAACTCCTTTACATTTTGTAAGGGGTGTTAAGGGACTTTTGACTTGTCATAGTTCATGTAATGAGGCTTTTATTAGTCACATAGCTACACATATTATTTTGTATCTTCTGATCCAATTGCAGTCCCAGAATGATTTTTTGATATGTTTTATAGTATGGCATGAGGGACCAAATATATTATTTTCACGATTTTTGGTGATGACATGTTTTGAGATATTAAAGGTCAAAGGTCAAGGCCACGTGACAAAATTATATTTTTATCGAAAGGTGAACTTGTTATATATCACTGGAAAGCTTGTTCAATTCTCTGTACAATAAGCTTTATTTGAGCTTCTGAGGCGAAATAGGGGTGGAGTTACAGCACATTTAGTATAGCTAAGCGGGCTCAAAAAGGGCAATTTCTGCTAACTTTGACCTTGAATAATTTAACAATTACAAGACAAACGAAACTAAAAATTTTCATAGTTACTAAGTTCCATGCATAGTTTCAACTCCCCAAATTTCATGAAAATCGGAGATGGTCAGATTGGGGGCTGTGTTGATTTCGCATGGAATGACTCTATATTCTTTGCTATACTGTAGTAAATTTTATCAAGTGTAAAATTTTGACTACAATGCACAAATCAATAACAACTGGCACAATTAATAAAAAAGCTTCACATAATGGTTGCACCTCACATTTTTTGTGCAGTGAAATACAGTAGCTTATCAATTGTTCTCTCAGAACTGGGTCAGTACCAAATTTTTGGGACTTGTAGCAGGATCGGAACCACCATTCACACCAAAGACAAGAGGATTAACCAGCTACACAGCTAATTATATCAGTGTAGACTCATGTTGGCCCATTCCTAATGTACGCTCTCTGTGATATTGTCTACTCCCCCCCCCCCCCCCTTTTCTATTGTAAACGCTAAAGCATGGGAGACTCGGGACGAGTACAAGCGAGCAAAGGTGATCCCATGCAGTAGTACTCTACTGTGTATATTTTGGAAAATTTTGCATCAAGTAGTTGACCCAAAATCATATTTTTTACAGGTATCAGCAGTGAGTGCCTTTGCCCAGACTTTGCGGCGGTATACTTCCCTTAATCATCTGGCTCAGGCTGCCCGAGCGGTGCTCCAGAACTCTTCACAGATTAGTCAGATGCTAGCTGATCTCAATCGAGTTGACTTTCATAACGTACAAGAACAGGTATGGATTCTTCTCGTTCTTTACTCTACTCTGAGCACCAGAGTTCATTCAAGAAGCAAATTTCTATTCACTTCCTGAGATTATTAATATTTTCCTTCATTGTTAGACAAACATAAATGAATTCTGTGGAAATTTATGTCAACCAGGACTCGAATTCAGGTCTCTGTCATATCATGCCGTTACTTGAGAATTATGATGGAACCAGGGCTGTTTCGGTTGGTAGAGCAATGGAATGGTATGCCAGAGATCAAGGTTTTAGTCCTGGTTAAACATGCATGTTCCAATTAAGTTGGCTCCTCGTGTGCGTGCCAAAAATGCAAGATGAATAAATTTTATTGTTTAAATGCATAAACAGTACAACCTACAGCAAATTACAAACTGTGATTGTTCACCAAAGTTTGGTTTGTGTCCTCACGCACAGTGAAAGTAGGAGATGCAGCGAGTCGCAGACTGAATGGTCCATTCTAGCAACAATCAGCACACAGTAATTGTTTACGTGATTGTTTCTCTTAACTGAACTGGGTTCGAGGATTCAAGAACTTACTGAAATGTCACCATTTGTTATTTGTTGTAGAACGTTTGTAAATAATGAACAAAATGTATATTCCAGCACAATACATAACGCATTACTTCTCAAAATAGATGAATTTATATCTTTAGTTTCTGTTAATACTTTTAATAAAGGCACTGAAGTTTCACAAACATAGTTTTCAGCAGTACTTTTAATTACATCAAACAATGTGTTAATATATAAATTAATTATGATGTTGAATTCAAGGCACATATAAAGATTGAATTATTTTTCTCTAGTTTTACTCGGTTTTAAATCATGAAATAAATTTAACTTTAATTTGATGAACAAAAATAATATGAGGTCAATATATGATATGAGGAAGCCTGAATTTGTAATTATTAAAGTATTGTATGTACAGTATAAATACATTTCAATGATTTAATAACTTTTGCTTTTGTTATGAGCTATAAAGTAGCACTTTTATTGATTATTCATTAGCAAGTTCAGTTATAAAAGTGTGGTTAATACATAAAACATGAGGTCATCGTTACTTGATCATGAATAAATTTGCATTTACATGTACTGAAATATTTTTGAAATTATATTTATTTATTTGTCCACCTTTAATTGACTCATAATATCAATTAGAAACTAATATGTTACTTTTTAATTTATGCATTTTATGGTACTTGATTTTTTAAAGTGTCTCAAATGTAAAACTGTTCCCTCCTGTTCCTATGATCCTTTTCAAGGGATGTATGTCTCAAATTGGTTGTTTGTTTGTGTGTCATACGTGCACGAGAGTGTGTGTGTGTGAGTGAGAGAGAATACATTTTTTATTGTGTTGGTTGTAGATGCTTGTGTACGTGGCTGCATTACACAGTAATGGAATGAGTGATCGAATGATGGGTGTACAAGCGGGTATGCTGAGTAAAACTGATGTGTGTGTCATTTTTTAAAAGTTGTTTCATAATTATTTGAAGAAGAATGGCAAGTGTCTCCTGCCGTTAGAATAGACCTGCGCGTATTTAAAATTTAATGCTGAATAAGCATTATTTTATATTTACAAAATTTCATATGCTTCAATAAAATTGTCTTGGACTCGCAAAAGGTAAGTTCCTTGCTTTGTGTTTTTAATAATAATAATAATAATAAACTTAAGCCATTCACATCTACATGGAACTATTTGTGTTCTAGGAATGGAAAATTAATGTACTTACATTTATCTCTGAATATGATGTGTTAAGGTGGTTTTATTAATTTCATAATTGCTTCTTCCGGTTTACATGGCTTTCCAAGAGTTGCTAGGTGCAGTGCTGTCTGCTGTTGTTGTATTTGTGGCATCCAAACGCTGACCGTTATTAATGATTAAATTATACACAGTGCTCATTACATAATGTGCTTTTCTCTCGATCACTGCACTAGCTAAACATATCAGGGCACTGTAATATGATCATATGTCCCGGAGAACATGGCACCTGCAGTATGTGAACATATCACTAAATGGCAGTATGATGAATGGTTATCGTACAGAGGCCATTTCACATCGTGAACAGTGCTGTATTGAAATAGCCATTCTTTGGGACAAAATGCCGCAGGGAGTTGGTGGAAATTGTGGGGAATAGTGTCTTACCGTAGTATATGCCTCTTTTGTTCTTCTAATGCTAATGTATACTTTCAGACTTGTAAACGCATACTTTCAGACTTGTAAATGCATGTTTTGCTCGCTTCCCTATCCTACAACTGGTACACACAATGTGCATTGTTCATACATTCCACATTACAGTACAGTGGAACCTTGATTTTACATTTTTCAGGGGACCAAGCTGAAAAAACTTAAAATGTGGGAGAAAGTAAAATCTAGGTTTCACTGTACACTGTCCCCTTCCATTTGTATATTTTGGATTTTCGAGCAGGTCCTTCATTCTTGAAAGAAAGAAATGAAAAAACTCTCGTATATGCAGTACAACCACCACAAAATTTTAAAAGTGCCAAGCATATAGTTCACACCCAGTAACATGTCAAACTCCACAGTTGCAGACCAAAACACGAACTAGCTACAACAGTGCACTGAGCAGCTCTCTGGAAAACAGTTTGAACTCAAGTCCACTGGATTCACCAGTGCAAGCTCAGTACAAAAAAATATATATTTTACGATCATGAGAAGTACACACGATAGGGTTTTTTTTTTACAGAGAATCAATCGTCCAAAAACCAAAACCCATTTTCAGAATATGTGGAAGATGGCCCCTCTCTTGCATATAGACACTCCGTGAACCTTCTGTGGACACCACTCGTCATTTCCTGAAGCATGTTTGCAGGAATTCTTTTATCGAAGTACAGTCAACTCTCGATTCTACGACCCCCTCGAAGTAACGACCCTTTTCCCGGGAACCGTGAAAAATTTAGAAAAAAGTTGAAAAATTTGGAAAAAAAGTTGAAAAATTGAAGGAAATCGGCCGAAAAATGCATATTTTTTTTCCCAATCATTCCCTTCACGAGCGCTCTACCACTCACAATTGGGTCTGAACTAAAAATAGACACCACCACACCATGCTTGAGTGATATCCAATAGCACTTGACCTCTGCCCCCCCCCCCCCTCATGTGCACCAATGTTACCCCGCACCCGACGGCCGCTACCCAACGTGCCAGGCTTGTTTTGCCACGCTTTCTCTTGGATACGCGAGAAGAGAAGATCGAATGTGCTTGGATGTTATTTTAAATCGACCTTGACTTGTTTCCTTGTCCTAAGAGCTGCTGAAAACTCGCAGGTGAGGAGGGGGGGGGGAGCAGCCCGAAATGACTGATGGACTTGCAGTCTTTGCCAATGTGTATGGCAGGTCACCACCTTGAGAGATAAGATCGCAGGAATGTTCCAAAATACAGATGCGTGGCACCTGGAAGTCTGGCCCATCTGTCCAGCTCTGACCTAGATTTCAGTAGGTTCCCGTGAGTGAGCAACTCTCGACCTTGTAGCCGACAAATTCCAGTAACCGCTTCCATTCAAAACGTGTTCTTTGTTCCCTGCAACACTTCATAAAAAAGCGAAACTGTTAGAGATAATCAAAGCCACATAGGCGAACTAAAGATCGTCAACCCGCTTAATGCATTGTCATCCAGGTTTCCACAAAAGTTTACTTCGATCTTACGTGCATCATAACTCCCGTTTCCTACTTCATACGTTTTCCTAATTGTGTCGTAATATCTGCCAAAAAAGTGTTCCGTTGGCTGACTGACTTCTCCCCTTTTTCCTGTCAGCAAAGGGGGGAGGGGCGATTTTCTTGCTCATGTGCGCACACGGGCTGATTACAGGTGAGAGTGGAAGTGGACTCACCCCTCTTCCTTTAACGTCTAAAATGGGGCAACCAGTTCTCAATATATTCTTGAAAACGAACAAAAACAGAATAAAAAAATTAACCCTCCTCCCTTTTCCCAGCTTATTCTCCGCCACTGGTGTGCACGGCAATGTTGATAATTGCAGAATTCAGGTCTTTTTTTATGCTGTTGTCTGTATAGGAAATATTACCCGTATTATTGTCTGTTGCATGGTAAAACGGAAAGCAAGGGACATTTCTTTCTTCTTTACACTACTATTAAAAGTTCCGTCTTCGACAGTTGCAGTTGCGTTATCTTTAAAATGCAGGGATTTTTCTCTTCCGCCACCTGTTGGTTGCTCGAACTTCCAGCCGGTCTCCTTGCTTTTACGATGCAGCTGGCGCCAGTGTTTTGTCTAGCGTGCAAAGCTCTTGCTTGCGGATAACAGCAATGACTCATCCAGCTCGAAGGAAAAAGTTATTGTTTTGAATCTCGCAAAGCTGTTTTCATTTGACGGTAACGAAATTCGATCTCCAGAAAGGAAAACAAAGAGTTAAAACAACTTCATGTTCTGCGTCTTCTGATAAGCAAAACTGTAAATTTAATTCACATCCGTTTTTCTTCAGAACCATTCATGTGAAGAAAAAAAAAAAAGTGCTCAATGTAGGAATGGTCGCTGAGATTAAAAAGACATTATTCAAGGAGAAAACTTTTGGAGGAGTGGGTGTTTGACATCGGGATTACTCCTAAATCCAACATTAAATCATCGATTAACGTGAGAGTAAATAACGATCTACCATATTTGATATGTAAAAGTGCGCAGTTTCATAAAGCTTGTTTTCAGTTCATTTTATGCTGATGGGCTAATCGGGACTAAATATACAGTTTAAAGTGAAATTCAATTCCAAACCTAAATGACTTTCGACTGGGATGCTGTTTAATGACGTGTCCTAGAATACGCATTGGGTGAAGACAGATCGCAAGTTGCGCGTTTCCTTTTTCACACTGGATTACAATGCAAGTCAAGGAAGGAGTTTGGACTGCTCCCTTGAATGGGGAAGGGGGGAGGGTGAATGAAGTTGGTTGAAGCAAAGAAAAAGGTTGTTTTCTTTGCGATGTATTTTACACAGCCGAACCAGAACGAAAATTACAGCCCTGCCTTTTTTTTTTGTCTGGTGCCTAGAAAGGTTGTGTTGTTTCTCCCGAGAGATCTAATCTTACTAGTTAATCTTGTAACAGACAATGTTCCACTAGACACGTATAAAATCCAACATTCATTCTGCCTGATTATCTCCCGACTTTTGCTGGCGCCAGTGTAACTGGTGTCAAGATTCTTCGAGTTTCGCTTGCAATAAGCAAGAGATTGTTTTCCTTTCCACAGGTCTCAGTGCAAACGGGTTTCTCATGAACTAGAATTGTAAGAATTTCCTGGAAAAGCAAGGACGGTGCACAATTGAAAGAAAGTAACATTATTTTTTGTGAAAACGTTTTCATGTTCTATTTTTCTTCTAACAACACGCGTCCTGTGCATAACAGGTTGTATAACTACCAGGATAAATGGTGTTACCATCTCCTATGCATCTTTGTGTCCGTTTGAGCTCCGTTTAAGCAGAAAATTGGGGCAAATTCCAATAACGACCCCTTCGAAATAACGACCCTTTTCCCGGGAACTGTGAAAGGTCGTTGAATCGAGAGTTGACTGTATATCCTTTAAAAAAAAATCACAAGTGGTGAGATGTCGCGTGACGTTGGTTACAGCAGATATCCATAAGACACATTATTTCCATCAACACATGCTCAATGTCGCTTGTAGCCTAATCTTGATGAAAGAAGGTGTCAGATTGAAGGAAGACTTGCAAGTTAGGTTTTGCAGTGTTCAGACTTCATTCTGCAAGTGTTTCCACCATCCTCGAAGGAAAAGTGTCCAATTACACAGAATGATGCCTCTGCATACCACACCATGGAGTGCCTTCTTCTACAGTTCATGTTGGTTTTGATTGTGAACCCCGATAGGTACAGTTTCAATGAATCCAGTACACAAATTTTTTGCTGGGCAGTGACAAAAATGTCATTGTTGTAAAATGCTTTTGTAGCAAAAGCATCGATGCTCTGCTCCAGAACTCCAGTCCAAATGCTTTGGTGTTGTTCTAGATGGCAGAATCCATTTCCTTCCCCTCAACTGTTAAGGGTGGGAAAATAGTGTTGCCATAGTACCCAATCCACTGGCAGACCCTGCATATCGCAACACTTCTTGTTAACAAGAGTAATAAGCAAATATATTTATTTTTATATATGTTTATGTTATAAATACTTCATGCTACAGTGCATGCTTAACTTTTTTCAACTACTTTACTTCATTCATGCTAATGAACTCCCACATAGCCTTATGGTTAGAGCTATTGCCTTTGGTGCAAGTAGTTCTGGATTTAATTCTAGGAAGGTCCCTAGAATTTTGGTTCCGATCCAGCATTATGATGACAATTGGGGAGCTGATGAATAATTTCTCTCGGGCTCTCAACCAGGCGAGTTTCCAAGCTTTTGAGAACTAATGTCACTCTCATCTTGAGGGCAGACTTCTGAAGATGAGAGTGACAGAATCTCTTGAAAACTTGGAAACCTTCCCACACCTCACTTGGTCGATAGATAAGTTTCAAGACTTAATTGAGGAGCTGGATGAAAGAAATAGTATCAGACTCCTGTGCAGAAAGTGAGAAAACAGTAGTGATTGGTTTCAATGCATTGGCCACGTGTTACGCAATGAAAAGCTGCTTATCCGGCCTAGACTCTTAAGAGCTGTTGCCCCATTGAGTTTACTTTTAATTCATGCCAATGATAGTCTATGCATGAATAAATTTCAAGCTTTCGTATTAACTACATTCATACTGAAAATATTTATTCAACTTACCTTAACTTTTACATTTTCCAAATTTTTAGTGATGATTTTTTGAATTTGGAATTATGATTAGTAATGGAATAAAAAAAATACTAATAAATGAATTTATGATCAGAAAATTCCTCTTACCTTATATTGCACATAAAATAAACAGGTATAATAAAAGAAAATTACTTTGTGATGTGTAATTACTAGTTGTTACCCATTATCAGGTGAAAGTATTTGTGCTGCAGTTACAGGATGTTAAATAAGACAGTTGTATGACTTAAGTGGCATAAATTATGAATTTGTAAGGCAACATTTGTATTATAATCCCATTATTCTGATGCTGTATTAATTTTGAGGAACATGTGTTGCTCTTTCGTAAAGATTATTGACATTGAAATAATAACCGGTAGAATATTGACTCCAGTTCATAACCTGCCAGTGTATTTTTACTACTTTAAGCCTTTAAAATAGATGTAGTTTCGTCTGTGTTGTGGAGAAATGCATGCTGCAAATAAAATCAATAGAGATCTTTCCTTCGCCAGGCATCATGGGTGTGTCAGTGCGACGACGGCGTGGTTCAGCGGCTTGAAGCGGATTTCAAGGTCACTCTGCAGCAGCAGAACTCTCTGGAGCAGTGGGCCGCCTGGTTGAAGGGTGTGGTCTCTCAGGTGCTCAAACCCTTCGAGGGGAAACCTAACTTTTCCAAAGCTGCAAGACAGTTCTTATTAAAGTGGTCTTTCTATAGGTAAGTTCAAACTCTGGGAAAAGTTGTAACATTTTGCTCTTTCAGGATCCATGTGGATTGAAATTATAATGCAGAAAAATGTACGACATAGAGGGAAATGATATATTAAACTTGAAACTTCATTTTTCATTTCAGATAAATGTCACGTGCCCGAGCTTACGTCATTAGCCAAGATGGCGCTGAACATGCAGCAACATGTCACAGTTGCAACATGGGGAATTGCATACCACAATGACCGTGAGAGTCGCGAGCACAGCAATGGGCTTAAACTAATCAACAATTTGATGCAAGCGGTCGTTTTTTCACTTTCCCACAGTCGACAGCAACAAATCACGTCTCTTCAGTCTCTCGATCATTCTGTTATGCAATCATCCACGCTGCAACTGTAACTTGCTGCTGCATGTTCAGCGCCATCTTGGCTAATGACGTAAGCTCGGGCACGTGACTCTTATCTCAAATGAATAAATGAAGTTTCAAGTTTAATACACCTGGTCACCCTGTATAATCTCAGAACATACAATTAGGGTTCCACTGTACATTGTTTATTAATTATCGTGCTGTTTATTATGAGTAAGAATGAACCAATATAAAAATTTAATGTGTTCTAGTAAAGTTCCGACATAAAAGTTGCGGATACTGTAGTCCAGTTTTGCCCTAAATGCCTGTTTTGATCACATGGACAGATTCGTAGGATTTCAGAACTAATGGATACAACAAACATTATATTTTGTGCCTAAAATTGCTTATTTTTATTATGTGCACCTAGAACATTAAAAAGAATTGGCATAATAATGTTTCAAGTGCTAAAAGTGTGCTTTTTGTGTCCTGGTGTTTGGGTTTTCTGTGGGTGGATTAAGGTGTTATGAGGTGGTGAGTCTCCCCACACCAATTTTGATGGCTGCCTAGAACTTACAATAAATCGTCATTTAATATAAGAGTAAATGAGGATCACCTCCTTGATGTCATCTTTAATGTACCTAATATATGATAACAGGAAATAAATATTTCTCCAGTGCCACGAGAGAAATCCCTTAGTATCTCTAGCAGTGTAGAAGTAGCTACATTTAAATGTGCAGCAATTGTGGGTAGCATGAGCATATGTTGATTGTGCACAGAACTTTGAATAGAGAATTTTGATGATTTTTCTGTTGTGCAAAATTAATACAAAAATTCTACAATCTTCTGCCTATATTATGAAATTAAGGTTGTTCATGTTACGGAAATATTAAATTTTGGATAACAGATTTGGTTCAGATTAGTTTTTTTCATTATTTGCATCAAAAATTAATACCTATGATAAAGGCAAGGTAAGGGAAAGTTTCCCGTTCATATAGCACAGTGCCACGAGGCACATTTAGGGGATCTCGGCAATTTTTTGGAGGTGATGTGATCAGTACCACACCTCTCCACTTCCAGGGTTGCCCCCAAGGTACCCATTGCTTTAAGGCTGGGTGAGCCTCAGAGCCACTTTATGTGAAGACAAGGCTGAAAAAAGGCTAACCTTAGATAACGCACCCCAGGAATCGAACCTGGGTCTCCTGTATGTCAGTCTGATACTGTATGATGTTTTTTTTAAAAAAATTTTAGTACCTATTATCCAGGAGTGAGCTGATACCAATTTGATATGCTTTAAAATAAATAAATGAAGGGCTCTGGTGTAAAACATGGTGAGTGACATTTTGGTCATTTTTGAGTTACAAAGTAAAATATGCCATCCTTCAATTTTCGAGTGAAATTGCCATGTCATACATGCATTGGTCTCAGTGAAGCCTTTTTAAATTGGCAAACACAACACGAAAACAATTTATCTACAGTATATAGCTTCTAATAACTGTTTATCTTAATGAACTCCGAAATAACCAAAATGTCACTTACCATGTTTTACACCTGAGCCCTTCAAATAATAATAATAAAGCACTCATTGTATCAATGTTTAGCATTTTGTAGGTTTTGGTGCGTATTACTCACAATTCCAGAATATAAAAAAATATGTTAAAATATTAACGTTAAAAACTGTACTTACGTATGCAATTATGTTGTTCCTTTCTTTGTACCTAGTGATACATGCAAGTTTTTGACGTTTTTAACATGAGAATAGGTTAATAGTACAAGTCTTTAGGGAACGACGAGTTTTTTAAATACGTTTAGGGTGGGGACATAATATCCTAAATGTATGCACACCTACCCTTGTCCACAATCTTTTTATTACATTTCGACCTAGTACTATGTTAAGTACCTAGTTTTTTCGCACGAACCTGAAGGGGATAGTTAGTCCCCGAAACGTAGTTCTAAAGAAAGGAAAATAGGAACAACATACTCACATACGTAAGTACAGGTTTTATCATTAATATTTTAACGTCTTTTTTGTATCAATGTTTACCACTGCAGTTTCTGATTGTGAAATGAAAGTGTGAGGTGATCTAAAACATCCAAAAGAAGAGGGTTTTGGAGCTTGTAAAACTGCAGTTACAAACCCGCAAGTCCATGTTTTTATTATTATTTTCGTTTATTTTTACTCCAACATGACAGCACATGCAATTTACTCATTTACCATTGTCATTATTATACTAAGCTCGCACACTTCTTCCTGCAGCTCAATGGTGATTCGGGACCTAACACTTCGGAGCGCTGCAAGTTTTGGCTCCTTTCACCTTATCCGTCTGCTCTACGATGAGTACATGTTTTATCTCATCGAGCATCAAGTTGCCAATGCCACTGGGGAGACACCGATTGCTGTGATGGGTGAGGTAAGACACACTTTCAAATGATTCACTGTGTTGTCATTTGCCATGTGATTATCTCAATTTGTAGACTTTTTTTAAATTTTTAGTTACAAATCCTAGTTTTAGAATGCCTTGAATCTAGTCTTACTTTCTAATATGTGGATAAATTTATATATGGTATCGATAGTTGAAATTGTTTATTTTTTGTTGTTATGTGCCTGTTGTAATTTGTGGTCTGAGTAGATGAGCAACAGTGTTGCAAAATTAAATACTGGCTTTCATTTAAAGGGGTTATTTTATCCTAGGATTCTAGGACTTTTGTGTGTGTATTAACTATGTGAGCCAACTTGGTGGCAAAAAACGTTAAGCGTTTGACTTTCAATCTTGCCACTGAAGTTCCCAGCCGAAGCATTTGAGTTCTTTGTGAGTGTTCTTTCATAATTTTCATCCAATCTAATCATTAATCACCCTCAATGTTGTAATTAGCCAAAAGTAGGGATGGGACCGATTAATCGGTACACTATCGGTAACAGCCAATATAGGCATATCGGCAAAATTACCAATTATTTTACCGATCCGATATATCAATAAATATCTGATAATTTAGTGCAAAATTCTACCATTTGTTGTAATTATTATGGATATTCTCCAAGCCCTACTTTTTAAAAAAGTAAATTTCTAAATATGCAATTTCTTTTGCACTGCAGTCACTTTGAAACACACATTTATTAAGGTGGCCAATGAACCTTTCAGGTTCTTCAAGGACCATTTCTCATTTTATATTGGTTATCAGTATCGGCAAATTTTATATCGGTACTTTATTGGTATCGGCCCATCCCTAGCCAAAGGTATCAGAAAAGTGAAATAAAATAAACAAAAATACCAATACAACTAGTCATGAGAATGTGTCTAATTTTGATTTGAGGTAGTCCTAGGAAATTGGAACAAAAGATCTCCTTTAAGCAATAAAAATCATTTCAAGTGTTGACAATTTTATTTTATAATATTTTAACAGTTGTTATGCATACTGTTACAAACAGCATTTGATAGTATGGTCATGTTTTGAAGTCAGCATGTATTTAACATGCATTCCTATTTTTTTGGTTTACAATGCTTTGAATTCTTTGTATACTGTTGCATTGTAAGTATAGCATTTGTGTTTGGTAATTTGAAACTAAACTGCATGCTTAAATAAAAGATATTCACATGTTGTTACCAGTATCTGTTACTAAGAAAAGTATCTCAAATTATAGTAAAGTGAAGTGTTTAATGCATTTAAAATTATTCCAAACGGTGACAGTTATATAACTTAAAGAAAATCTTATCATATATTGTACACACACACACACTCTATATATGTAATGAAATAACGTGTGTGTGTGTGATAGGCCAAAAACAAGTCTTGAAAATTACACATATGTATTTTTCCAATTACTAATTTTGATGTATCCTACAGTTCTTTTCCAAAATTATTAACATCATCTTTGTAGCAGAAAAGAACCAAATTCAGTGATACAAGTTCTTTAAGGTGTGGGTACCACAATTGGTTCATTTTGCAGTATCTTGCGTTGCAAAGGAACGGTTTGGCCAATAAATAGGAAGTTTATACACCGAAATTTCTCGCACTTTTCATGTTTCAAAAGATGGGAAAAAATTGAATAAACTTCTCAATATTTTAAAATTGGAATTCTGGCTATTTTTCTCGTTTCAAAAACATCGATTTTATTTTTCTGATTAAGGAATTTTTTTAACTACTCCTGTAGTTGCAGTGGAATGCATATGGGACATTCCACAAAAAGTGGTCCTACTCCATGTAAATAAAAGGAATCAATCCAGAAATTAAGGTTTAAATGTTTGTGAATGCATATAATTTGCATATTTGACGAACAAAAATTATTATTATTAGCATCTGTAGCCTATATGCTTCATAGATGAATTAAATTGAACATCGCTACATTTTTTTTTAAGCGTGACACACTTAACTAACTTAACTGTATTTCTTCGAATCCAAGGCACGCCTAAATTTTCAACATAAAAAAAAAGTTTGCCTTAGATTCAAAGAAATGTGTTACTTTTCAGACTATGTCATCATAGTCAAGTTTTTTTTTTATTTTTTTAGCAGACACCACAAAGTAATTCATAATGAATATTTTAATGCACCACATGTTTTAATAATTATAAATGTTCTAAATAATTTCAATTATTACAATATTCAAGTATTGGTGCTGGTATCAGAGTATTTTTCAAAATTCTATTGGCTGATATAATTGGCATGCTATGCCACAAGGGGGGTTTGAGTCCCAGCCAGAGCACGAGTGTTCCTTGTGAGTGTCCCTTCAGCATTTTCATATCATCACTCATCCTCATCTTCGTGATTACCCAAAAGTGGCAGAAAAGCGAAGTAACGTAACTATAGAGGCACATATTTTTGGTAAATAAAATTAATTTTCAGTGTTATAGCTGTGAAAAAAATGGATCAAAAGCAGTATATAAAATGACATTTTGCTTTTAAAATTGACACTATAATGCTAAATTTGATTTAAAAACTGCACTTACCACACAAAATAAACATATCCCTTCTAATAACACATTTATGTACGTAGTTACCAGAATATTAAGTTGTCGTGTCGGTAAATAAACTTAAATTTCATGACAAAAGAGGGTAGGAAAATGCACCTCACACCTTTCAGAAACATATTTCACATTTCGTGTTTTTGTCAAAAACTAAATATTCATATAAATAAACATAACCCACATCAATCAATCAATCAATGATATAATAAGTACACGTGGCCCCATCCACATTTTTTGCCGAAGAGATCAGTCAGCAGTGCCTACTGGCAGTTCTGGCAAATGTTATTTGCACGCAAGCAGCACCTGTACAAATGAACCAAAGCATAAATAAGACTAGATTCACTAGTGCATTGTCAAGTCTGGTTACTTTCTAACGTAGTTGTTTGGTCTGGATCAGAAGTCCAATCCGTCCACGTTGGGGGAGAAGAGCCTTGCGATGAACAGCTTCAGCCTGCCCCAGCCATCTCCTGGCCCACCGTGCAACGGAGGGGTGATGACCAACCACGTGCTGCCGATGGGGGGCAAGGTGGTGACTCTGGCCGGAACCAACATCCTTGGAGTCGGCGGCAGCGACGGCCATCACTCGAAGAGACTGAAGATGAGCTAACTGGGCTGTCAGAGTAACTGCATTTTATTCCAGCTATGATAAAAAAAAAAAGCACCTCACTATTGTGTGGGTGTGAACACTTTTTCGAGTGCCATTCTTTTTCCCAATAGACTCGTTGTTTTTTAAAATATTAACCCACTTCTAGTTCCAAAAGTGTTTTCTTCCTGACGACAGGAAAAAAAATTCACAGTGGGACCAGAATCTTTTGAAAGAAAAAAAAAAGGGGTCCTAAAGATATTAAAAGAAAAATGTAAGTTTAGAAAAAAATGAGAGTGAGTGCACAAAACTATTTTAAAAAGCTATCCAGAGTTTTAGCAAGAGAGTGTAGTATTTTGTTACGAGTGTGTACTCCATTTGGTTTCATGGTGCTGTGGTTTACCTCATTGATCGAAAGTATTGGTGTGCTCGACAGGGGGTGGGAATAGAGAGTTACCGAAAATTGAAATCAAGTACTTAATGCCACATTCCACAAGACTACTGCACCTAAATCTATAAAAAAAGAGGGCCAAATGAAAGTTGATAGAACCCTTACTATGGAGACAGTAATCTCCATTCTCTTGTTCCGTATGCCCACATTGGGAAAATTTATTCACATGACTATAACGTAACTTAAATTTGTGTACTAAATGCCGGCAACGGATACGTTGCGTGTGGATTGGCACTTTGGATCCTTCAAAGGAATCCAGCCGCTGTTGCTTTACTTTTCAAAGCATTGATACAGGGTGCAGTAGGTAATGTATGTATAGATATATATATATTTACAAGCATACATATATAATTTATTATACAAGCTATGTACTTCCATAACAACATGCCATTCCAGAATAAAGATTTGGTATTTGTAAATTGTGAAATGATGTTTTTTTTTTTCTTTTGTCTTGTAGTTGAAAACTGCTGAGTATGTAAAGGTTGTGTGAACAGCACCATGTTTCCGATTTCTGTACAGGAAGTCACTATTTTTGTTTGATATAAAATAAAAGGAAAAAGTTAAGAGCTTAAAAAAAAAGCACGTCACACCAAATCTTGAGAGAATTTGTATCTTCCTGCGTTTTTGCTCAAAATCCATCCATCCACTTAATAATTTTTAATCCTGAAAATAAAAGATCTAGCAAGATGGTACGGAAACATCCTTCAATTTCTCTTTGTGAATCGTAGACCTGTGTTAAGTCTTTAGGGAAGAAAGTGATTCCCAGTGAAATTTTGAAAATGTCATTGAAGGTTGTTTCTTGCCACATGAGCTTGGGTTTTACAGATTTTAAGTTTTTTGAATGAACCAAAGTTAGTAATATATTCTAGTAGTTTTAATGTGAAAATTTTTGGTGATGTGTGCATAATTATATATTAGAATATTGTATTGTATGTTCATAATTAATTTAAGTGAATGGTTTGTCCGTTTTATGTATTTGTTACCCATTTTTCAGACAGCAGCAAGATGTCCGTATTTGAAATAAATATATATATATATATATAAATTGAGAAAAGGGGGTGGATTCAAGACTGGTGATGAATTATTGAAAATGGAGATTTTGTAAATTGGCTTTTCTTGTGTTGTTGGATATCTTTCCTTGGCTAGTTTATTTATTTGTTGAAGATGTCTTTAAACCGCCCCCTAAACAGGATTCAAACTGATCTCAGAAACGGTGTAGAGGAAAGAATACGAATCATCTTTCTCGTGTCTGAAAAATAGGGTGAGAAAATGGTACTACTCTAAGGCGAGAGTGCCATGTGATACGCTTCACTCCTAGTCGAAGAGTGCAGAGGGCGAGCTTATGTTCGTTCTCTTTCATTATCCTGATGTCTACCTTTTCTACGCACCCTCTAGATGACATGTAGAGTGCAAGAAAAGTGGATCTTGAGACAAGAACGAATATTGGGTGAATTTATCCTGGGCAGGTGATAGTCATTTGTTTTCTTTTTTCGATTAAATTTCCTTCCCCATCACTATCTTTTTCCAAGTCTTGACAGAACGGAAGGTATTATTGTTATTATTTTTATGTGTGGGAAATGAAATCGAAGTTGTACTATAATACTTGTACACACATGATCCATACCAAAGATTGATGTAAATGTAGTTTGATGTGGTACCTTATTGATACGTATTTTTCTTTTTTCTCTCATTTAATCCTTATTCTGTTGAGACTTGACAACGCAAGGCTTGTACGAACAAAGTTTGTGCCATATTTGTAATGTTGAATAACGAGCCTTGTATAAAATTTCTAAGTTGACTTTGCAAAGTGACTACTAACTTTTCTCTTTCTCTCTACTGTTGATGTTTATTATTTATGTGTTTTTATTCTCTTTCAGAAATAGCTGCATTTCTTGTATTCTTCCTTACGGTGTTCATTCTTTTTTTCCTTTGATCGCACACTCTTCTGGATATAATGATTTGAATCATGTTGAAGAAAGTGTATAAATTATTTTGTATGTTGACTCATATGTTAAGACACGTATTTTTGGAATGTGAAGTAACTGCATGTTTTGCTGTTTACAAAAAAAGAAATATATCATCTTTGTAGATTTCCACATTTTTTGTGTTGTATTGGAAGAAGCAAAGGGGGTAATAATGCCTTCACATTGAGGATGTGTTCATCACCTATAAAAAAAAAAAGGTGGATCAAAAATTAACAGCTGTTGAAAACAGCACGAGCGAAGAAAAGAACAACACTTGTTCTCCACATCATATGTGATGATAGTGTTAATTTTAACCTTGACTTGCCTACGTGAAGTTTATTTTTAAACCAGTGGTCGCGACTGAAGTAGAATTTTTAATTTTGCATAAATGAAATTGCCATGAAGCGACAATGCATTGAAAAAATGTTCTGATCTCCAATATTTTTGCTGAAAAAATATTTTGGAATGGTAAATTGTAAAGTGAAAAAGATGACTGGTGCACGGACTATGAATTGTTTTATTGTATGTGAAAAAAAAGTGATAATTTTCCTTTGAATTTCTTTTCAAAATGTAAATATGACAGTAATATATATATATTGTTTAATGAATGTATATTTTTCTTCCATACTGGATTTATCCTGACAAAAACGTGTAAAAAAAAAAAAGACAAAATTCCGATGGCAGCTACAGCTAAAAAGAATAATAGTTCAACCATGCTTTGCTTCTTCCATAGTTTTGGTTAAAAGATGATGTATATTTCCATTGTCTCACCTGTATTGTGCGTGCCTCACAGACATATCAACACAGACTGTTTAGTCTTATACACTTTACAACAAATTTATAAGAAGCCCCCTCTGTTACCCCCTTATCACACTGTTGCCATTTGCTTTAAAGTCGGGCTGCCTTGGAAAAATTTTTGTTGTGATTCAATGTGTGTACAGCATTGTACTGAATGATGGTAGATCTGTTTTGTACACTTGTTTTGTACAGTGGAAAGTAAACAATGTCCACGAAAGTATACAGTGTGTTTCTTTTCATAGGTTTAAGAAATGAATTTTAAATAAGTATAGGGTTTTCCAATAAGAACAATATGATTTTACAATGAAACAAAATAAAAACTATTTCAGATACGGTATGCGCCAAAATATACCTACAGTACTGAAACTTGTGCACCTCGAACGTGTTAATTACTGTATATTTTGGTGCATACTGTACAACCAAACTTTTTATATAAGACGTAAGAGAGTTAGTAAAGATGGAAGAGGCCACCGAAATTAATAGAACATTTACAAGTTAGTTTTGCGGATATATCTTTAGTAACTCGCTTAACTCTTATATTATCAACCACGTTGTTTAGTCCCCTCAACGTGAAACTTTTTATATTATTTTGAAGCATAGTTATTACATTATGTTTTGAATAACATAGTTAAGAAGTGTCCACCTCGACTTTGTGCACACGAGTGAATTCGATGAACCCAATTTTTGATGACTTTGTGCAATAACTCGGGCCTAATGTCACGAATGCAGCGTTCGATGTTCAATCTTAAGGCATCAAGGGTTCGTGGTATGTCTGCATAGACTACAGATTTCAAGTAACCCCACAAAAAGCAATCTAAAGGAGTTAAATCAAAACTTCTTGGAGGCCAACTAACAGTTGCATTTCTTGAAATTATCCTTTCACCAAACTGTTCTTGCAATACGTAGATAGTACATTAGCAGCGTGACATGTGGCACCATCTTGTTGGAACCACATGTCCTCCAAATCAATTTCATCTAAATTTGGCCACAAAACATCTGCTAACACCAATCGGTACCACTCAGGTACCACTCATCAGTCTCTGTAACTGCAACTCCTACCTCGTTTTGGGAAGAAAAAAAATGGTCCGATGCCACCATGCCATAAACCACACCATAGTGTCACCTTTTGCAGATGCAACAATTTTGTTTAACATATCTACTTAACCAGAAATGAGTTTCATCCGTGAAGATAATTTTTTGCCCAAAATTATGTTGTTTCAAGTTTCAAAAGAACATCTATTTTCATAAAATTTTTGGATAAGAACCAAATGTTCTTGAAGCGTGTATTTAGCCATGATGAATTGTCACAGTACACTAAACACAAGTTATAACATTTGAAGCATAGTTGCCAGTTAATTTCAAAATCATATCATTCTTATCGGAAAACTATAGATTTGTGTGCTTTATTTCTTTCATATGTACTCCCCCATAGGATATTTTGACCAAAATGGTCGGGTGTTAACCTGGTCAGAGATTAGTTTTTTTTTATTTCTTTCTTTTTCTTTCTTTCTTGTAATACAGGGTGTTCATAAGTGTGTAAATGCCCATTAAAATATATACAGTTAAGGTACAAACATTCCTATACATGAGGCAAGTTAAAGGGGTGTTATCAACATGGTGGCCATCTTGGGACTCAATTTTTTTAAATGGAAAGGTGGTCATGCAACAAATCAATATGGGCTGGAATTTGATGCAATGTTAACCCTACGTTGATGGTAACGATTTCGATCACCAGGGAGCAGCACGTAGGCACAGCACAGACCAGCCAGAGCCAGTAGGACGAAAGTACTGTGTGTTGACTTGCAAAGACGATGGTTGGTGTGTGAGTGAGTGTTTGTATGGCACCAAAAATTCCAGTCTTTTTGGAGGGGTACATCTGTGCCCTTTCCGACGTTGGTTATAGTTATAGCCACATAATTAAACAGTGCCACATGAAAGCATTCCATGTGACAAAGAAGGGCATCAATGCATTGTTGAATCGCCATAAAGCTTGCGCCGTACCTGTTGCTGGAACCACTCAAAGTTGGATCTCGGACATATCGGAAGCCCAAGCGTTCCTCCGATGTTGTACAGAAAGTGAGATCCTTGGTGCGATGTGAAAACCCTGCAACGCAAAGAGCGATTGCACAGGCAGTGCAATGTTTCCCTCCAACTGTAAATCGCATCATAGCCCAAGATTTACAACTTGTGCGGAAGCACAAGGCTCAAGTTCGTAAGTTGCGTGCCTCACATGTCCAGGAGAGGAAGACCAACAGTCGGAAGCTCTACGAACACCATCTGGCAGGGGACCGCTGGAAGTATGTGGTGTCCCTGGATGAAGCATGGATGTATCTGTCGGGATGTGGTAAAAATAGGACCATCTACTATCGTCCACGTGATGCAAGAGGTCGATCTGAGTGGGTACATGAATGTGCTGAAAGTTTTCCACGCGGGTTCATAGTTGTTGGTGGTTACTGCCATAATGGCAAACTTCCACTGTGCAGAGTGGAAAAAAAGGCTAAAATAATGCAGCCTATTACCAGACGAATATTTTGGAGCCACTTTACAGACATGATTTTCCTTCTCTCTATGGCAGCAACACATCTCATGTTGTCATCCACCAGGACAAGGCTTCCAGTCATACGGCAAAGTCCACGCAGACATACATAGACCGGATGGCACATGAAACGGGCATTCATGCAATCACCTTTACAGACATCCCTGTGAAATCCCCCGATGCCTCTTCCATGGATTTTTGTGGGTTTCTGTTGTTGAAACGAGCTTTGCGAAGCAGACGGCCCAGCACAATGGAGGGTCTTTGGAAAGCTTGTCAGGAGGAATATGATCGTTTGGACCAATGTGTTCTTCAACGCAGTCTCCTCCAATGGAAACTCCGCTGCAGGGCCATTGCTGCAAGACAGGGGTATCACGTGGAGCACCATCGCTTGTGGCGTCATTGATTGATTGATTTAGTTTATTTTACTTCGCGTTTTGTGCCTCTTGGCTAATTTGCGAAGATGAGGATGAGTGATGAAAGGATGAAATTGATGAATGGACAGTCACAAACAACCAAGCCCGACCAGGATTCGAACCCGGGACCCTTGGCATCGCAGCACGATGTGCTAACCGCTCGGCCACAGGGTCGGGCGCTTGTGCTTGTGGCGTCATGATTTTCCTTAAGGTGAGGTGGGTTCTAACTTTGTTACCATGGACGTGAAACAACCTTCTGTACATGTGACGACGGTACTCGCATGAATTTCTTTTTTTTTTTTTTTTTTATTGTTTTTAAAATCTATCATAATAAATAGTATGTAAATATTTATTGCTAAATACAGGGTGAGCCATAAAAATATGGTTACATGTTTTAAGTAAATGTAGTGCATTACTGTATAATGTAGATGGAAATTGTATATTAAACTTGAAACTTAATTTTTCGATTTCAGATAAGTGTCATGCACCTGAGCTTATGTCATTAGTCAAGATGGCACTGAACATGCAGCAGCAAGTTACAGTTCCAGCGTGGCCAATTGCATACCAGAATGATTATTATACTGGCGAGATGTGATTTTAATGTAACATTGTTGCCGTCGACTGTGGGAAAGTGGAGAAAACGACTGCTTACATTAAATTGTTGTTTAGTTCAAGTCCATTGCTATGTACATGGCCTTCATGGTCATTCTGGTATGCAAATGTTCATGCTGCTGCAGGTTCAGCGCAATATTGGCTAATGAAGTGAGCTAGAGAGCTTGACTCCTCTGAAATGATAAAATGAAAATAAAGTTTCAAGTTGCATATGCCATTCACCATTACACTCTTCAAATGTGAAACCATGTTTATGACTCATCCTTTATATATCACATGTTTGGTCAATTCCAATGAAAATTTTCCTATCCAGTCATGGCATAATCATTGCCGCATCGCCACTTACAGCGGCGGCACAGAAGCTTAAATTTTGTAAGTCGGTACTTCACAACACTGTAGTAAATTTTCTCAAGTGCATATATAGTACATATATAATACACAAATCAATAACTGTTTTCAGATGAGAAAAATGTTCGTTACACTGTAAGAAATGTTGTGTCAATTGGACAATTATTCGATTTTAACGCAAATTCAAGAGTATTCCATGCATCCTAATTTTGCATGAAATGATTTTTAAGTTTTGGTAATTTCAGCACAATTTTAAAAAGTTAAAGCTTCACATTATGGTCACTTTTTTGCAGAAAAAAATTGCATAAAGTCTGCGACGATGGCACAATGAAATACTATAATATTTCAAATGGTGCTTGGAGAACATGAATGGTTCATTGATAAGCAGAATAATCAGTGTTGCTATCTTGATCAATGTTGAATGTCTCAACAACATTGTTCAAACACTCGGCCCAGGTCTTCTCTTTCCTGATCATTTGGTTCGGCAATCCATGCTTGGATCTGTTCTTCATCTGTGCTAATTATAAGATTTCAAAGTTCATTTAGCAGGAAATGTTAGCAGTAATAAGTGAATGGAGACAAATAATATAATTCACAAAGAATCATAACAAAAAATAGTGAAACAACATTAATTCAATGGGCAAAGAAATAAAATATTTTGAAGAAAATTGTTACATGCTTGGTATTCGCTCAAATGTAGACTGTCATAAAAATAATGTCTGCATGGCCTGAGAGCAGTGGCACCAACTACAAATGATATCTTCTGGCCAATGACATTACAAACGACACCTACACAGGGCCAGAAAAGCCATTCATTATCCATGCCTAAAAGAACTTAAAAGATTATACTGGGTGATCCGTTTGAGATGTCAGAATGTAAGTTTCGAATGAGTGGAGATTTACTGACTTCAGCTGCATGGCGGCAGGAGCATGCATGTAATACTCGAAAATTTTGCATACCATACGACATACTGTATGCGTTGTTGTGTCGTGGTCACCATCTTTGTTACCATGTACATTAGCGCCGCCATGTGGCTGAAGTCAGTAAACCTCCACTCATTCGAAACTTACATCCTTTCTGCTCATATTACAGCATTACAGCAAACTGCTCACAGATACGTACATTAATCTCTTGTGTATAAAGGTTTACTATCTGACATCTCAAACGGATCACCTGGTATTTTACTTGGTCGAGCACCACGCTTACACGTATACAAGGAAAGGGTTAATCTATTGTCTAGTGCTTTTAACTATGCTTATTCTGACACTGCGTTTAGAGAGCACCTCTAGGACATGTGCAATTTTATTGCAAATCTGGTGCACTAAGAAATTACTCGGGCAATTGTGGAGTAGCTGGTTAGGCAATAGATTTGAAATAAAATTACAGCAGTCAGCCAGGGTTAAATAAAAGGTAAGGTAAAGTTCACTGTGCGTATTGCAGCCTGCTGTTTGAAGCTTGGTGAGCCCCAGAGCTGCTTTATGCAGGGACAAGGCTGAAACAATTCCAACCCGGGAATCGAACCATTCTCCCATGTGTGTCAGTTGACCTACCGACTAGACTACCACATCTCTAAGCTGGGGTTTAGGTTTCTTCTCTGAAAGTACAAACCAAGGGCTCAATTCTTTTGAACTGAAGCATACAAAAGTCAATATTTCAGTACCAATGATATTGGCCAATAATGCAGAAGAAACTGATCTAACCTCGGATTTTACGTTTTTCAGGGGACCATACTGAAAAAACTTGAAATCCTGGAAAATGTAAAATCAAGGAAAATTTTATAACATTTTGCTATGTTGAAACCATCCAGATTGAATGTATAATGTGGGAAAATGTAAAATAAGGGTTAAAATCACCAATAAAGGCCAAAGACAGACTAGAAATTAATACCTCGCACCATGTTGAGAAGAAATGATCATCATAATTTATTACATTGCAACACATTTCCTGCAAAGTTACATAAATAATTCTCGTATAAAAATGCAATGTACAAACCTCATCGACCTCGACGATAAAAAAATCATTCATCAGAGTAAAACAGCTGAGAATACAGACTTCCCAAGTGTTGCACATTGTTCTGCATCAAAAGACGTAAATGGTGAGTGTACTGAACATCCGGCTTAGCCAAAGACGAATCTCTCCAAATGAGCCCGGATGCATCCCTGCTGAACAATGCCGGAGATGGCACATTGTCCCTCATGTAGTTCCACACGTCTCTCAATAGATGGAGCACCTGCAAGTAGAAACATAACTTAAATAAAATGCAGGAGAAAACATACTTTAATCTTTAGAAAAGACAACCATGTGGCAGCAATTAAATCATTATTTCTCAAAAATTCAATGTCTTTTTATTGTTATACAAAACAATATACCCACTGTTAAGAAATGTAATTTGAAAATGTTGATTTTCTCCCCTAACAACATTATGGGATAGAACTTAGAAATTGGGTTATTACACTCCAACCACAGCGTTTTCCTGATATATTTTACTTTTAGATGTAATAATGAAAACAAAAACTTGGTTCATACAACATCCACAGGGCTAACACTACCAAGTAATTTTCAGGAAATATTTTCTGTAAGCTACCAACACTACTTTAATTACACATAATTATTATATTTCCCCCAAGAAATATTGGGTTATTTTCAACGAAACTTTGCATGGTTGTAGGAATGTCCCATCCCATTGCTACATGCTGTATTTTTTGGTTCACTTTGGTCTATAATAATGGCCACAGGGATGTGCCGAATACCAATTTATATTAATTATAATAATTACAAAAATTACTATCATTAATAAAAAACAATAACCAATTATTGCAAGATGCGAAACTTGGTCCCTTACATTGAAAGAGGAACATAAATTGAGAGTATTTGAAAATTAGATCCTTAGGAAAATATTTGGACCTAAAAGGGATGAGGAGACAGGTGAGTGGAGAGGGTTGCATAATTTAGAACTACATAATTTGTATTCATGTCCAGATATTATTAGAATGATTAAATCAAGAAGTCTTAGGTGGGCAGGCCATGTGGCACGAATGGGAGAGGAAAGAGGAGTTTACAGGATTCTTGTTGGGAAACCTGATGGTAAGAGACCTGTAGGAAGGCCAAGACGAAGATGGAGGGACAACGTTGAGATGGACCTAAAGGAAATCGGTAGAGATGGAAAAGAGTATATAGATCTTGCTCAGGATAGGGACAGATGGAATGCCTGTGTTGTTGCAGCCATGAACCTTCGGGTTTAAGAAGGCTAGAGAGTAAAAAAAAAAGGTAAAGTGCTCCCCCTGTGCTTAGCACCACGCCATGAAGGCGTATAGGGGTGTGGGGGCCCACACTTTCTTGATCCCATCGTGAGTGGGGGTGATGTGATCATGCCCCTGACTGCCTCTACCCCCCCCCCCCCCAAGGTTTCCCCCAGGTACCCATGTCATTCCACGCTGGGTGAGCACCGGGGCCACTTCCAAGGCTGAGAGTTAGTTAATTATTGCAAGAGTATCACATATATATTTCACAAAACATTAAAAAATACTAATTGTTTCATCAGTGCTATTTTTATGTAGGTGCAGTTATATACCAATTATAATAATTACAAAAGTACTATCATTACCAACCAATTGTGCACTATCACCAGCATGAGTGTCGTGAAGAACAAACATTGAAAAGGTAATGCCTGATTGGCCTGCCAAGTGGATTTTGCTTCCAAAAGTAATGCAGGATATTGGGAACACCCTAGGAACAATGCAATTTATTTTCAATTTCTTATAAGAATATTAACAGTTGAAAAATTGAAAAAGAAGAGATGGTGGGCCTGACAGGCTCTCCTCGGGTAAGCTAGACTAAAAATAAAAATCATCTCTATAGGACAAATAGTTCTCAGGCTATGATTTTTTTTGTACATCATGGCAAGTTTCGAAAGCAAATCCTTGAAAAGTTCCTGTGTGTAGAGGGTAACATGTGGGAGAAACTCCCGTCTGCTAAAAGTTTATTAATGTATTTGACCAGGAACCCAAGTAGATACCTTATACTGGAAACATGGGTTTCAATTCTACTGTTCATTCTTTGGACAATCACTATTGCCATGAAACCACTGAAGTAGCAAAGCGATGAAAAATACAAAAGAATTTTCCCTAGCAAAAAACAGCTAGAAATTACTGTACTGGTAAAAATGACAGACCAGTGTAACTTTATATAATTGATTGAAATTTTGGGTGCATCAGCACTTAGGCTATTTTGCACCACTTACATTACACGGGGTCTAACCCCTTACCATAACTAAAATATAACTAATAACAGAGTATATAACAAATATAATAAATAACAAATCCAAAATTCTTGGCCTTTCTTTCATTTTTCTTAACATCTATTTAATCGTCCCCTACTTGGGCATACTTGCAAAATTAAGAAAACAGATATTTTTATTCAATTGAAAAAAAACCTACCACAAGGCCGGTTAAGATGAAAGCTGAAGCTGTACTTCAGTGGCGTAGCGAAGTGCCCTGGGCCCCCCTGCAACTAAAATATTGGGGGGCCCCTTGGTTAAAAAAAAAAAAAATCTAAAATACTACAACGTATATGTATATCATCAAAAACGTCAGAGGGTAACAGACGTACAAAAGTTAGCTACCCCCCTTTGAAGTGTTTAACAATTGAAATAAAATTGAACTACCTTGTCACAATACAGCTAAAAATCGAAAATAATCTGTAACACTTAACAGGTGTGGACTATGTTGGAAATATGTCTGTTCTTATTTAAATATGAAAATGCTTGGGCCCCTTTGAAAATATTTGGTGGGAAGTTACATTTTAAATACCACACATAAAAATAATAATAGTGGTAAAAGTTCATGAATTACCAAGTTTTCTTGTTTGTGTGGCAATAGAAAACAGACTGTTTGAGCAATTGAACCTTCCTACTGGATTCATAACTGCAGACAATTTATACTCTAAAAGATTCCGACACACGGTACATCTATAAAGATGTGAGTTGAGGGATTTTTTTCCCTATTTTAGGCGATCTTCGAGCAAGTACATTAATACGGCATTTCTGAGGGCCTACAGGTTAAGTTGCCAGGGCCCCTTTGCTCGAGCCAGTACACCCCTGCTTATTATCACAGAGATTGTCTTATGATGATATGTTCCTGGGAACCTACTCGACCACCTTCCACATGAAAATAAATAAATGAAACAGACGTCAAGTTATTTGTGGTATCCACAGACTCCTAAATTACAGTAACTCTGTTGATACGTATTCTAAGTTCACTGATCGTGCGTTTCTATTTTGTGCTCACCTGAGTGAATTTAGAGATCAAATTTTGTCATTGTTGACCTACATTTTGTCTATTTCGTATTTTAGAGAAATAACCGACACTATGTGTTGAATTTCTGAAATTATATAAAATTTCAGGAGCGCAGAGAAAATATTGCGGGGCCCCTACACCTCAGGGCCCTCCCGCATTGTGGGGGTAGCTGCTAAGCCACTGCTGTACTTTAACAAGAGAATTATTAATGCTTGTAAAAATTAATGCTTCAGACTTCATTACTTTATTTAATATTTATGCAAAAAGTAACGCAAACAAGAATGTAATTCTTAAAAAACAAAGTGAACAAATCTTAACACAATTTTAGATTTCCATACATTCAATTTTATCAAATTCCAGTGCAGGTATATAACAATTGACTATACTGTAAAAAGTAGCAAAATTTCTTGACTTTTTCCTTGACTTACTTGACCTATCTGCTGATTTCTTGACACCCTGTAATATAACATAACTATAATGTCGGAGGACTAAAACATTATTACTTGGATCAAAAGTAGTGAAACATTAAAATGCTCACCAACGCAAACTTTATAGTATAAAAATATACATAAAAACGTAACGTTTACACCCTCTAGCAGGGTTTTCTTCAGACGAAACTTCACAAATTAATGAAAGTTACAAAACATCATCTTAGATACACACTCCCAGACAGGGTCCATCCACAAAACAACAGGAAGGCACCAGTCCTTATCTTAGAACATTTCATTTCAGGAATTCCTGAGTGTGGAATCTCCTTGACAGGTAATTGACACTAACTGATACGTGATTGACAGGTACCTGGTAAGAGTCTGGCCTTATCAATACCTCCACTAATGGACCTAGACAGATTCCTTATCTCCTGGACTCCTTCTTTCTTCCTTCTTCTTTCCTCCTTCCTTTCTCTCATCCTTTCCACTCTTTCTAGCACCCCCATTACAGTTCATTATTCCTTCAACTTTTTTCTCTATTTCCTTGGCTTCTTTCCACTTCCTCACTATTCCTCTCTTCTCCCTCCCTATCTGCCCCTACAACATCCCAATAGCACACAAACCAACCTCCTAAATAGCTGACCAACTAAACAAACTTAAACGATACTTCCTCTCCCCCTTCAACAATCCAGGTGTCTATGATGCTGAATGCAAGTGCAAGGCTCATTACATCGGCAGATCCACCGGCCCATCAGTGAGAGTATTCAGCAGCACCTATCAAATGCAAAAACAGCTCAACCCATCACCAGACTTGCAAAGCATATCAAATTCCACAACCATAAAATTGAAGAAGTACATTTCAAATACAAAGCACACACACTCATAGACACAAAAATCAAAGAAACAGACGCCATCATGCACTACAACCATGAACTCAACATATGGTCAGGCACACCACACCTGGCTTCCTTTACTGCAGCAATTAACACTGGTGAACAGCAGAAGACACATACAGGCGAGAACAGCACACCTAGCAGCGATTTAGGAAGAAATGTGCCAAGCAACGACACAACGAATTCCGAGGATGGTGGCAGTGGCTACCGAAATTAACTACTTAAAATAGCTTCGTGGGAAACGTGAGTACCTGAATTATTACATGTACACTATACGCATTATATATTTAATCTTGAAGATGCCAACATAGCAAAATTTTATAAAATTTTCCTCTACTTCATATTTTCCCACATTTAGGTTCTGTTAGCTTGTTCTGAAAAAAAGCCTATAATCAAGGTTCCACTACAAAAAAAAAATGCAATATAAGTATGAAGCGTGAGAAAAATGTGCTCGGGAAGCAAAAGCCAAGATACTAGATACATTTTCACAATTACCTCAAGTGGTGCAAGATCTGCCAGAACATCCCGAGTGCTTGAGAGTGGAGGAGGGAGCAGCTGCCCAAGAGACATGACGTCCAGCAAACGGATTGTTACGTCCAACACCCGAGGATTGTTGCTAGCCTTGTTCACTTGACACGACGCCCACTGGGATATTAAGGTGGCTGCCACGGCACGCAGCAGCACAGAGCTGTAACACAGTGCAGGGCGATACGCAGCAACCAGGGTCATCAACTCCCAGACAACGGGCCATTCATCAAACACTCGACGAACATGAAGGTCTCGCTCCACGGTCACCTATTTAAAAAAAAAATAGCATCAATGGTGGACCGATACGGCATATTTGGATTTTTTTTAGTTCATGTACACAGCATAACTTTACCTTTACATCATAGAATGTCAATGAAGTGTCCAGTGCCATGAAGGCACATTTAGGGAATGTTGCAGGTTACCCCCAGGTACCCATTGATTTGAGGCATGCATAGACCTAAAATGTTTAAAGGAACCATAAATTCCTATAAATGCCTAAAAGTCTGTACCTGAAAGTAACTTTTAAACATTTTGCCTAAATTTAAAGATTACTTATTAGGAACAACCATTCATTTTCACCACAAATTCATTCAGCATAGATTACTGAGGTCAAGGATTCAGTCATCCCTCATGCACTGGAGGAACAATGGTACCTAGCCAAGGGCAACTCTGCAGATAATTAAAGAATAGAATTCATTGCACTGAAAATAGTACTTTTATATGCAATTTCCAACTGAAATGATATATTCATAAAGTTATTATTATTAATTAGGGATGGGACCAATTAATCGGTACTCTATTGGTATCGGCCGATATAGGCATATCAGTGTATCGGTAAAATTACCGATTATTTTACCGATCCGATATATCGATAAATATGTGATAGTTTAGTGTAAAATTCTGCCATTTTTGTTGTAATTTTTATGGATAATCTCCATGCCCTACTTTTTTAAAAAGTAAATGTCTAAATATGCAATTTCTCTTGCACTGCAGTCACTTCGAAACACACATTTTTAAGGTCAATGAACCTTTCAGGTTCTTCTGGGACCATTTCTAATTTTATATCGGATCGGTAGAATATCGGTATCGGTAAATTTTATATCGGTACTTTATCGGTATCGGCCAAAATTTCATATCGTCCCATCCCTATTATTAATTATAAATATCGATGCCAATGTAAATGCCTAAAAGTCCAAAATCCCTCATTTTTAGCACCAGAGAATCCGTTCTATAAAGATCACATACAAAAATAAACTTTTACAACTACCTACCTTGGAAAATTCTTCTTCAGGCCATGGCAAACCATTGTACATGACATCAGGAGAGATCAATTCTACGAGAAGCAGGGACACGATCGTCATTGCTTCCAGAGAGACAGGATGGGGCGAAGGAGTTTTGTCTTCTGCCAAGTTGGTCTGCGTGCAACATGCCTTCACAACCTCAACAAGGAGTTGAGAGTTTGTTGTGATAACGTCTAACGAGAGAACTGTCACTTTTGGATTTCGTCTCGGTCCGTCGCCGATAACACCAGCATGAAACACCGAGGAATGACGCTGAGGCAACAGCGCGATGGTGCCTTGCTTTTGGTTCTCCTCCAACAATCTGATTTCCGGGGAAGGCAAGGGTTCCGATTCTCGTTTGCCAAACAGGTACGAGGGTTTCATGAAGAACGCATCCTCTAGAAGTTCTCTAAGAGCCAGGGCTTTTGCACAAGAGTTCGTAGACAACCGTGCGAGTAAGCGGCAGGCTAAGCGCGTCCCGTGTAACTTTCTTTTCACCTCACTCTCTTCCAGACACAGGAAAAAGTACGACACGGCAGCTCGTGTTAGACTGAGGGTCAACGCAACACCAATCTCTCGGTCATCCGGCACTATGACGAGGTCCAGAACCTCGGACACTAAATGGCACACTTTTTTGAGCCGAAGAAACTCTGAGGCCTTTCCCAAATTGTCATATATCGCACTGGAAATAGGGAAATACGTTTTCCCTTTCTTATGCTGCATCTCGTGCTTCACTAACCTTGCCAAGTTCAGCCACAGCTGGCCGTTGCTTGCGGAGTTGTTTTGCGAGCCTGCTGCTTCGTGCAACACTTGGTCCAATGCTTGAGTAAGCAGTGATGGTAGAAGACATGCAGATTCGTGAACCAGTTCCAACAGGGCTCCAAGATGCTGATCTGACGTGGCACGGCACAACAGGTACGACACTGATTTCACCACTACGGTTGGGATTTGATGTCCGAGAAGAGGAATCAACCGGACGGCAGTTTGAACCTGCAACGGTTCAGTGCTTAAAAGCAAAGGTTGCACCACCGACAACTCCTTCCGGATTGAAGTCAACAGGTGGACAGGTCCGCTTCTTGATCCTGAACCTCGAAGCAGAAGATCCATTTCTTGAAGAAGTAATTCTGGAACGCAAGACATTGATTTCTTCAGTTCACGTTTTCTATCTAAATATACTGGCAGATTCGAAACAAAATAATACCTTCTACCAACATAGCATATGCACAGGATCTTGTCTAACTTTCAGGCTTTCCCGGTGGCATAGTGGTAATGCTGTCACCTTACAATCAAGTGTCATCGGTTTGATCCCTCTTCAAACTGTAGCTTCAGTCCTGATTCCTGATCAGTGTCTGAGCATTAAGTGAATTTAAATACAGTATCTGGGTTTGGTTTTTAAAGTTTTTAAATGCACAGAAAGGCTAATCGGGACTGGACCCACACTTTGAAGTGGGATACAAATCACTATGTGCATCCACCGGGTATCAAATCTGGAACCCCTTTATTAAAAGGCAATGATTAAAAGGCAATGACGTTACCACTATGCCATGAGAGGGTCAATATGGAATCTAGAATGAAAATCAAGTATGAAGGACTACACCACCTGTTGGCCTTTAAAACATGTTAGGTTTTCAAACGGTCATGCAAAAATAGGATAGCTGTTCTGATATCAATAACAATTTATCAGAGAATTAAAAAGTCATTGACTTATGATCTCGCCACCAGGAATTCCAATGTTCAAATCATAGCTTGAGCATAGTGTCTCTTCATCAATTTCAACTAAAGATCCCCCATCATCAAGATTAGCCAAAAGTGACAAAAAAAGTGATGCTACATAACATAACTCACCACTAAGTGGAAAAGATGCCAAGGAATAGTGAACTAAAACAGGGTGGCCACTCTAGGACCATGATAAAATTCAAGTATAATTCCCGGTTTTCAAGACGAACTTTGCAAAACTTCCAGGGTAGAAACACATGTTTTCCCTATTTCAGCCTTACATATTACTGCCTCTCACCCCCCCTCCCTGCACACACACAAATATATTAACAATATGAAGGGTCTGTGTGAATACAATTTAACCAAAAATTCTAATTCAATTCATTTGAACATCTACAAACTCAAGTCTCAAATGTTACGGGATGTAGTAATCTACGAAAAAATTGTTAATTTTATAAGAATTTCAAATTTACCTAATCAACTTCAAGACATCTTATCTTGCAATAATGTTTCGTATGTCAGATAGATTGTTCTGCAAAGGACAATAACAAAACAAACAGATTGAGAGAATTCTGTTTTATTTTCCATGCAGCTTTCTTTTCTTTTCCTTCCTCGATAAAAATGAAAGCTAAATTGTGAAAAACTTGCCTCAGGGCATTAATAAATATGTAATAAATTAAATGAGATTTTGATTAATAAAAGTTGCAAATTTTCACGTCTATGGGGTAAAATTCAAGCAGAATTGACGCATAATTCCCGGAGCCAATAATTCATGCATTATTCACGGAATTCAATGAATTGCCGGCAAGTAGCACCCTGTAAATCTAAGTACCGAGGTGTGCCACCACTGCGGCCACTACTTCCTTTCAACAATCTTTCCAACTGTCCTCGCAATGCTGTCAACATAAAAAATTTACAGTTAAGTACATCAATACGTAGGAACACTAAGAATAAAAAGACATAAAATGGCACGATTACCCAAGGTGGATTTTGAAAAAATCAGATTTAAATCACTTCAAAGGAATGAATTACAGAATAATGTACAAAAGGATTTTGTAGATATCAATCACTTTTGGTGAAAGTACATTAATCTTGAAATCATTGAAATGTATTTATTGGTCTGTAAGAAAGGGAACAAAATATATGTACTGAACGGGTGAAGCTCGTACAAAAGCAAATGTAATACATAAACTGTAAACACAATTACATTTCTCTTGATTTAAAATTAAATAATTTTTATAGCCAAAAATAGCAAACATTTTGTGTAGAATAATATACAAAACACTAATAATTTTAAACCGTAAATAGTGTTATTATCATTAAACTGTAAATAAACATGGTAGCTGATATTTTGCCAACCAACATTTAAAAAAAATGACAAAATTCAGCTACAAACACTATAAAAAAAAATTGTACCCCCTAATTTTTATAATTATACATATAGTACATCCAGAATGTTTTATTGTCGCTGGAAGAAAAGTTAGTGAAATTATTATAGTTTTTATTAACATACTCAACAAACATTTCCATGGTAGGTTCATATGTACAGCATCACAAACAGAAAAATGTATATTTGCATATAACTTATTTGCTTTAACCCCTTCCCCGTGTTCGGCACAATAGTACGCCCTTGGTCACTGTTGCTTATTCTGTGTTGGGCGTAATATTATGTCTGCGAACATCTCTGACTGAAGTAACCTGTGTTGAATGTGTTTTTTGTTGATGAAACATATGTTTTGCTATTGAAGAAACAATGACCTTTTATTTAGTCACAATTTTCAGTGCCGACAAAGAAGAAGAAGTAGTAGTTCAGAGGAAGTAAACTGTTTTTGTGTTATGCTGACCAAGTGCAAAAGTGAGTTCGTTTGTGTGCTGCGTTTAGTCAGTTGCTTTAGGTACATTTCTTTTGGTATTGCGTTATTTGAAATGTTGGTGATTTATTGTTGGTTTTTGAGTTTGAGAGTTTCTAATAGTATTGTCAAACAGAATTGCGAAATATTTTATCCCTCATATCTATTGAAGAATTGCAATGAAACATGGCGGATGCATTACATATAGCCTATAGTAATTTTCAAGGTAGATTACGATTGGGTACCTATATCCAGGGCCGGTCCAGAGGGCCCCAAACTTACCAAAAAAGATTTTCCAGAGGGAAATTTCCCGAATTATGCCCGATTAGTATCGTCAAACAGGATTGCAAAATATTTTTTCCTTCATAACTATTGAAGATATTGCAATGAAACTTCGCAGACGAATAACGTGTAAACCATAGTATTTTTCAAGGTAGATTACGATTGGGTACCTATATCCAGAGCCGGTCCAGAGGGCCCCAAACTTACAAAAAGGGATTTTTCGGAGGGAAATTTCCCGAATTATCCCCGATTTCCCTTTCCTCATACTTGATGTACACATGTGCATATTACCATTTGAAAGCCTGTTCTATTCTGAAGAGAAAGACGTATGAACCATGATACTCGGATGAATTGTGCTGAAGCAGTAGCTACTTAAAAATATTACTACACAAACTCAGAAAAAAATACACAGAACGGGAAGGCATTTTGTCAGAAAATTTCACAGGGAAGGGGTTAATCAAACTGTTCACATATTTTACAGGACTATTTACAGAAAAAGCCATTCTATGAAAAAAGACATATCTATATGTATCGTATCGAAAACCATACAAGCAATTTTAAGTGTTTTTTATAATAAATAAAAAATCAATTTAAATAAAAAAAATCATCAAAAATATTTTTTTAAAACAAAAATCATGATTTTTAACTATCCTGTGATTACCCATACGCAGGCTACAAAATAGAAGTGGAAAATGTATACATACCAAGAACTTCCTGGCTAATTGCAGAAACATTGGGAGAGAGTCCAGTATCAGGTGAAGCGGCCTTCAGCAGAAGTTGTAGAATCTGTATCCCTCCCTGCTCGCAGCCAAGGGCCAGGTGCACCACCAAATCTTCCAGAGCTCGGCTGCCTCCGAAGTAATTGCACCATTCTGGTGCCAACTGTTCCAACCGTGGCAGCATGCTTGGGGTCACTGGAAATGAACGTATCATTTAATCAATAAAGTGACTTAAGTCTTTTGACAGTCTCCATTGTGCAGTCTACCATGTTCTGATTTATGAAGGGCAATCAGCCTGGAAATTAGTTGCTTACACAAAATTATAAATGTTATTCCTTTTTGTTTCTGGAAATACAGGGTTATTAAAAAATAATGGTACAAAAGTCAAGTTAATTTATTTTTAAGTGTAAAGAGATACAAAAGCAATTCTGGTGGGAAAAACGAAAGGAAAGTTGTAAATTTACCTGGGCAATTACAAATGTTGGATATGACCACCCTGGGTAACACGGCAGATGTCAAAACGATAATCCATTTCTTGCCAGACGCGTTCCAACATAGTCTCGGTTATCAGCTCCACTGCATGAGAGATGCGCTGCCTTAAATTATCCAGGTCCTGTGGTAATGGAGTAACGTACACAGTGTCTATGTGGTGGTTGTTTCTTGAATTTCGCACGAAAGTGTCTATGAACTGTAACAACTGCCCCTGTTCGTGCAAATTCCATTACGCAATATGCTTGCTCTACCTTCGTTGTTGCCATTTTAGCTACCAACAACAAGCAGCGCCTCTAGCGGATTTTACGTCAACTACAACCACAGGATATACATTTACAACAATCCTTTCTTCTTTCCCACCAGGATAGCTTTTGTATCTCTTTTCACTTAAAAATAAATTAACTTTACTTTTGTTCCATTATTTTTGAATAACGCTGTATATACAGAAATCGACTGGTCCATTGACCTATGCTAACCAATGAATCTCAGGTTCAATCCCTTTGAAGGCATATTGCACGATGGTTCAGATCTCACTTTGACCCTTCAACACCAGATGTGATATACATGCCATGTGGAGCACTTTTAACTTTGGAACATACTGTGACACATGTAATGTTTAGAGATACATGTTTTGAGTGCTACATGAGCCTTGAGGTATTTCAATAGCAAAGATTAATTTGATTCTGGGTATATTTTGGGAGAGAGAGGGGGGGAGGGGGGCAATTCTAAATTTCCCACTGAAAAGAAGTATGGCTTTTACATCAGATAATATATTTTTCCCCGAAAAAGTGCAAGTGCACAATTCTTCACACAAGAATGAAACACATACCAGGCAATATGTAGGTACTGTTTTGAAACCTTTGAATCCTCATGTCTTGGCGTTGGATATGTGGTGGCCCACCAAATTTCCGATTGTGAAAAAATATATAAAAAGAAAAACACTTTTTTGCCATAGGCTTATAGCTACGGAGCGGAAGTTTATGACCTAAAAAATAAAGGTATATGACCTATAGAATGTCCTAAAAATGAAAAAATGACGTAAAAAATGACCATGGAATTTGTTAGTTTCGGGTTAAAAATTTAAATGAAAAGGAAATTAAACAAAATGCAATCTCCTTATCTGATCTTAAATTTGAGTTTGCCCCAGATGGACACCTGGTGGTTTCACTAGACACAACAAAGACTGTCACCAGTTCCGCATTTCTTTTGCTCATAAATTCCAATCCTGCGAGATATATATATGTCACCTTGCTGAATCGACTCAAGAATATTACCAAAATGAAAGAAGTGACAAAATATGATGAAACAATACACCGATGATGGAAAAATGCCGAAAATCAGGGAAAATGACCTAAAACCATAAAATTGGCAAAAAATGCAAAAAAAATTCACTTTAAAATTACCTTTTTTAGGTTCTAGATGAAGTGTGATATTGTGTATATTTAATGGGCATCATGTCCGAGATGTCAGAAAAAAGATGACATTTCATCAACTTCCGCTCCCTACTTATAGCCTAATCTGTACTGAACAAAATGGGCTAAAATCTGTAACTCTAGCATTCGCAGTTTCCAAGATACAAATTTTTATTTAAAACCTTGCGGAATTCTAAAGTTCCAGCTGAAAACATGCCCAGCACACGAAAAATCAGCCTCAGCATTTATGGGTTAAACTGTAGAGAATTAGATTAGCATATATGAGTTTAACAAGGGATTGCACAAAACTCTAAGTTGTCATCGCAATCCCACATGTTGGATTCTACCTATGACCTCACTGGACCTCTGGATTGGCTAATAACGTCATCTTATATTCAAAGGATTCAAGGTTCAATCCTCTGTACAGGGCACATGGTTCTGATCGCAATATAAACTGTAAGTCTCTCAATCTATCTGAGCATAAAATGGATTTCAAATTAAGTTTGATACGAACTATTAATAAGGACTTCATTTCTTTGATGTTGTTTTTTATACTCCTCAGTGTTAATTTTCCCAAGATTCACGTTTGTATTTTAGCACACTTTTCTGACAAATATACATTGTGTTTTTAAACTAGTATTTTAATTTGTAGGTCTCATGGCCGATGACTTTTGAACATTGATTATGACCGTGTCATACGTAGGAAATGATTTTTGAGGAACTTATTTTCCATTATTTCTCACATGACAAATACCGATATGACAGCTCTGGTGCGACCACACTGTGATGCCAGAGGTCCCAGGTTCAAATCCTGGTCTTCGCATGGGTGTTATTTGTGAATGTCCCTTCATGAAATCATCATTCATCCTCATCTTCGCCATTAGCCAAAAGTGGCTGAAAAGCGAAGTAAAATACAGTAACTAAATCAATCAATCAATCAAAAGCTCTGGCGCAACAATACATGCACACTCGCTCGGTCTTCCATCAGAACCCCGTAACTCAAATGATGATGCACAATGCTTGGACAAAAAGCTAAAAATTGTTTGAAACATTCCTTCACATGTGGTTTCATGTAGCTGTCAGAATTATTCCACACATAACACACACCATACTTTCATTTGGAGTATAATGTAAACGTGTTAATATGGTACATTTTATTCTTTAAGCACAAAATATGTTGAAATTCGTAAAAAAAGGTCAGAGTTCGCATTATGTCAAATTTGCATTATTTCGAGATTTTGAATGCATGAAAAGTATGATCACAAACATACATAAACTTTCTTTTGGAACAATTATCAATTTTTTGGGTTATCATGTTTGTGAAAAATCAAGGTCCCTAACTATTAATTATAATCAATTTGTTGGTGAAGTATAGGTGAGTACAGAACTGCCAACATTTCTGTAGCTGATACTGTAAGAGAGGCACTAGCATTGAATTGTAACGTCGATAGAGACGAAGGTTTAATGGGTTTAGCAGTCGTGTACTAGGTATGGAAGTTTATTGACTTAAAAGTTTTGGATACGTTGACACATACGGGCTCAGTCGGTAACTAGTCTGACTACCTACCATGCTAAAGGTCCCAGGTTCGATCCCCGGCCGGTTCAAATCCAGGAACTTTTCTAATGTTGGTGCCCACTCAGCGTCGAATGACATGGGTACCTGGGGGAAACCCTGGGGGGTAAAAGCAGTCAGGAGCGTGATGCTGATCACATCACCCCCACTCAAGACCGGATCAAGGAAGTGTAGGGCGTTACCCCCACACCCCCTATATGCCTTCATGGCATGGTGCTAAGCACAGAGGAGCACTTTACCTCTACCTTTACTTACCAATGTGTATGGGGAAATATCCTCTTATCTAGAACTCTTACCTTTTGGGTTAAAAAGGGGTGTAAAGAGCCTCTTCAGAAAGGTTAAAAAAGACGTGCATGAAACAAACACAACATACTAAAAAAGGTAAGGATAATTTAAAAATTAAAACAATGGGAGAGGCGTGCTCTTCTAGAAAAAAAAATGGCTAAAACACTGTTGTCTCCCACCATAAATGACAAATTGTTGTGAAGATTAAAACTCTGCCTGAGGTAATGAATTGATTTGGAGTTTTAAGTCCACTTTATGCACAGTAAGACTAATCGGGACTAAACCTACAGTTTAAAATGGGATCCAAACCACTCTGTGCCTCCACCAGGTATTGAACCTGGGAACCCTTGATTACAAGGCGACGATGCTACCACTGTGCCATCGGGGAGGCGTGAGGTAATTAAAATTGTTATATTCGAGAAGAATGTGCCGAACACTTAATGCAACGTTGCAGGTACAGCACAGCGGAGGGTCCAGCCCTTGCAGCAAATGACGACCTCATCCCACTCTGTCCGCCACATCTCAAGGAGGGAGGAACAAAAAAAAAAACATTCTGCAAGTCCCTAGCTGGCAGAAAGTGGATGAGAACGTCACCATCTGCATCGGCAGGCTTGGTGGCAGCATCAGCTGCTTCATTCCCTCGGATGCCTACATGACAGGTAGGTTGACCACAAAATTAACACATGTGGATTTCTCGGATGAGACACTGAAACCAGTTTGGGAGGACCACTCAACCGAACTGTTTATGGTCAATTGGAGCAGAGGGGAAGCTGATGCGAGATTCCGTGAGGAGCAAAAAATTGCGAGGTCGTCCACATATATGATACCATGTACAGGCTATCGCAGAGTCATACTAAGTACGCTGCCCTGCGGAACACACTTCTCTTGTTGTTGAACATCTGAATACGAGTTCCCAACACATACATGGAAATAGCGATCGTATAGGAAGTTCTGGATAAAGTATGCCATGTGGCCGCGGACACCCCATGAGTGGAGCTACCTCATTATACCAAATACCAGATGGTCCAGCGTGGGAAGGTTGGAGCAAAATCCTACTTCAAAATTCATTATCATTTGGATAAAAATTGATTAAATTTTGGTTTATTAGACTATTACTACTTACAGTGATTCATATGCCATTAAACTGTGCTGGTATAGCATGCAAACAAAGTAATATCATTGAAAACACGGATTTAAAGAAAAGAGTAGTTTCATATTTCTTGGGGACAGATGTCTTGGAATTCACTGGAAGAACTCTCCTGTTACTACATAAGGCAAGTGAAATTTTTTTCTCTACCCCTGCTGTGTCTTCCCATATTTCCTGAAACTCTGATGTCGATCTGGTAACAAGTACCAGGAAACAATTTATTGATGGTTCTAATAATTTCAGTTGCAGTGGATACTGACTACACACTTTGATGTATACCTGTTTGTAATTTAACCTATTACTTACACTAGTTCTTTTCCTGCACAGAAATACAGTGGAACCTTGATTTTCGATTTGTATGTTGTTGAGGAGAACAAAGCTGATAAAACTTAAAACACGGGAAAATATAAAATCGAGGGAAATTATATTAATTTGTTTCATTGAGCCACGGTAGCTCAGTCATTAGGGCATCTGACTACCATACGAGACACCCGGGTTTGATCCCCGGCAGGCAGAACCGGGATTTTTTCCACCTGTTCAAGCAGCCTCTGGTGCCCACCAAGCGTTACATAAAGTGGGTACCTGAAGGAAACTGTGAGGGGTAAAGGTGATCACATCACCCCCACCTTTGGCCATGATCAAGAAAGTGTGGAGCCTTAACTCCACACTTCCTATACGCCTTCATGGCTTAGTGCAAAGCACAGGGGAGCTCTTTACCTTTATTTCTTTCATTAGGGCAACCAAGTTTGGATGTATAATGTGGGAAAATTTAAAATCCAGGATTGGAAAATCGGGATTCCACTGTAATGCTCTGGATATTTATGTAATAGGGATGGGACAGATTAATCAGTACTTTATTGGTATTGGCTAAAATTTCATATCGGCCCATCCCTAATATGTAACCTTTACAATGTTTGCAACTCGACATGATTTTCACATTCTACCACCTATCCTGTCCAAAGTAGAAACACAAACACTCACATGTCTGAAGTACATCTGTGGTGAGTGCACGCAATAACATGGAGGACATGGAAGCCAGTTGTAGCAAGAAGGGCACTGTTGCCAGCTGCTGGGTAGTTGCCTCGTTTCTGTCAACCAAACTCCACTAGAACAGATCAAGACAAAAATATTATATTATCCCTGCAACATAATGTACACTCTTACATTATGTTGTACATCATAATGCACAGTCACGGACACTTCTGGGTTGCAATGATCACATTGAAAATCATTGGGATTGCTACAACCCAGAAGTGTCCGTGACTGTATATAAAAACAGTGAATATATTTTAGAAAAGACAAATTTCTAGCATGTAAATAGGGATTAGCATTTATCAAAATAAAAATTGAAAGGTAAAAATTAGGGCCGAGTTGATACCACTTTGAATGGATGCCAATAGACACTTACACCAATACCGGTGCTTGAAAATTGTAACAACTAAAAATTGTTTGCAATGTTCATTAATTGAGGCATTCCGGCATTACGTGTGTGACATTTTACACACAAAATTTAACATAGATTGAATTAAAATATTCATAATGAGCTGATTTCATAGAATTATGAAGTACTTTATGGTGTCTGCTAATTAATAAAAAAAAACTTGAGTATGGTGTAGGCTGAATGCATGGGAAGCATTAACAAAAGTGTGTTACGTGTGTGACGCTTTAAAAATGTAGCAAATTTTGACTTCATTTGTCTGTGAAGCATATAGGCTGCAGATGCTTCTTCTATTGATGAAATGTGTAAATTATAAGCATTCACAAACATCTAAACCTTAATGCAATTAAAAACAATATTCACTCCCTTATTAATTCATCTTCTTTATTTGCATGGAGTAGGACCACTTTTCGTGAAATGCTCCAATTAATTTATTGAACATTAATATTTAAGTATTGAACTGCAATTATATGCACCAATATACGAAAGTTTTACTCGAAAAATTACATCAAGATACATTCAAAAATTAAGTCAGAATATTAAAATAGCTGTCGTTTAATCACAAACACCATTTTTTACACAGTACAGCTAAAAAGGTGGGATCCATCCCCCAAAGCAATCCACCTCCACCTGTATAGATTCGAGGGTATGCTGTTAGGTCCTGGTGCCTTAAGATAAACCATGCTCCGAATCTTGGTTCCCATGTTTTCTTTGCAAAGATTTTTTATTTCCAAAGAGGAGAAAGATTTTAAATATACATTTATGTTTGACACCATGATTGTTCCTGTACTCTGCTATAATTTCAGTTTACACTTTGTGGTTGGGTTGTATATTTAATACATGGGCTATTATAATTACAAATGTGATTAGTGAACATGATATTGACACATGCCTACACTGGTCCTCTAGGGCCTTGGAATGGTCACTACTAAGTTACCCTGATTGGACTTCTCAGTTATTAGGGTAAATAGATTGCAGGCTCTGACTGGTCACTGGTGTGGGATTTATACTTTTCTTAAGTTAGGAATGAATGGAACTTTCTTCCAATAAAGTGTTTTATTGTCGTTTATGCACAGTATACAATAACACTTATCCACTGGCAATCTTGGATTCAACTTAACTGATTCAGATCTGAGTACAAATCTGTAGCGGGTAACCCATCCAAGATTATTCACAGTTGCATAGTATCGCAAGAACCCAGAGCGTGAGCAACAGATTTATGAGAAACTAACCCAAGCATAATGCAGCATCCAACAAGGGACTGGGCAGTTCTCCCTACGAGGTAGACTTGTGATACCAGCTATCGGGTAAGAAAACCGAAATATACAGAATTCTGGTTCTCTTTTAAACTAGAAGGTTGTGTACAAAATACCCAGGAAACTTAGCCAATATTTACACGTGTATCCATGTATTTCCATAAATACATCATGCAATTTAGAATTTTACAATATTTACATAAACTAATCAAAGTTGTAAATAACATACCTTCTAAAATATTTTTACAATGAATAAAACGTTTACATAATAAGTAATTTTGTTATATTTAAGAAATGCAGATTAATTCCTGAACATTCGAATCTTGTGCAAGTCATAGATAATAATTTGTGCACGTGCAGATGTTGAGCTCCTGCTCTATAAATGGAAACATGACAGGGGCGACGCAATATATAATTCAGTGTGCAAGCATAGTAAATTAATTTTGTACATGTGTACAGATTCATCAGCATCAGTGAAATCATCAGAGAAAGGTAAATGCTTTTAAAAGTAACTGCTTATGGCATAACTGCTGCCTCGTTTGCACTATGATTATCAAGTCATGCATTATGGTAACTTACTATTATTTCATAATTTAGTACTACATGACAATTATAGATAGTAATAATAATAAGCCAAATGGGAGAACATTCACTATTAAACACGGCCCTCTGAGAAGTAGAAAAGTGGTGCAAATAGCTAAATACAAAAACATCTTTGAGTTTGGAAAAAAAAAATAATAATAATTTAACAACTGGTAACACTATATCAAATATTCATAATGAAAAATAAAAAATTAATTCACCTTAAAGAGTTCCATCAACGCAGTCCTAATATCTGCGAAGTGGCTTCCAGCCAGGTGACCCAAGATGCAAACAACTGAATTTAGTTTGGCCTAGGGTAAACAAAGAACATGTAAATACATATGTAGCATCATGATCCATTCTGTGTGAATAAGTTTTTGATTATTTATTTAATACAGTGGACTCTTTTTAATTCAAGCTTGTATAATTCGAATTACTAGGTAATTTGAACAGAAGTTTATTTTCCTTCAAACCATCTGTAATGACGTGATGTTTTTGTTAATTCCAACATTTTTCGTGTCCCCTCGGAGTTCGAATTATAAAGAATCCACTGCATTTGCATCATAAAATGCAGTGACCACAGAAATACTTCGTAATGAAATTCCAATAACTCCATAGTTAGGCAAGCATTATTATGTTCAACAGTTGGGTTTTAGGACATGTTGGTGCCACTCTCTTTTACCTTTGACATTCGCCTGTTGAAGTTGAGGTGACATCTTATCTGCCACCTATTGAAACAATTAAAATAACATTGCACAAGAAGGGTAAGAGTTCTTGTTTTAAGCCCACTTTATGCACATATAGGCTAATTGGAGCCTTACAGTTTAAAGTGGGATCTGAAATACCATGTGCCTTCACCAGATGTCGAACCAGGAATCCTTTGATTACAAGGTGACCAACATTACTACTCAGGAAGAAGCAGCAGTGTGTAACAGCACAGCTTGGTAACCACAGCTCAGTGAAATTTTTCTTCTACTTGGCACAATGTATACAGGGTGTCTCATAAGTAATAGCGCAAACTGACACAGGTGAAAGTACACGATAATAGAAGCAAAAAAATCTCAGTAAACATGGGTCTGCAAACGAGCCGTTTTCGAGATAATCGCGATTGTGTGGTTACAAGCCGCCACTGACTTCACTGTTTGTAAACGTCGTCCTAGTTGGTAAAATGTTAATAATGTGTGCGAATGTGTGGTTAGAAGACGTCACTGATTGCATTTTGTAAACACCGAATGCTTTACTCCTTGCGCGTTCCGAGGTTTGATCTTTGTTTACAAAACAGAACATTTCCGAGAGGTGGCGTTGTAATCAAACAGGATGGATACAATCAGTACACAGTCTAATCGTACTGTGGGAGTCACTTTTCTTACTGTATTGTTAGCATTTTACCAACACGGACCGACGTTTACAAACAATGAAGTCAGTGGTGGCTTGTAACCACACATTCGCAATTATCTCGAAAACGACTCTTTTGCAGACCCATGTTTACTCTTTTGCAGACCCATGTTTACTGATAATTTTAGCTTCTATTATCGTGTACTTTCACCTGTGTCAGTTTGCGCTATTACTTTTGAGACAGTCTGTATATTGCTGAGCATAGTCGGAAAAGTTGAAGACACTTTAGCATTCTCACTTCAATTTCGGATATTTACAGTTTTGGTATTGGCACCAAGTACAGTGTTGTTAATATTATTGTAATTATACTTATTATTAGCAGATCTAGTTGAAGTCTTTGAAGAACTTTGCATTGAAGCAACACACAATCTTCAACAAGTTCTGCATTACTTTGAAAACAACTATGTAGGACTTTAACAGCGAAGAGGTGGAAGGGGTCAGTCGAAGTTCTCTGTTGGACTTTGGAATCACTATGAACCTGTCCTCAATGGAGATAAATTTGGTTTATTTTACTTCGCTTTTATGCCACTTTTCACTAATCATGGAATGAGGATGGGTGATGAAAATCTATCATCATCATACTTTGCCGTTTTCTGTCTCTGGCTGTGTCGGCATAGAAGTCAGAAGTCAAGTCTCTCCAATTTCTCCTGGTCTTCCACCACTCCTCTCTTTCCACAGTGTTCCAATCTTGTCCTCTTCTCCTAACACTCTCCGCTATCTGCTCTTTCCACAGACATCTTGGTCTTTCCCTTGGCCTTTTTCCCATTCCTTGTGCATGGTAAGCTGTTACTGGTAGTCTTTCTGCATGTGTCCGAACCATCTCATCTGTGCCTGATCTATCCTGTCCCGAATCTTCGCCACACCCACTGTCTGTCGCATCTCCTCATTCCTTATTCCATCCCTTCTAGTCTTCCCCAATATGCTCTTTAAAAATTTTATCTCCACTGCCTGCATCTTTCTTTTGTCTCTCTCTGTCATTGTTCAAGTCTCTGCTCCATACATAATTATCGGCACATAGTATGTGCTATATATTACTGTAACGTGCAAGTTTCCGCACGTTCATGACTTCTGTAAACTTGGACTTGGGTGCGGTTTTCAGGAAGCACTCAAGGTGCTGCAGATCGATCTTATCTTGCCTGTCTTCAGTCCACTTGCACTTGCTACTCTTTGGTGAAGTAAGGTCAGCAACAATAGGAAAGCTGTGGTTACGGAAAAGGTTTCTAGGAACCAGATACGATCAGCTACTCTTCGTGGGGAGAGCCCCACATGTGCGGACGCCACATGCGAACGACCGATAATGCAAGGCAAAAACAGTGAGTCCTCGGTCCATGCCTCCCTGACCTCAGTACCTCAATGCTATATGGCCCTGGCGATTCTGGGAATGAACTTTGAAGACAACAGGATGTCGTAAGTGCATCTGCTCTAGGAAGGATGCACCAGATGAGTACCAAAGTACCCATCACTTCCTCCGAAGGTGCAAAGGCACCTGCATATCCCTCAATTCCTAGAAATGACTAAGTATACAAGCCACTCAGTGCAAGTGTCCCTAAGGGAGAACTAAGGGTGAGACAAAGGAAATACATAAATATAAAAAGGGCAGGATATAGAATTTGAGAGAGCAGTTGATTTTCATAGTCGAGTGTTGAGAGTGCAGTTCTGATAATCCAGTCAGCCAGGGGGTGGTAGTCGACCAACAGATCCGAGGCACGGCCGGAGGCACTGTCCAGTCTCCGACCCAAGATGGCTATCCACCCAGCCAAGTCCAGGCTGTCTTCAGGCACTTAGAAGATGGACAAGGAACTTCACTTCAAGATTACTAAGTATCGCTAATATATCCTTCTTTAATTTCAGCTCCCTTCCCTTAACACACAGGTTGGGATATTCTACATATATCAGCTACATCTGTTATCTATAATAAACCTTGTTATTGTTAATCATTACTTATGCACCTAATTATGTCTACACCTTACAGGTTCTCCTACCTAGTATTAAGACTCTACCTAGATAATACTGCATTCTCTTTCAGCTCTAAGCCCAGATGTCTTGAGTTACATAACCCCTAACGGTAGTGCTTCGGCACAGGCCCGACAACCGTTACATTACCTTCTTGCATTTCATAGGTACATCCCTGTTCCATATTAATCTTCAAACGCTTTGATATAGTCCACCACCCATTAGTCATCTTCTGTTTACCTCCTCATCTACTCTTCCACTTCTCTCAATTATGCTTCCTAGATATTTGAAGCTCTCCACTACCCTCAACTCTTCAGAGTCCATCTTTTTTTTGGTTCATTTCTGGCTCTGTTTATTGTTGTTATTAGCACCTTGCTCTTTTCTGCACTGAATTTGATTCCTCCTCTTCTGATTTCCTCATTCCAACTATCAAGCTGTCTCTGTACTTCTTCCCTGTTACCTTATATTACTAACTCATCAGCGAACAACAGGGCATTCATCTCCTACCTTCTTCCCCACCTCTTCGTTCATTGCATCCATTGTAATTATGAAGAGCAGTGGGAAAAGAGCACTTCCCTGTTTTAGTCCATCACTTATACTGAACCACTCTGTTCTTCCCACCGGTGTCTTCACACAGCTCTGGTTGACCTTGTGTGTGCTCTGCATTCTACACACTATCTCTTCCTAAACTCCTTTCTCTCTTAGAGCCTTGCAAATCTTTGTTCTGTCCATGCTATCGTATGCCTTCTCGATATCTAGGAATGCCATAATCAAATAATTTCCATACTCATAGTGCCTTTCCTGCATTTGCCTTATGGAAATCTATGTTCTTAAATAACATCCATGCTCAGGCCAGGATTCAAACCCCCAGCGCCCCTGGTATTGTAGCACCCTGTGTAAACACTCCACCACAGAGGCTGGCAAAGTGAGATGGAGAAGCAATAAAGCTGTGCAGGGGTGGGTTCCAAAAAAAAGTCAGGTTTCCGCTGACCATCTGATGATTGGGCAGTTCCTAGATGCCCGTGAAGTAGAACTCATCAAAACAAATTATGGACAGTTTAAGAGAGAAAACACCAAGCGGCCATGGAAGAAGTATGTATAGGTGTAAATTGTGCGTTTAGAGCGATTCACAGCTCACACCTTCAACATGCACACTCATACATTTCAAAACCTTGTCCCTAGGTTCAAAACATGCAGTATCTGAAGTTCTGTGGATATAACTACATGACAGATCATAAGTTCTCAAGTCGAAAATGTTGTATATAAAAAAATAATCATGCTGTACAAATTACAACTTTGCCAGCAATGTGTAAAAAGCTACAATGGAAATCACGTTGTATGAATTATAACTTTGACAGCGATGTAAAGAAAAGCCATATTGGCAATCGCATTGTACAAAATAGAGGAATAGGAGTGTGGATATATTCTGTGGCTTAGCGGAATGGAAACCGTGGTTGTAAGTTTTGGAGATGCATGTCAATCGGATTGTTTTCTAATAAATTTCAAGCGTGTTTGCATGTGAAAATTAATAAAAACCTGAAATTACTAACCCCTGACTTGTTTTTGACATTTTGCATGAGTAAGCGTATGTGGTTTAAGCCTGAAAGGTAAAAATCCCAGTTAGGAAGTTGGTCCCTTGCGATTCTCCAGTTGCCAGAAGTGCTACGAGAATTGGTAGGCGGTCATAACTATTGGCAATAGACAGGTATTTCTTCAAATTATAACTTAACGCCCATTTCCCTTTTGAGATATATAGGTTTATTCAAATCATCTTATTTACATAACTTAAATCTTGGCCGTTATTCGCAAAATCCACATTTCAGTGTGCCCTGTCCCCGCCTTCCCGAAGAGTGTGTGCAGACTCGTGTAGCCACTGGCTTAAAGAGTAAAAAAAAAAAGAATAACCCTTCAGTACCAAAAAAGGTGGTTGAAGGTATGTGTACGTGTGTAACCGGTTTCCCCCACAAAATGTACTACTGAAATAATATGAAGAAAGAAAGTTAACATCCCCGTCGGTTCACATAGTAAGGAAAGAAATGCTCGCCCAGTCGCTCCCTTAGAGAAGAAGATACCTCTTAACCTCACCATACCCCACCAAACATCTGAGGCCACTGCTCCCCTGCACTTCCTATTTATAGGCCCCACTAATGACCTAAGCCATTACTGAAAACTTTCCGCTGGTCGTCTGTCCAGCAACACACCTACCTACCCCAATGGCCAAGAATCCAAACATACAGAAATACATATACACAGTGGTCAGAAGTAGCGAGCTACTTGTAGCGTCGCTACTGTAGCTAGCTACAAAATTTGTAGCTGTAGCTGTAGCGACGCTACATTATGAAAATTGTAGTTGTAGCGGTAGCGAAGCTACAAAATTCCTGTAGTTGTAGCGAAAATTTCGCTACAGCTACATTTTTTTCTCAGCATTTTGAAATGAATTTTGAATGTGGCAACAGCGTCAGAAAAAAATCGACAGTAACCCTTAATTTTGCAGGAGGTTCATAAAGACAGTCTATTACATGGAGATACAGATTATCTAGACTGTAGATTATAGATATCTGCGTAATTTATTTAATTAGTATCTGAATAATTCAGATATCCAGATAACTAACTGACATATATGAATATATTCAAGCTAACAGCTACGTTTTTTTAGCTGCATCGCTATTTTGGGGAGAAACATGCCTCGTTTGCTGCACCACTGGAAAAAGTGCCTCGTTTGCGTCACCCCCGGAACAAATCTTGTGGATATCCATGGTGTAAGAGACACCAAAATGTCATTAATTGCTGTGTAAGACGCAACTTGCAGTGCAGAAACGAGCGATGGATTTTCCACTGCACTGACAAGGGAATAGTGCCAGCAATAAATGGCTCAGTACGTTAACAGCATTGATCATCGTCAGTATATAGGATCTCGCCAGCAATAAATTATTGTTAAAAGAATGAGAAGAGTTTCTGGAATTACAATTATTTTCGCGATAGTGTTTGTTCACAAATTTTAAAATTACAATACGTTTAGAACACTCAGGTTTACACGACAGTTTCCTCAATAATTTTATCATATTACAAAAAGTATGTATGTTTCCTGCAGAAAGAACAATTTTCTTTACTTAATTGATTGATTGATTGATTTGGTGTTTTAAGTCCACTTTATGCACGGTAAGGTTAATCGGACTGGACCTACAGTTTAAAGTGGGATCCGAACCACTATGTGCCTCCACCGGGTATCGAACCCAGGACTCCTTGAATACAAGGCGATGACGCTACCACTGCTCCATCGGGGAGGTCTTTCTTTAGTTAATATACATAGTTTTCAAATTTATATATTTCTCCCATTTTTGCGTCACTTTTCTGTAACTTTTGCTAATCATGACATCATCATCCTTCGCCGTTTCCTGCCTCTGGCTGGGTCGGCATAGAAGTCAAGCCTCTCTATTTTTCTGGTCTCCCACCACTCCTCTCTTTCCACAGTGTTCCAATCTTGTCCTCTTCTCCTAACACTCTCTGCTATCTGCTCTTTCCACTGACACCTTGGTCTCCCCCTTGGCCTTATTCCCACTCCTTGTGCATTGTAAGCTCTTTCTGCATCCATCCTCTTCATGTGTCCGAACCATCTCATCTGTGCCTGATCTATCCTGTCCTGAAGCTTTACCACACCCACTGTCTGTCGGATCTCCTCATTCCTTATTCTATTCCTTCTAGTCTTCCTCAAAAAACTCCTTAAAAATTTAATCTTCACTGCCTGCATCTTTTCTTTGTCTCTCTATGGCATTGTCCAAGTCTCTGCTCCATATGTAATTATTGGCACATAGTATGTGTTATATATTACCTTCTTGCATTTCATAGGTACATCCCTGTTCCATATTAATCTTCGAACGCTTTGATATAGTCCACCACCCATTTGTCCTCTTCTGTTTAACTCCTCATCTATTCTTCCACTTCTCTCAATCATGACAATGAGGATGAATGACTTATTTAAATATTCTCTTGTCTATAGTCGCTTTCTGCCACTTTCGGCTAATTGTGAGGACGAGGAAGAATGATGAGCAGTGTGCGGAATGGAGGAGCAGGAGGATCTCATCCTTCCAACTTGGAGTCTGTCCTAGTTTTTGTTTTGAGTCCATTTTATGCATAAGATAAGCTGATCGAGACTGGATCCGAACCACTATGTGCCTCCGCTGGGTATCGAACCTGGGGCCCTTTTGTAGTCAAAGGGCTCCCGGTACTTTTCATTCAAAATGCTGACTTCATATCAGTCTATAAAAAATGAAATATTTATTCTAAAGAAAAATATGTTGATGTGAACATAAATACGTAATCCTACCAAATTTTATTTGTGTATAGTTGTAATCATTAATTTGGGTAACACCCTAATTGCAATATTCATATATCAAATTTGAATTGATATGCCACTTGCATAGGTATGGTATTCTCAAAAACTATAGTAAAAATAAGTAACTGAAGTAACACTGCTATCAAAATTATCGAATGACTGGAATCATGATAATAAATAACAGAATCTATTTACCAGTATAGATCCACCAAGCTTCCTGAAACCTCGGAAAATATGCGAACTACAGGCTTCCCCGTAGCTTTAACTAGCGACACTAGCGCCACTGCTCCCGTGCTAGGGCTTCAGATGAGTTGGTGGATCTATAGTAGGGGATTTTTTTAATACCCATATGGTTGTTTTAATTTTTTTTATGCAGAAGTAGCGCAAAAAGTAGCGAAGTAGCGAGTAGCGAACAGGAGTAGCGTAGCGAGCTACTTTTTGGTAAATGTAGTTGTAGCTGTAGCGAAGCTACATTTTGGAAGAGTAGCTGTAGCTGTAGCGAAGCTACTTTTAAAATGTAGCGTTCTGATCACTGCATATACATACACAAAAGTTGCACACTAACATTATCAAAACACATGAAACTAAAAAAAGACAGACCCAATTAAATTAATTAATATACATATAAAATAAAAAGGATCAAGTAATGATTGCATCACTACAAGTACAAAGACTGTTGTTTGTTTGACTTGGTGTTTTAAGTCCATTTTATGCACAGTAAAGATAATCGGGACTGGACATACAGTTTAAAGTGGGATCCAAACCACAATGTGCCTCCACAAAGACTGTTGTGTTTCACTTGAAATACTTGTGGCTGCTTATGATAAGAGACATAATAAACAGCAATCAGTAAAAAGAACACTTATTTCTTGTTCGTTTGCACCAAATTGGTCTGGCACCAAAATGTCCAACCTCAATACTTGGTGTAAACAAATTCCAAACAAATACTCACTTGAGCCGTCCGGTCTCCTCCACCAAAATGCCAGTCTGGGTTGTAATGCCAATCCGCCACTCTTCCTCCCTGCTGGCAGAAGTCTTTGAGGCCACAGGACAGCACCCGATTGATCACTGTGTGGGGGAAGCAGCTGCCAACATGTGCAACGACCCAGTCAAAGTGAGGACTGTGTTGCACACTAGTCTCTACAACAAATATTAGAATATTGTTTACATACATGGTTACACATGGACCCAAATCATGGACTAGGCAGAGCAGAAAATAGGTAGTGAGTAGATGAAAGGAAAAAACCTTTGATAAAAACAAAACAGAAGGTAAATGGTGGAAAGAATAGATTAAAAGAAAAACCTGAGAAACATAAAGATGTTGACCAAGACAGTCTTTATTATACATATAATAAAACCCTTTTCAAGTAATGTTTCAACCACGTATCAGGCTGGTTTGCTGCCGGTAAACCAGAAAATTTGAAATTGTCTCTGACTTCTGATTTTGTTTGACTTGCATGTCTGCATTTGTGTTTTATTTCTATTAGGGATGGGACGATATGAAATTTTGGGCGATACCGATACAGTACCGATATAAAATTTACCGATACCGATAACCGATATTCTACCGATCCGATATAAAATTAGAAATGGTCCTTGAAGACCCTGAAATGTTCATTGATCTCCGTAATAAATGTGTGTTTCGAGCTGATTGCAATGCAAAAGAAGTTGAATATTTAGACATTTACTTTTTCAGAAAGTAGGGCAAGGAGATTATAAATAAAAATTACAACAAAATGGCAGAATGTTGCACTAAATTATAAGATATTTATCGATATATCGGATCGGTAAAATAATCGGTAATTTTACCGATAAACCGATACACCGATATGCCTATATCGGCCGATACCGATAGAGTACCGATTAATCGGTCCCATCCCTAATTTCTATTATACAGAGTGTAAACGGAAATGGTGAAAAGTACACGACAGTAAAAGAAAAAAAGTCTCGGTAAACATGGACTTGCAAACTAACTGCTTACGAGATAATTGCAAATGTATGGTTACGATCTGCCTCTGACTTGATCATTTGTACAAATCTTATGTTTGTTTCCTTATTCAAAACTGAACATTGCCAAAAGGGGGCATTGTAAACAAACCATACCTCCTGTAGGACGGAAGACATAAGAGGCACGTTACTTGTAAAGTGACAAAAAATATATATATAACATTGTATAAAAGTTACTGAAAACATATTTTCAGTAGATAATATAGAAATATATAATGAAAATAACCTAAAAACTTTCTATTAGAATCAAAATAGTCTAACCGTGAAGCAGAATCCTCATAAAACATTTCCGCAATTTGCATATAAATTATTTAATGTTATTCTGAAAAGAATAAAACACTTAATTTGACAAGAGTACAACTAATTTCAGCAACGAAGAAAGCACAACATCTATCGTATGACAGACTTTTCATTCTGGTCTTGAAAATTCCATGGCCCAGAGAGATGAAACAGTCATGCTGCGGAGAACCAAAATTCTTCCCACAGGACAAAAATTTTCCGACAATCTATAATTGGAACTTCACCCATTCAGGGTGGGTGATCATACTTTAGTTTTATAGGGGTTGCATTGCTCTCTTTTTTTAAGTGCTGGTTATACCTTATATTTATATTCCTATGCCATGACCTCTTCATCCTCTTTTTCACTCAAGATGCACAGCTGTAAACTCAGATTTTGGTCCCAGGAAATTTACTGCAGTGTGGCTTAACCATGTGCAAAAAAATATTCATCTGTTTCCAAGGCCAGTGTTTTGGTCGTGAAAGCCCCGTAAGATAGTCAACCTAGTGTACAAAACACCCTCAACGTGAGCGGAGCTATAGTGAAGTGACCAATGAGAGAGAAGGACAATTCACCCTTGGACGAAACATAACAGCGAACTTGGTGTTCGTGAGGACAGTACTCATCGATTTTTACGAGTTTCAACACAGTTTTTATGGAGAGTTTACAGTTTTCCAACCAAGTCTCCACCTCAGTTTTTATCCAGTTCCATACTGTTTGATAAACAGTCTTCACATCAGTGTTACACGAGGAGGTCTTAGACTTGTTTTATCCTACGACATGTAGCGGGGGATTCTCATAGTGAGACGTGAACTTTCGATATGGAAGATAACATCCGTATGATTGAACAATCTATCTGTAACATATTATGATTCAGGCTGAAGCATTCCCATTGTCTCCAGTCAAAAATTTGAAAGAGATGCAAGTATATTAGTAATCACCAGTATCTCTTATTTTGTGTACAATGCTGCCCATCAGCGAGTAGCGTTTGTCAGTTGTCCACAGACCAGAGTTAGCTGGGACTTGCATGCTGTGATAGTCTGTTGTTCCAGTAACCTATTGTGCGTACTGGTTCACGTAAGTAACGTGAATTAAACAAATTTTATTTTCACCTACACAAATAGTGTCTTGATTTTTTTGTACTGGTAAATTTACGGCTGGTGTGTTTTGTAAGACCAAAGGATTATACGATTTAATCACCTATTTCCTTTGGCCGAAACCTGGCCCAAAAACACTTACCTTTCAATAGTAAAATAGTTCTGTAAATGTATTTCTGGGCTTTATAATTGAATATCCATGCAAAATAAGATACGAACCCAGTAACTTCCGCTATAAGTGGTTGGAATCTGAAAGGTGGTTACAACATACATACATTAGAGACGTGGTGCGATCATAGTCCATTGTTTGTTCAGAATAGAATTTTAAGGTAAACGACAGGCTATAACCATCGCCTGTTTTATTGGACAGAAATTCTGTTGTATTGTATTATGGGCAATGCCTGTTGCACATCCAGAAACGGTTACAGATTAAGAAGGAACCAGATGATAGAGATACTGAAATTGAATGCTTGCAATTAACATTGAGATGAAGCATTACCATTATCACAATTACACACACAAGCGCAACGAATATATTTATATATTATTTACACAACTGGAGCACAGATACACAATGTCAGGTCACTTTTCAAATAGAAACTTGAAAAAAAGGAGAAAAAAATCTGTTCAATCATCTGACTTACCCAACAATGCATTAATGCAAGCCTCTGTGTCCGAGTGCATTAAGCAAGAGAGGCACTGGGTGTTTATGTCTATAAGTGTCCGAGTTGCTCGACATGACATCCATAGCTGCAGTGTTTCATTTAAGCCTGCAGAATGTGGAACGTGGGCTCTGCCGGCATAACGGCTTGATAACTCGCCTGAAATTAAAGATACCAATAATAACAAGTGTCCACACCACTTATGCACTTGTAAATTCTAATGGTTACACTGCAACAAACAAAAATAGATTGTCATCATAATATGGCTTGCTTAAATGAGTATGTACTGACAGTGGAACACCCTGGAGTTGGCACACTGTCAACTTTTTCAATGTGTTTGTTTCACTAGAGATTGCAGGAATGGATATTGTGATGTAATATTTCTAAGTTTCCACCCTTTATTATCAATGAATTAAAAATTATTGGGCACGCCAGCACATATGGCCCTTTTGCACCCTTCAATGTACAGGGACCTGCAGAAAAAGCTGACGGTTTTGAAATGAGTATTTAATCAAAATTCCTACAAAAATAATTGCAATTTTCAGTGCTTATATTAATTTTTCTTTGTTTTGAAAATTGTGTCCGATAAATGACTGACATTAGAATGATTGTGTCATCATTCAGGATGATCAAAATGGACTGTGCACACTTCCTTCGGATTTGGAAGTCACGTTCACTCAACTCTTGTACTCAGCATTTTGAATGGGTGGAAATGAAGATCCAAGTGCAGCATTCATCTAACCCTTCGGTCTGACATGCCCAAAGCAGCGGCATGTTTGAGGCAGGGCGACGTGGACTCCTGAACTGACTGACGCGAAGCGTCCACATTGTCTGGTGTATGAACAGTACGCAGACGACCTGTGGGTTTCTTTTTTACACTTGACCCTGTCTCTCGAAAAGTTCTGACCCAAAGCAGTAACGTAATTTTGACTGGGTACATGGCCCTGACGATCGACATGGAACTCCCTTTGAAACCATTGTTGGGTTTGGACAATGGACTCACCATTTTTAAGATATTCTTAACACAAAAGCACAGTGTCACCGATGAGCACTCCCCCCAACAGGCCGTTGAAACACCTCACGCAATAATCCAATTGTGTCAAAGGTAAACACCATTTTTGAACAATTGAACCATTTGAACAATTGGTGATCTCAAATTAGCTATTCACAACAAAATAGTGGCAATTCCGAATGAAATGCTCGTGAGGGTGAAGTCAAACTTAAAGGCAAGGCTACATGAATGTGTAAGGAATGGGTGTCATCATTTATCGGACACAATTATCAAAACAAAAAAAAAATTAATGTAAGCACTAAAAATGGCAATTATTTTTGTAGCACTTTTTATTATTAATTGTTTTATATTATTTACACATTTCAAAACAGTCAGCTTTTTCTGCCGGTCTATGTATGTGTATCCTTACCTAAAATCCTTACCCAAGGGTTAAAAAAGGGGTGTAAAAAAGATCTTTAAGAAAAGGTAAAAGTGCAAGGTTATGAAGGGACCTGCACAGGACAAAAACAACACATTAAGTTAAGGATACACTACAAACTTCGACAGATCCACTCTTCTCAAAAAATCTAAAAACTTTACTTAAAACACTGTCATCAGCCAAAATGGAGGATAAGCAGTTGGGAAGACAAAGTCTGTCTAAGGAAAGCAAAATCAGAACATTCAATTAACACGAGGTGTGGCTAGAAAAAAATGGATTGATGTTGCTGTCGACAAACTGTAAGCACATCAAGGGTAAGCGGTGCATGGGTGTATAATGTCATATCTTGCCTACCGGCTGTGTGATTGTCCAGGGTGCGCGGCACTCAGTTCTAGTTTGTGGACGAAGTGAACCGTACATCTGCGCTCCGTCGGAAAATAAATTAAGTGTTAAAGAAGAACGGCATATCAATCTGAAGTTTCTTATCAAACTCGCAAAAATTTGCCACAGAGACTTACGGTTTGTTGAAGGAAGTGTACGGAGATGTGTGTTTATCACGCACTCAAGTATTTCAGTGGTTTCAAAGGTTTAGAGAGGGACGAGAAGTGATTGCGAACGACAAGCGTCCTGGACGGTCTTGCACGTCAAAAACGGAATCAAACATTGCAAATGTTTGTGAATTGATTTGAATTGTGTACCCGAAGGTCAAACTGTCAACCAACAATATTTCATTACGATGCTGACGACCCTTCGTGGGCGAGTAAGACGACGACGACCTGATTTGTGGAAAAGCAAGTCACGGATTCTTCATCAGGGCAATGTTTCTGCCAAACACGGCATTGTCAGTCAAGGCTTTATTGTCCCAGTATGGGATCCCAGTGTTAGAACATCCACCCTATTCACTGGATATTGCTCCATGCGACTTTCTTTATTCCCAAGGGTAAAATCAGCACTGAAAGGAACCAGATTTAAGACCGTAGAATGTGTGAAAACAAAAGCGACGGAGGTCATGAACATGGTTTCGGAAAATGATTTCCAGCACTGTCTCCAGCAATGGAAGATTCGTATGGAGCGGTGTATCGATAGTGCAGGGGAGTACTTTGAAGGGGATAATGTTCATATTGTTCAAAATAATCAATAAAAGATTTTGTAGCAACAGTCCAGTTTTTTTCTAGCCACACCTCGTATATTGATGATATGGGGCATGCTTGGTGTGAAATTGCACAGATACAAAAAACGTCCAATGTTCTAGGTGAAGGTAAAATATGTAGTAGTTTTAAAAAAGAAAAAATTAAGTAAAAGAAGGAGAGATTGGCCAACACCTATCGCACGCCAACTTCCATTGCATGGTAATGACTTGAATTTCAGGCGGCTTGTGCGCTTCAAAACTGTGAATGAAGATGCATAGGTAGTATTTATTTATTTGTTTCTTTGTTCATATTCATATAAAAAGCGATATTACAATAATCGTTCATTGAAATTCTCACAATTTAATTGACAATTGAACACATTGAAATAAAAACTGCCAGTACATTGTTTTAAATATGCATAAAAAAATTATTAATCCTATTAAATTATTTTATATACATGTACAGTAAAGTTGTATGTACCAACTACATACTATATTATTCTTACCAGAGGCATTCCACAAAAAGTGGCCCTACTCCATGTAAATAACAAAATAAATCAATCTGAAAATTATTATTGCTTTTAATTGCATTAAGATCTAAATGTTTAATGCATATAATTTTGTATATTTCACCAACAAAAATTACTAGCATCTGTAGATTATATGCTTTACAGACAAATGAAGTCAAACTTAGTTACATTTTTAAAGACCCACACATGTAACATTTTTAATAATGCTTTTCAGGCTATGTCATCTTACTAAAGTTTTTCTTTCATTTGGAGGCAGATACCACAAGTACTTCATAATTCTATGAAATCAGTTCATTATGATGTTTATCCAATTCCATGCAGAAAACTTTACATTTCATGTGTAAAATGTTACACATGTAATGCTGGAATGCCCAATTATGTATTGTTCACTTTATTAACAAACATTTACTCCATGCCTTGTCTCAATTTTCACAAACAATCCTTTGTATCCTTCACTCTCTAAAGGTGAGAGAGTGAAAATTTTGTATGCTTGATGAAGATTATGTTGTTTATGAATGTTTTTAGTTATTTTGAGCTTGTGGAGATGTGCTATTGTGAAGCGTGCTACCGTACTGTGAAGCAGAACAGCCCAAAGGCTTTGCGCAAGTGAATATAGCACCAAACCAACATTCCACAATAGCAGCTAAAATTTTAGCATCATTATGTTAGGTGTGTAGCTGACAGGAATTAGAGATGTGTTATTCCACTAATGCAAACTGCTTTTACTAATAAAAGCAACGAGGGTACTTTCAAAGGCAGGTTTTTACTAATGTGAACCATACTTTGGAATCAAATATCTCCGTTATATGTGTTTTCCGTGCACTGAAATCAATTTCATATTATATATAACATCGAAATTTGTCAAATTAAAAAAAAAAATCAACATAACTCTCAAGGGGTATAGTGGGTCAATGGCCCCCAATTCTCTACCAAATTTACTGACTGCAGGAAAAATACATACCTAGCAGTTCTAATGACCATGTTGAAATAATGGGAGCCCAGGCCTCAGGATTGTTGGTCACAAAATTACACAGCACGTTATGAATTTCCGCTATGGTTACTTCTTCTTGGCTAGGGTTTGATGAAGATGACATTACGTCAGCATTAGCCTACAAAACAAGATTTCATTCAGTACACAGAGAATATTACAGGACGTACTAGTTCAGCTGCATATTTGAAAACCTTGCTTTGAAGCTAAATCCACTAATATTGCAGCAGTGTGGTTGTGAGGATGGATAAAAAAATCATTCTTGATAATTTTTTTTATGAAAAAAAAATGCTTAAAATTGTTTGAATGGATTTGGGCACCATACATAGATATATGTGTATCATAAAATGGCTTTTTATAGTAAACGGCCCAGTAAAATATTTGAACAGTTTGATTAAAGCAAATAAAAAATTATAATAAACATTATGGATGTACTGTATAATTATAACTTACAATATTTTTTATAGTCTTTGTAACTTAATTTTGGTGATTTTTTAAATGATAGTTTGCAAAATATCAGCTGCCATGTTTATTTACAGTTTAATGAAAATGACACTATTTACGGTTTAACCTTTAAACAGCCAATGGGTCATATATGACCCATAGAAAGTATAGGCGAAAACAGCCAATGGGTCATATATGATCCATGGTGCCGATTACAACATTCACTTGCTTTTAGGAACTTCATACTTGTACGTGAGGTTGTCAACGCTGACAGATGTTGAGATAAGACTTTGAAATGTCATGTGGAAGAAAACCCACCCCCTCCCCCCTCTCTAATATGCAAATTAGCTATTTTTAGCCAAAATGCAGGATTGTACATATTGCATCATATTTCAGCCTGTATGAGAACTAGGGACTTGAAACAAGTTTCACTTTGTTGCAAATGGTCTACTCTTTGAAAACAATGCAAACGTTTGCGCCCTTTTCCCAAAATAATGGGAGAAGAGGGGGGCGAATGCCAGATTTTTTTTCATTGAAATTTGGGGACTTGGCCCCTCCCAAACCAGTTTTTCTCACTTGGGATTTCTGAATTGTACACGGTCGCGTGTTCTGATGTTTTTGCTTTCAAACAAAAGTTATCCAAAGTAGATTGCTCAAATAGTCTCAGAGATATAACGTTTTTTCTGAAATAAGTGTAAAATTTAAAAATTGTGCGCAAAGGCTGCGGCGAGAGGGGTTACTTTCGAAAAGCAGCGCGGCTGTTTAAAGGTTAACATGATTAGTATATTTTTCTACACAAAATGTTTGCGTATAAAAATATTGAATTTTAAATCAAGAGAAATGTAAGAATGTATACAGTTTCCATATCCTTTCGTATGAGCTTCACCCAATCAGTATACATATTTTATTTCTTTCTTAGAGCCTATTAAACACCATTCAATGATTACAAGATTAATGTACTTTCACTAAAAGTGATTCTGATATCTACAAAACCCTTATGTACATTATTCTATAAATTATCTATTTTATTTATTCAATGATTTAAAAAAAATCACCTGCTTGAGACATGATCAAAATAATATGCTGACATCACAGCATATTGTGTTACAACCATCAAAGTGCATTGATTTAAATCAGGTTGTTTTTCAGTACCCACTCACATAGATTTACAGGAGTCTACTGAAGTAACTAATCCAAAATCCTTGATGCGTTCCTGACATTTTTCCCTTTTTCTTAACTTTTATTTAATCAACTCCTAATTAGGTATATTTGAAAATTAAGAAAATAGATATTTTTATTCAATGAAAAACCCCTAACACAAGGCTGGTTAAGATGAAAACTGAAGATGTACTTTAACAAGAGATATAAACTTGCTTTAATTACTTATATTAATGCACGTAAAAATGAATGCTTCAGAGTTCATCCTGGATGGGAAATGGACACATTTAATATTTTTACAAAACTTTATACAAACAAGAATCCAAAGAAAGAAAGTGAACAAATCTTCAATACAATTCTAGATTTCCAAATATTCAATTTTATCAAATCCCAGTACAGGTATATAACAATGTAAATTCACTATACTGCAGGCGCGGCTCGTGCATTATTTACCCGGGGGTTCACTGAAGTCATGTGACATATATTCAGTTTCCGCAAAATAGACTTCCTTCGCCTAACAAAAGGATGGGGGGAGGGCTTAAAAGATTTGTCCAGATTTTTTTTTTACCTGGGAGTATAAGGTTTTGTATTAGGGGTGTGCGAATAAATTTAGGGCTGAAACTACAATAAATTTTTGGTTTACTTTCGATTTCCATGGGGGGCGGCCCCCTTTTCCCCTTCCGGACGTCCATGCCGACTAATCAGAACTGGTCCTACATTTATTAAAGGGAAATGGCAACTAATGGCATGTGCATTATAGAAATCAAACCTGAGACCCTTTTCATTGATACGCGACAGCTTTGTTCAAATTTGGGGCTGGTCGACCAGCACACGCTTTTTTTCAGTGGACAAGGAAGTTTGTTTAAGTTAATTATGTGCATTTCTATCGGTCATTTCTTACCTGCGCGGACAACAACGCGTACACTGCATCAAATGACATAACCTAGGTAAAGTCCATCCCTCGCTTCACTCGCAGCATCACTTAATACTTTCCAACAAGTATCCAAGCACTTCAAAAACTAACAAACTTGAGACGATTGACACCGAGCGACAGCGAGTCAAGTCTTCGCGCCATTCTTTCTCTTTCGCGAACCCGAAGTGTTTCCACCTTTAAGGAAAAACCTCTGAATGCATGCACGAGCTATTTTGGTAATGTATCTCCTTTATTTTAATTCATCGCATCTAATTCCAGCTTTTATTTGTTTCCACCCATCCATCTCTGCCACAATCTTGCATTCATTCCAAGAAGTTCGGTGCAAAAATGATACAAAGAGAATATTGAATATGTAATGCGTGCGCTTCAAATTTGAACCGCACACAGCAACACTGGAGGGGAGGAAGCAGCGAGATCGGAGCCTTGTCCCGCGCCTTCTGCGAGAGAACGAACTGCGCATGACCGTTGGGTGTCGACATAGGTTCTGCAATCTCATCTTCCATGTATTTTGTCCTATACCCTCCTCGAGCTTCTGCTCCCGCACGAAGCTTTCACAATGGCAAGAGCTGTCCTGTGGGGGTTCAACTGAGGGTCTGTATCAGGGCGGCCGATTCGCGGTTTCTTCTTCTCAGCAAAAGAGTTCGCCGTATTACGGGCACAAATACATGACTTATTGTGTAGAATTTTTAGCGAAATAATGTGGAAATGTAAAGACATTGTTTATTGTTCATTCTCAAGGTGATTATCGTATATTACTGGGGGTTCACTGATCCTGTGCGCTATAGGGCCAACCGCGCCTGCTATACTGTAAAAAATAGCAAAAATTCTTGACCACAAGCATAATTTCTTGATTCTCTTGACCTACCTGATGATTTCTATACTGGTAGGCACACTGATTTAATAAATAGAGACAATACCATGAGAGAGTATTGGTTTGACTGATTGCATTATTTTACTTTGCTTTTTCTGCCACTTTTGGTTAATTTGCGAAGATGATGAGTGATGATATGATGAAATTGATGAATGGACACTCACAAACATCCATGCCCAGGCTGGGAGTCGAACACGGGACCCCTTGGCATCGTGTACTAACCACTCCACCATGGGGGATAGAGAGTATTGGTGTTCGTTTTTTAAATTTGTATTATTTGTACAATTTCATTCATAAAGCATAACAGTCCCAAGCATAACAGTCCCTTACAAATCACACAAGGCCAAATCATTAGAACAATTAGTGTACATGAACATGTCAGAAATAAGATCACTATATTTCAGCTAAGTGCACACTTAGAATCCGATTTAACCATGTACTGGAATATTTACTTCATGTGGACTTAAAACACCAAATCAATCCAATCCAATCCAATTTACTTCATGCGTAGAAGTAATAACAAGAAGGGAAATTCAACAGTAATTGATTGTTGGATACAGGGAGGAAAGCATGTATCAGGGTGAGTTTTTATGCGATACTTGCCAAGTATTGAATAATGATTAGCAAAGAATCATTTTTTATTTAAAAAAACAAATTATTGCATAAATAATGCATAATTATAGTACAATTTAACATATGTATTATTTCCAATAACACACTCCAAAAATAACAACAGAAGGTGCTGAATTCCCATACTAATCTATTATAGTAGATTTCAACATGAAAATACACTAGACTCTCGCTAATCCGGCCATTCCTTGCACATATGGGTGCCGGATTCGCAGAAGTGCCGGATTATTGAGAGGGTTGGAAATTACGTACTACTATGTAGTTTAAACACATAGGGACTATACAGGCTGTACTTTACGTGTTTCCTTTTAGAAGCCATAGTATGTACTGAACTTTACTGTAAGAAAGTCACAATTTCAAATACTGTACGTATATATAGCATAGTTTAACATTTTAACTAACAACATTGTTGAACACGATAATTCATTGTTGTGCGCGTCATTTCTGCTTGAGTGACTACAGGCCGGATGTGAGCCGGACTACTGAGAGGGCAGACTATTGAGGGCCGGATTAGCGAGTGTCTAGTGTAGTTCAGATTTTACTGGTAATAATCAGTATAGTTTGCCAAAAACAAGTTTTACATTTCTTGCTTGTACTTTCTTTCATTATTTCTTCAAAAAGCCACTACTAGTGCAGTAATACAAAAATATGGATTTCTTCCAGAAACTAAATTTTCCTGACATTTCCAACACCCAGTTTTAACAGTATTAGTAGTTACCTCTTTCAAAGTTTTTTCCCAGTGGATACATCATAACTGCCATTTAATAAATCTGAAAGTTCATGCATTCATCTCATTTAGAATAGTAGTATTAAATGCCCCAATTTGCTTCACTAATGTTGGAAATACAGAAAATTATATCATGTTCTTACCTCTATGAGAGACACATACTTGGACACGGCAATGTCAAATAATGTACAAAAGTATTCCAGAACTGCATCCCTAGCTGCTGGTAGAGTTTTGAGCAACGATAAGGCAGTCCTTGCTAACTCCAAAGGGTTCGTCTTCACAGCACGAGTTGCCCCAGCGACGAAGGAGTGGAGTTCATTGAGTAAGTCCTGTGGTGGCACAGGTTTGATCACACTGGTACCAGCCATTCTGGTTAAATAATAATAATAATAAAAATAATTGCACCAACTCCTCAAAGTACCATAAAATACAATGAATTATTTAAAAACACTAAGTTGCTGACCAAGGCAATTTATCTTACACTTAACAGGTAACGTTACCTGTTAAGTGTTTTTATCTTAATAATAAATTGCCTTGGTCAGCAACTTAGTGTTTTTAAATATGGAAACAAGGCTTAATTATATTACAAATGAATTATTACGGTAATAATTTAGGGATGTGACGAAGCTGAAAATTTATCGATGACGATGTACTCACTGATAATTTTTGGAACTGATACCGATGCCGATATTTAACCGATTCCGATACATAAAATTATTCAACAGAAATGGGATGTTATTTTCAGCACGACAAAAATAAATTTGCTATGTATATTTCTATTGGATACATTTGTGGTTATGTGAACCTTTAAGAAGAACATAGATTCTCAAGAGATTTAACATTAGTACTCAAGCAGTTGTTTGAAATGCAAAATTAATTCTTGTTCTTAATGTTGTAAATTTAATGCTGGCAGATTGAACTTCAGAAACAGGTATGCTCAAGTATTTTCTCACCACTTGCTTCAGGTTTGGATACTCATGCTTGAATTTCCAATACAACAGCGGATCCTAGTCACGTGGAATAGTTGGTTCAGCAATGTGCTGTTGTATTTCTGATTTTGAGGTAGGATTATCCTCTGAATGAGAGTTTGCAATAATTTTATTACAAAAAGTCTACAAATGATGAAAAATCATAACCTAATTTTCAATAAATCTTACAAAATCAAAATATAAAACTTATTAGAATGTAAACTCTAGTATTATCTGTACCGGTTTAAATATCGGATTTTTACCGATGGTGATATGTGAATTTCTGCCGATTTTCATACATCTGTAATCGGCTTCGGCACATCCCTAGGTAATATATACTATCACATTTGAATCAATAGAATCAAATACGTAGTTCAGTTTATCTGCTATGACAGATAATCGCTTATAAAAAAAATTAATACTACCAACTAGGGGTGTGCAGGATCCCAAAAAGCCGGTACCGTGATAAGGGGGGCAGGGAATTCCCATCCCGATCGCAACTTCGGGAAAAGACTTCCCAAATTTTTGGGATCCCGATTGGTAGGGAAATTGAAGTGGACATTTCAAACGTGGTTAATTCTCAATGTTTTCTGCATTGTTAGTGTCTGGAACTTCTCCCAGAAGTTCTCCCCCGATCTCAGTACTGGCTTTTCGGGATCCTGCACACCCATAGTTGGTAGTATTATATTTTTTTATGTGCAATTAACTGTCATAGCAGATAAACTGAACTATGTATTTCATTCTATTGATTAAAACATTTCTCATACCAAAAATTTCCTGGCTTATCGGGACATTGCAAACTATTCCCAGCTTGAATGTTGGGATTTAAGAAAATTTCCATCTGATTCCATCTCGATCAAAAAATATCTGTCCTACACATCCCCACTACCAACAAAGAAAATCATTCTGAATAAAACTGATAGTTCACTTCAAGCTTAAGATTGCTTTACAACAAAATATACTCAAACAGATACACCTGAACATTCATATCCAAGAAGACAGACATGCACAGTTCACGTTCTCACCACAGAAGCTGCACCATTCTCACTGCTTCTTCCTTACAGTATTGCCATGTATGCTTCACGTTCGAAGCCAATACATTACATGTTCACCCTTAGAGAATTATGTTGAATTTCTTTTCAATCTACAGATTTCAATGTTTTACTTAATATAAAATTGGATCCAGCATTAGAAAAACACAATGTTATATATTCGATCCCAAAGTATGGCCCGCGTAACTAAAAACCTGCAATTTTGTAGTACGTTTGCAGATTTCTGTTAATAAAAACTGTTTGTGTGCACATTAAAATACCGGAAGAAAACATCGAAACGTCAGTACCAACTCTAGCAATCCTAACCTAAACATGTAAAATTATAGCTGCTGTTGTGAAATGTCATTTTGGGTGCTACATTCACTTGCACGAAGCCTTCCGGCTGTTCTGCTTCACGTTAAAGTAACAAGCTAAGGTAACACATGTACTTTACTTCACAATATCGCAAGCTAAAATCAAATGGAAAACCTTCATAAACCATGCAATATATTTCATATTCTCTAGGGTGTAAAGAGGGTGAAGGGTACCCATGTTAAATACTAACTTCGTATTACTTTCGTGCCAAATTTCCTACACTAACTGCAAGGTTGTGGCAGAGACGGATGGGTAGCAATGAATACAAACTGAAATTGGAGACACAGTGGTTTAAAATAAACGACACCCATTAGCAAAATAACTGGTGCATTTAGATATTGTTCCTTATGAATGGAAACACTTCGGGTATGAGAAAGTAAAAGAATGGCGTGATCTTAGACAAGGAAGGAAGATGAAACTAATCCTGTAAATGAGGTGCTTGGATAGTTGTTGAAAAGCATTAAATGATGCTTTGAGTGAGCAAGACATGGACTGTGGTAGGGTTATGTCATTTATTGCAGTGTAGGTGTTGCTGTCTGCACGGATAGGAAATGAGCGCTACAAAAGAACATAATAAATATAAACAAATGTCATCATCCATTGAAAGGGAATTAGAGATAAATTATGTGCTGGGTGACAGACATCAACTTAGTACACAGCTATCACATTTCAAGCAAGGGGCCTCAAGTTTCTTTTTTAGTGTGCACATGTCATTTCAGTGAGCAATTTTACAATACCGAACAATTCCCCGATTTTCTTCATAATTCACATAATTAATAATTTAGGGCTCCTAATCACGAATCTGCAGTTAATATTTGGTGCTCACGTGCTGAATTTCCAAGAAAAGGAGGTCCGTGATCGCAACCAACAATGCACTATTGCTCATTATGTACCGCAAGATTTTTGTGTTTCTAATACTGAAAAAAGTAAGTATAACTGTGTTTGCCTAACGGGTCATTCCATACCAAACCATCCAATGGTGGTTGCATGACCATTTTAGAAAGAAAAAAAAATTAGTACATACATGTGTACATGTTTGTAGATATCAAAATCAATGTTCAAAGAAAATTATTGTCTTTAGTTCTCCTGGGGCAGCCATTTTTCCAACATGGTGCATGGTTTTTTTGCTCATGTAGCAGTTTATGGAAACTTTAATATCTCAAAAACCATTAGAGTTAGAGACTTGAAACAAAATTAATTTTGTAGCTAATAAAGCATACTTTCTGTGATATTCTGTGCATCCTAAACACGAAAATTATGGTGGAAATTTGGGTAACAATAGTTAAAAATTTGGATTTTTAAGCCTGATTTTTTAATGAAGGGGTTTAGATTATGGCTTGAATTTTTTTTATGTGTAGGCCTACCTGAAGAGTGTCTGTAAATAAAAATATCAGTGCTTACAAATTCACACCTTTTTTACAGCATGGGTTAAAACATGGCCGTTCATGGAATCTTGACAGTTTTCGGGGTTAAATATCTCAGATTGGTACTCTTGAAAAATTCTGAAATTTAGCACACAGAAAGCTCTGCATGAGCCTAACTTACAGTAAAAATATCAACTTTTAGATTCAACTCATTTTGTTCAATATGAGGTAATGTATGTGACCTAATTTGTGGCATTGCAAAGTAAGGTTAAGCTACATGTATACCTAGAAAAATGGAATCTTTTATTTTTATTTTTTAAAGCTGGGTTATAAAAACCTCAGAAAATATAGTAACTTAGTTTTTAATACTTGACTTACCAGAAATTAAAATTACAAGGTATGACAATTGAAGAGCTGCAAAAATTTATTTGATACCCATGTCCAGTTGGTGGTGTCAGCTCCAAAACAGCGAGTTTCCTCAACATTATATTTACTGGAATCCTAAGTTTCAGCAGGTATTTTATTTTAAATATAGCAGTGCATGTAGCTTACAACTACGCTATTTATTTTGGAGCATCAAAGCTGGAAGAGGATATGATTTTATGTCGCCAGTACTTTCCAATATTTTTTTGCAAGAAAAGACATTCGTGGAAGTAGATATGAGTCATGGACAGCAGAAAATTCAAAGACATGTTTTGATAAGATTTGAGGCAAGTCTGGAGTTGATATGTGCATGAATGATCTGTGCTGTCATTCCTCCTTTGCCTAATGTGCTGAGAGGTAGTGACTTGTGAATGTTTGCTATTTGTGAGTGGAAAAGGAGTGTTCTGTAGGATTTTTAACTGCAGAGAACTGTCACAAAGACACTTTTGGTACAGTAGCAAAATATTCACTTAATCTTAAACAACTTAGTGAAAATTATAAAACACTTCTTAGGTCGACGTTACAGATGGATGACTTAGAGACAATATGCAAATGCCAATCAAAAAAGATCTTCTTAAATATATTTTTTTATTTGGTTAAGTACACTGTGATCTAAAATACAATTCACAGAAATAGGTAAGTGAATTGTTGAAATTAGATCAAGGGACATTTCCCAAATGAAAAATTTTAAATCAATCAATCAAAGAAATTGCATCACATGGCAAAACAAAAAAAAGTGTAAAGTAAGTCTTACATTGTCTTGTAATAACCGTAGACTACAAGAGAAATAAGTCTTACATTATACCAGGTAAATCAATATGCCCATGTTACAGTGAAATTTTCATCTCTGGAGAAAGTGGCTCACATAAAAGACAGAATGGAAATGATGTCTTTGTGCCACCCCAAGGAACACTGAAGGAAATGGATGAAGTCTGTTCTGTTTTCAAAGTATCTCCTATCTCAAAACAGAGGAGGCTGATTGCAGAAAAAATTTAAAGTGCTCTTGATCACAAAATTATTCGCATCATATAAGGAGTGCAAAGGGAACTGGTAAATTGTGTTGCAGCAAGTATTAGAAGTGAAGGAAAAGAAGGCAAGTGTGACAATCCTTTGTGTGGACAGTACAATCATTTAATTGAAATTTTAGAAAGAAAAATGTAAATTAGCAAAAATTAATGCTGACAAGGTCAAAATCATCAGTTTATTACCACTTGGTCAAGAAAAATATACTGGAGGTTTTTGATCATTTAGTGAGAGTAGGAAGTTAGTGAACAAATAAGGGGGTAAATTTCTTATCTCCGGAAAACTGATTTCTTCAAATTTACAGGAGAAATTACTTACCGAATGCAGTTTCTTTATAGTTGTGGAAGTTCGGCGAAGTGTTTTCTCGCATCGTTCATTGAATTTTGTCGGTAAATCGTCTATTTTTCCAATATAAATGTGTGACCGATGCACGAAAGCTATTGCATCCATTTCCTTCCAGCCGGATGTTGCCTGTGTGTGATGACGTAATCACGGTTAATGCCGGTCAGTGTTTCCAAACACACGTTTTTGTAACTGAAGAAGGTAAGTTTTCGCAAATGGTTTCTGGGGCTGTGTGTCAATGGTTCGTGGGGCTATGCGAGAATTGTGTGGGGGCTACCCATTTTTTTTTCTAAACCTTACAGGGAATGGTTCATGGGGGTACGTAGGTATTTTTGGGTGTAGTGGGGTGCAAACACTGCATGCCAAGTACAGTAGTGAAACTGTGACCGCCATTTTGCGTGTTACCGAAGGCAAAAAGAAACAAAAAAAACTTACTAGATATGTCGCAAATAGAGCTTATTTCCGTGAAATAAGCTAAATGCCACCTTCAACAATGTTTCTCAATGCGGAATATGTAAGTACAAATATTGAAATTAAATGAACTAGTAAATTTCAGCAGTTTTCCGGAGATAAGAAATTTACCGAATAAGGGTTTTGTATGATTTGACAAAGGGAATCGGTAGGAAACTGGAGCTGACAACAAACTGGATTTGAGTACCAAATAAATCAAACCCTTTGCAAAGAGTTATTGCAGATCTTCAATTGTCATACCTTGTAATTTTAATTTCTGGTAAGTCAAGTATTAAAATCCTAAGTTACTATATTTTCTGAGGTTTTTATAACCCAACTTTAAAAAATAAAAGATTCCATTTTTCTAGGTATACATGTAGCTTAACCTTAACTTTGCAATGTCACAAATTAGGTCACATACATTACCTCATATTGAACTAAACGAGTTGAAGCTAAAAGTTGAGATTTTTACTGTAAGTTAGGTTCATACAGGGCTTCCTGTGTGCTAAATTTCAGAATTTTTCAAGAGGACCCATCTGAAATTTCTAACCTCGAAAACTGTCAAAATTCCATGAACGGCCGGCCATGTATGAGCCCATGCTTTAAAAAATGTGTGCATTTGTAAGCACTGATATTTTTATTTACAGACACCCTGCAGGTAGGTCTACACATAAAAAAAAATCAAGCCTTAATCTAAACCCTTTCATTAAAAAAATCAGGTTTAAAAATCCAAATTTTTAACTATTGTTACCCAAATTTCCACCATAATTTTCATCCTTAGGATGCAATTTTAAGCAAAACATACTTGAATATCACAGAAAGTATGCTTTATTAGCTACAAAATGAATTTTGTTTCAGGTCTCTAGCTCGAATGGTTTTTGAGATATTAAATATTTTACGCTCACGTGTGGAATTTCCAAAAATAGGGGAGTCCGTGATCGCAACCGACAATGAATGATTGCTCATTATGTAACGGAAGATTTTGTGTTTCTACAAAACTTACATTTTTTTATGTTGTCCCACACACCTTTCACGCATAGCCCCACAAACCCTTCATGGTTAGGTTAGGCAAACACAGTTATACTTAGGTTTTTCAGTATTAGAAACACATAATGAGCAATCGTGCATTGTCGGTTGCGATCACAGACCCCCTTTTTTTTTTTTGAAATTCCACACTTGAGCGCCAAATTTTAACTGCAGATTCGTGATTAGGAGCCCTAAATTATTGAGTATGCGAAATATGAATGAAATCGGAGAATTGTTAAGTATTTTAAAATTGCTCCCTCTAAATTATTGAGTATGCTATGCGAAATATGAACGAAATCGGGGAATTGTCTGATATTGTAAAATCTTACCCATTTCAGACATAGTTCACAACTGGTATTTTATTAATTATAATTTGGGCTGCATGAAAGGATTCAGGGTAACAGTTTCATACATCGGAGACACATTTCTTCGGTAACAATAGTATAAGCCGGAGACGGATTTCTTAAAATTTACAGGAGAAAAGACGAGAAAGTACTTACGGAATTGCGTTCTTGAGGACTTTCTGAAGCCGGGGAAATTGTTTTTTCGAATCGTGCAACTTATTTGGCCTGTAAGTAAGGCATTTTTCGTCATTCATGCATCTCCGTTGTACGATAGCTCGTGCCGCCATTACCGTCGACTACGTGAATCAAATGTTCCGTGCGTTCAATCATGTAACCCCCTGTCAGTGTAGCAATCACGCGGTAGTTTTACAAGATGACGTGTGAGCGGTTTTTTTTTTTTTTTCCAATTTAAGGTAAGACTCTAGTTTACGTCCTCTTCCTAAGGAATACATGTCATATATGGTTGGAAAGCTTAATTTATAAGGAATTCAACAACGTAAATCCCAAAGCGAGGAAAAATTTCCTGGAGTGAATCGAGAAAAACCGATGTTGTACGGATATGCGTAATTGAACATACTGAGGAATTTTTTAGATGATGAAGCACATAATTAGGGGTGAAATGAGTGCTAATGGAACCTAACCTAACAGGCCTAACCTAACCTCGTAGGCATACCTCGACCCCGTGAATGGATAGTGGGGCTATTGTGAACAGAAAGTAAAAAGAAAAAGGTACTTACCCGAAGAAATGCCGGGTGCCGCGAACGCAAAGAAGCAATCACCATGCAGATAAGGACGTAAAGTAGAGTCTACCCTCAATTTTCGCTTAAAAACCTTTCGTGAATAGTTTGTGCAGCATTTATCGGTTCATAAGTTTGGAAACACTGCACATCAGCTGACGACAGACAACGTGAGTCAAGATTTGCCGACCGAATTAGCAACGACCAATAAATGATTATAATGTTATTTGAAAATAAACGAGTTTAATGTGTCTCCGGCTTATACCACTGTTACCATTTTCTTTCATCGTGGAATATATATGACCGGGAAATCATGTATTTTTGAAGAGAAATATCTCACCGACGCACAATTGCCATTGCTTTCATTTGCTTGCCCTACGACAACCTGATGCTGCGTATGTTTGATGACATAAGCTCCTGTCAGTGTTTCTACCCACCCACCCCCCACCCCCCGTTTTTTTTACTAATGTAACCAAACCCAACCTTATCGGAAATGGTTCGTGGGTCTATCCGTCAGCTACCCGTGCATAATGTATAATTTCCACCGGTGACGAACACGATAGTAGGTATTTTTCGGTGATGAAGATTGAAACACTGCATACCCACAACATGAGTCAAGATGTGCCCGCCATATTGTGTGTTCCGGAAGCGAAGAAAGGAATAAAAAAAGGACTCAGAATGTGAAAAATTGAGTTTCTTTTCGTGTAAAAAGCATAATGGCACCTTGAACTATGTTCCGCAATACCCAATTGGGTAAATTTCTCGTATCGGACAAATGGATTTCTTCAAATTTACAGGAGAAATTACTTACCGAGTTCAGTTTCTTTATACTTGTGGAAGTTCGGGGAAGTGTTTTCTCGCATCGTTCATTGAATTTTGACGGTAAATCATATATTTTTCGATATAAATGTGTGACCGATGCACGGAAGCTCTTGCATCCATTTACTTCCAGGTGGATGTAGCCTGTGTGTGATGACGTAATACTGGTCAGTGTTTCCAAACACGTGTTTTTGTAACTGAAGAAGATACGTTTCCGCAAATGGTTTGTGGGGCTATGTGTCAATGGTTCGTGGGGCTATGTGTCAATGGTTCGTGGGGCTATGCGTCAATGGTTCGTGGGGCTATGCGAGAATGGTGTGTGGGGCTACGCATATTTTTTTCGAAACCAATTTTTAACTATTGAAACCTATAGGGACCCTACCTAACCTAACCTTACCGGAAATGGTTTGTGGGGCTATGTATGAATGGTTTGTGGGGCTATGCGTCAATGGTTTGTGGGCTACGTAGGTATTTTTGGGTGCAGTGGGGTGGAAACACTGCATGCCGAGTACGGTAGTGAAACTGTGACCGCCATTTTGCGTGTTACCGAAGGCAAAAAGAAACGAGGAAAACTTACTCAATATGTCGCAAATAGAGCTTATTTCCGTGAAATAAGCGAAATGCCACCTTCAGCAATGTTTCTCAATGCAGAATACGTAAGTACGAATATTCAAATTAAATGAACTAGCAAATTTCAGCTGTTTGTCCCATACGAGAAATTTACCCCAGATTTTAGTCTAGGGAGTAGTAGTGGGTCGGGTACCCTATTCTACACCCTCGAATTTTGAATTTTTTTTTTTACTGTTGCTACATATCATGCACATACCAATAAACTCATATATAGAAGGCCTAAGTCGTAGTCGAGTGCAAAATGTCGACATATAAGCTGTAACACTTGGCCCGTGATACCTATCATCAGAAAAACCGGTTCACATACACGATACACGTTAAGCTACTGAACATAAAAATAATATTCTAGTAATCATACCTCAATACCAGATATTCAGAATATACTTAGCACAGTCGTTTTCGTAGCATTCAAAGTATATTTCTCACATATCTTTTCGAAATAAATCAGGCGCTGTACCTTCGTGTGTACACATTTGACATAAGTGATGGGTCGTTTCGGAACGAATCGTTCCAAAGGAACGAAACGAGCAACGAATCGTTCCGATTCCGGAAGTCAGCTGGAATCGATTCCGGTTGTGCGAGGAGCTACTGCGCCTGCGCCGTTGTCAACACATGCGAAAACTTATGCAAGCGGCTTCTCTTGTCCTATTGTTCCCTTTACTTTCCCGTTATCTGCCTCAGCATTGAGAACAAAGAGAATGGGGATGTTTTGATTGAGAAGGCACTCCGAGGAGATGGAAAAGGGGTGGGGAGGCTGGGCTAAACAGCAGGGACAATTTGAATTCTGCAAAATTCTGCTCTTGCTCAGGAAAAATTTCCCTCCCGTGTAGCAAAATATTTCCCTTTGAACTTGAAAATTCCTGGTCTTCCACAACTAAGAAATACGACAATAAAATATAAAATAAATGATCCTTACTTTCAGGATTTCCCTGGTGTCGTAGCGCGATGTGCTAACCCCTCCGACACGGGGGTCGACTTGTTAATTTATTTTCTTCACGTTGGACAAAATCTTCTTTATTTGAGTCGTTATTGTTAATTAATATTTTTACTTGAATGTTATTACACTTTATAACTCAATCACGATCAAATGAGTTCGAACTGAAAGAAAGAAAATACATTTCAGGCAGTGGCGGAGCGTGACCTTTCCAACAGTGTAAGCCTATCATGATGAAGGTTATTTCCCGTTGTGCTTATTTTTGGGCTGACATGGTTAGTGATTTATCCACACACATCGACCCCCGCCCCCCCCCCCAATTTTTTCAGAACACTTCCCTGGAATTTTTCACCAAATTAAAAATTCTGGATATCTGATAATTAAGTCAGTGTTATTCCTATCACAATGAGTAACGTAACGATAAAAAATATGCAAAGTTAGATAAAATGAATAATAATAATAATAATAAACAAACGAAAACAGAAGGAAACAGAAAAGTGCTGAATACTTTTTACAACCGCATAACCAAGTATCAAATCCGTATCATGAATCGCAAAATCGGCGCACTTTATTTTTCGTTTCTGTTACTATGTCTGCTAGAGAAGGAAGGGGTAGGCCTACCTATATCCACAAGTTTCTTCTTGGCAGCAAAATCCTTGCTGGACAACGGCGTCTTCAACAAGTTCTCCACCCCACCGCACAATCACACTCATTTTATTCCATAATGCACTTCACTACTGTATTACACCACAGCACAGGGACGACAGTCCGCTTTTCAATAGATGGAATTCGCAAAAGCAATAGCTACCCAAGAAGGGGAAAACAAAAAGAAACCAGATCCAAAATCGGCCACTGCTCAAAGCAGTGATCTTTCGGACTGTGAGGGGAATATCCCTTTCGGATATAAATAAATTCCCTCTCTTGCCTTAAAATTCCCTATATTTAGTAAAAAAAAAAAATACAATATAAAATATAAAAGAAATGCTCACAAATTGTAGGGATATATCCAGAAATTTCTATCAAAGGACATGTAAGTGCTTTCTTAGGATAGTGTAAAAGCAAATCTAGCACCTAAAAGATCATAAACAGGCTTTTCGTACGTTGTTCGAAGAGTGTTTGAATCACGGACTATGTAATTAATAATATTTGGTTCACATTTGACATGAAATTTGTAAAATTGGTTCAATCTTAAGTTTTCATTAACATTTATTTATTTATTTACTTATTTATTTCACTTTTTAGCTCAATTATTACCAGCTGAGTTCATACATAAACGGAAAACAGAGTCTTAATATGTCTAATGTTTATGCTCTCCTACAAGCGAAAAACAGAAACAACAAGAATTTAGCACATCAATGTGTATCTAGTTTTTACGTATCCCGCTCATTTCTAGGTTTCTCCTTTTTCCCCTTCCTGTTAGTTTTTTTCTTCAGAATTTCCTGTTCCTGGGGAAAAAAACCTCCTTGAAGCACCACCGGCTCAAATTTCCTTTACAGTCAACCATTCATACCCGACAACGCTGGAGCCCCTCCTCTTACAGGACCTGTGTCTCGCTGACGCGTATTCAGTGAAGCCAACCCAAGCATAATGGTGCTAAATCTCGCACAAGTTTAAAAAGTCGTTTGTAAGTTGGAGATATAAATAAAACAACAGGGCCGCTTTTCGTTGTGGTTGAATTTTCTCAAACTTTTCACATAACGTTGAACCCATGTCGTTGGTTGAACCATTCAAATTTATATTTGTTTTTGTTATAAATTAATATTTATAATATGAAAATCCCAGAAGAATTTAGTAGTATGTAGAATAATTTCGGAGTTTAAACGACACCATGGATGTCCAGAAGGGGCAAGGGGAGGAGGCACTTCCTGAAAAATGAATGTCAACCATTTTCACACATATAATTTCATTTCAGTCACATCAAATTGTTAATTATTGTAAGGGCGTTGCAGAAAAATGTTAACTTCAAATTGAATTAGTATATTTTGAGAAGGGAAATATACCTAGTTTACCCCAATCCCTGAAAAAATACTTTGCTTAATCCTCCCTGGTGGAAAGAAATACTGCGGACGTCCATGAACAACACTTTTTCTAAACATGAGGTTTGCAACGCTGCTGTAAGCCTCTGCCCGTAGGTTTACACACCTAGGGTTTCGACGCGCTCTTCTCCCTATATTCCTCGTTCTTCTCCTTCCAGATACGGTGGGCGACGGTAGGCACTGCTCCTTCGCGGTCAGAAATTTGTAAGGCAACATTCAGACGGCTTACAACTTTCCCCAAGCAAAAGGCGGGAGTTCTCATGTGCCATCTGGTGTGAAGTGTTGCAATCTAACAAACACGATCTCGAAGACTGGTATCAGGCCGAGATGAACTTTGAAGTTTTTACGAATTTTGCCATATAATTACATACATTTTACTAGAATTAATAAAGTGTAAGCCCGGCTTACACGGCTTACATGGACGCTCCGCGCCTGATTTCAGGTGTTTATAGACCGTGTTAAAAATGTAAACATAAACATTGGTGAAGTCTTGTCCGGTCCCCCCGGAACTTCCGGTTTAGACCAGTCCCCGTTGTTGCCAGTGCAGATTCACCGGCATACGAAGTAAGAAATGAGCGCTTATTTTCATCAGTTGTGCGACGATAGTCAAGAAAGGTATTTGTTAAATTTCTACTATGAAGGAGTGGACGTCTAGAATCCGTCGGATGATCATTGCAGAGCAGATTATTAAAATATGACGTGTCTTTGTGGCCGCCAGTTGTATAGCAAACTACGTACCACAGAATCTACGTACAAACAAGTATCACACGAACGTTTAGATACTATATCGAATTATTTTGTAAATGGAAAAGTGAGGGAAAGATAATTCTATAAAACAAGTGATATTATTATATTATAAAGTATGCTTAAGTGAATCTTTGCCAACAAATCTGCAGAAGTAATGACACATAACAAATGCTAGTAAATATATGTGCTTTCAACGTCACCTTTCCGCCCGAAGGATTTAGGGAAACCTATGATTTGGTTTGCCACTTTCACTTGCACGAATCTACTTCAAGCAACAAGGGAGTTTTCACATTGAAGCGACAAGCGATATCGGGATTTCGCACAGAAGCATTCGATCTAAAGCAAACCATTCACCAGTCACGCTTGCGTAAATAACAGACCGGGGCAACACAATGCACGGTATTGATAAAACGGCCCAGTCCGAGCGACAAGCGTCACCTGCAATTTGACGTTCGGAAGGTGTTGTTTATTTTTTAATATTGATTTCCAAGAGAGACGTATCGCTGAAGTCTGAAAGCTTCCTTTCGAACCAACTCACCACAAGAAAATGAACGTGTCGCTTGGACTGGACTGTTGTTTTCTCAGTACCATACATCGTGTCGCCTCGCTCTGTTGTACTCGTATGCAAGGTGAATTGTTTCCTTTAGAGTAAAGGGGCTGTTGCTTGTCGCTTCGGTGTGTAATCTCCTTGCCACTTCAAATATAAAGTGAATCCTCAGTGATCAATGAAATTTTTCGAACCGAAGCGACACGACAAGCTGCACGTGTCGCTCAGATTCCCAATGGCGTGTATTGTGCCGCCTGAGACTTGATTTCCCATGAGCGGTAAATGTTTATTTATAGACTAAATGGGCCTGTGTCGCTTGTCACTTCGGTACGAACCACTGCTGTCGCGTGTCGCTTCAGTTTGAAATCTCACTAAGATGCGTGCTTTTCACCACAACACAATACGCAGATATACGATCAACATGCTTGTAACAAAATGCAAGTCGTAAAAATCCTTTCCGGGTACCAATCTTTCTCGTTCTCCTTGTATCAACAGGTTTCGTCTCTCTACGTCCTTCAGAAACCTACGAAGTGATACTTGACTCAATAAATTTGTTCCCGATCGAACTGTGCAACCATACTAACTAACTCTCTAGCCTTCTTAAACCCGAAGGTTCATGGCTGCAGCAACACAGGCCTTCCATCTTTCCCTATCTTGAGCAAGATCTATATACTCTTTTCCATCCCTACCGATTTCCCTTAGGTCCATCTCAACGTTGTCCCTCCATCTTCGTCTTGGCCTTCCTACAGGTCTCTTACCATCAGGTTTCCCAACAAGAATCCTGTAAACTCCTCTTTCCTCTCCCATTCGTGCCATATGGCCTGCCCATCTAAGTCTGCTAACCCTCACTTCTGTCAAAATTGAGATACACCGTGCAGTACGTGCGGCATGAACGTCTGCTGCATTCACCAAGAGTTGGTGATGGTACTGTGTCACATTCGCGCGCAATCACATGGTACCCTTCTTCGAAAGTAACGTACGAACGGAAAGTTCAGTGCAACAAGGTGTCAAACCACAGGAAAATGTCGGATAACGAGGAAGCTCAGGAGAGCTCCTCCTGATATATTTGTAATTCTGATGAGGAAAATGGCCCTCTGTGCGGTGACAACAGCTTTGGTGACCCAGACCAGGCACGTATCCAGAAATTCTTTTCGGGGGGGGGGGCTAAACATCATTTTTGTACAAGGGTATAGCAAGGGTATAGATAGAACCTCGCAAGGTTTGAGGTCGATGGTGACGATTCAGTTCCAAAACGGTGGGGGGGGGGGGGGAAGAAAAGTTTACTTTCTCTTGGTAGACAAAGGTTAGCATTAAAAAGCCATAGTGCGGGGCCAAAAATGGAGATCAACTGTCTCCTAAATCTGCCACTGTTTAAGCTGCTGTTTTTTTCTTCTTTTCTTTTCTTGTTTTTTCTTCTTTCAGAACGTGATATCGGGACATTTTTTATCACTCGACTTCTCTGCTGCAATGTATGAACGTTGTGTTTGTGCCGAAACGATCTCAGTATGTGTATGTGTGTCCGTTTCACGAAGCTGTTATGCAATGGACAATCCATTCGAATGTGTTCTCCCAGGTTTGGATATGATCCTTTATGGTGTTGTTGCCTGCCTTCGAAACGTAACCTTAACAAAAATCCAAATTTCCCATCCATGTGACTTGGATCTTCAAGATTTAGGAAGAATTCAGACCGAAGGCACACACACGTCGTTTGCAATGAGTGACCCAATCAACAGAAACTTTTCACACTGTAGAGGCACGACAGGCTGCACAAGCCTATGTTCGATTTGTGAAATCCTCAAGCGACACGTATAATTTGTAGCTGTCACCTTGAAATGGCAGCTCGTGTTGACCACAGAAGAAAAATATCTTGTCAGCCAGTGGGAATGTCCCTTAGTTTTATTCTATCTCCTTTTTCTGTGCTTGTTCATTAAACAGGCAACATCTTACGGTTGGGCATACACAAGAGATGTGCCATGCAGAAATTTTAGCGTAAAATGCTGACTCCACCAGGCATACTGTGCCATTTCTCTACAGCGACAGCAAAAGATCAAACGAAGCCAAGGGTGACTCGGTAGCTCACTTGGTAGAACAAAGAATGGCACGGTATATGCCAGAGACCCTGGTTTTCGAGTCATGGTCGAGCTTGCTTTTTCCGCTAAAATTTCCACATATGCATCATATTCTTGCTTTCTCTTCTCGACATTCATAAAATTTTCGGCCTTCATGGCTGCCTCTTTGTGGTAGTGTTTGAGTGTTTTTCCAAAACAGTTGACTTACTTAAAAGTCCTTTTTTAACCCACGAAACTCTCGGACTGCATACACGAAACTTGGTACGGTCACTAATAAATCGTCACTCAAAACTTAGATTTTCAGTCGATCTGTGAAGCTTATATCTTCTTCTTTTTTTAAAAAAAAGAAAAATGATGTTCCAATGCCCATTACTGCTGAAATATTTACTTTAGAGACCTTCGATCTCTTCGGCTCATGACCCGAAACTAGCACTACACTGTCGGCAATGTCTTCAGCTTTGGACTCGAACTTGTACTAATAGTGGTAGACTTCAGCACTTCCCAGGAAAATGTGTCACTAGTCCTCTTCCTCCCCTCCCCCCGAATCTCTACATCTTATAAAACTGTCAATGGACACTGACTGATCACTAATCGAGTGTCACACTTACTCGTGAAGTCTTATTGAATTATTCTGTTGTATAGACCAACTGTGAAATTGAATCCGCGTATTTATATCCATATTATATTCTGGAATGTTCCGCACTTTTTCTTGTAGTAATGCAACGAATCGCCCGACTCATGGCGCTTTGCTTTCTGCTTTGTGCTTTGTTGTGCAACTTCCAAATGCTGACAAATCTTTAAATAATGCTCAAGTTCGTTGCGACAACACCGAAAGAGCAAGAAAAGTTTACATACAATATTATAGACGGTGTTAAAGGCGGAGCTACTGCGGAGCATGCGCACTCGTCTGGTCCCCCTCGAACATCCGGTTACGCTTACGGTGCTATGGACGTTAATATGAAAGGGCAAAGTGGAGATTCTTTTACAAGGAAATGGGGTGTCAGCTGTGTAGCATATGGTTGCACAGGTCGATCGGGAACAAATTTATTGAGTCAAGTATCACTTCGTAGGTTTCTGAAGGACGTAGAGAGACGAAACCTGTTGATACAAGGAGAACGAGAAAGATTGGTACCCGGAATGGATTTTACGACTTGCATTTTGTTACAAGCATGTTGATCGTTTATCTGCGTATTGTGTTGTGGTGAAAAGCACGCATCTTAGTGAGGTTTCAAACCAAAGCGACACGCGACAGCAGTGGTTCGTACCGAAGTGACAAGCGACACAGGCCCATTTAGTCTATAAATAAGCATTTACCGCTCGTGGGAAATCAAGTCTCAGGCGGCACAATACCCATTGGGAATCTGAGCGACACGTGCAGCTTGTCGTGTCGCTTAGGTTCGAAAAATTTCATTGATCACTGAGGATTCACTTTATTTTAAGTGACACGGAGATTACACACCGAAGCGACAAGCAACAGCCCCTTTACTCTAAAGGAAACAATTCACCTTGCATACGAGTACAACAGAGCGAGGCGACACGATGTATGGTACTGAGAAAACAACAGTCCAGTCCAAGCGACACGTTCATTTTCTTGTGGTGAGTTGGTTCGAAAGGAAGCTTTCAGACTTCAGCGATACGTCTCTCTTGGAACTCAATATTAAAAAATAAACAACACCTTCCGAACGTCAAATTGCAGGTGTCGTTTGTCGCTCGGACTGGGCCGTTTTATCAATACCGTGCATTGTGTTGCCCCGGTCTGTTATTTGCGCAAGCGTGTCTGGTGAATGGTTTGCTTTAGATCGAATGCTTCAGTGCGAAATCCCGATATCGCTTGTCGCTTCAATGTGAAAACTCCCTTGTTGCTTGAAGTAAATTCGTGCAAGTGAAAGTGGCATGCCATGTCATAGGTTTTTTCTAAATCTCTCAGGCGAAAAGACGACGTTGAAAGCACATATATTTACTAGCATTTGTTGTGTCATTACTTCTGCAGATTTGTTGGCAAAGATTCACTTAAGGATACTTTATAATATAATAAATATCACTTGTTTTATAGAATTATCTTTCCCTCACTTTTCCATTTACAAAAAAATTCGATATAGTATCTAAACGTTCGTCGTGATACTTGTTTGTACGTAGATTCTGTGGTACGTAGTGAGCTATACATCTGGCGGCCACAAAGACACGTCATATTTTAATAATCTGCTCTGCAGTTGATCATCCGACGGATTCTAGACGTCCACTCCTTCATAGTAGAAATTTAACAAACACCTTTCTTGACTATCGTCGCACAACTGATGAAAACAAGCGCTCATTTCTTACTTCGTATGCCGGTGAATCTGCACTGGCAACAACGGGGACTGGTCTAAACCGGAAGTTCCGGGGGGACCGGACAAGACTTCACCAATGTTTATGTTTACATTTTTAACACGGTCTATAAAACAGGGTTATCCTTCAGGGTTCTAGATCATTCTCCGCCTTTCCTCGACAATTATATTTCTCCTCAAATTATAATCACAATATTTTATTTCACACACACAAGCCAAAAACCTCATTTTATGTAGTGTAAATCGAAAAATTTCAGAGGGGGCTCAAGCCCCCTCAGCCCCCCTCTGGATACGTGCCTGACCCAGACTATGTGTGTGGAGTGTCGAGCAGCAATAGCACCGACTCTGAGGTAAGAAATAAGTTTTTATTTTTGGTATTTTTTGAAAATGTTGGTTAATACCTTATTGTCTCAGACTTGGGCATGGTGAAAACGGTTGGTAAGTGTGCGTCGTGATGTGCATGTAAATGCGCAAATCAGCGCACTATGCATTAGTCAGGCCTCGTGCAAGATGGTACAGTAAAATCATGAACTTATTCTGATGACAACTGCTGCTTACATAATGAATGTAAGGTGCATTGCAAAATGATAAGAACGGTATAAAATTTGAACATATCGTGGAAACGAAAAGGAAACAGGAAACGGAAGTGATGCAAACTGACAGAGAGAGGAAAGCATGTTGTGAGAAACGTTGTACTGTTCAGGGAGAATTGTATGTGTAACAGCAGGAAAGGTTGAAGTCAAAAGAGCGTTGCAAAATGATAAGAACGGAGTGCGGTTACCCCAGTAGATGTCGTTGCCAGTGGCTACAGAAGGCGCTGTTGCAGCTAGCGTGCAGATCGCGAGGTATTCGTGCCCTGTTGAGGAGTACGACAGCATTGATGAAGGTGCAGAATGGGCCGTCGAGCAAGATTGTTGAAATGTGAAAAGGGGCAGCTATTGGCATATAAGGAAGAGGGAGTGTCTTCGAATGATATTACACCCCAAATTTGTCGCAGCGCCTGTGTGGTGAACAATTTCCTAAAACTTTGAGACAGATATAGAATGAAGAAAGCACCGGGAAGGCCACGGAAATTGATGCCCCGACAGGAACGTGACATTCTGAGGAAGCTGTCTGCTAGTGAAACATCCCTCAGACAGTTGACTCGTGATCCTCATATTCATGTGCATCAATCAACGCTATCACGGGCTGTGAAACGCAGCAATCGTCTCCAATATCACAAGGCCAAACGACAGCCAGGACTCGCAGCACAACACAAGGAGCGTCGCATGTCCTGGGCCAACATGCACATGGCGTGGAAGGAGGAATGGCGGCGGGTAATTTTCAGTGATGAAAAGAAATTCAATTTGGATGGTCCCGATGGCTGGAGATACTATTGACATGATCTCCGCAAAGAGGAAAAGATCTTCTCCAAGAGACAACAAGGAGGACAGTCTGTAATGGTGTGGGGTGGGTTTGGTTATCATGGGAAAACGAATCTCGCCTTTCCCACAGGCTGTATGAATGCCTTCAGACACGAAAACGTCCTAACGGACAATCTATTGCCATTTGCCAATGACATTGGTGGCGATCAGTGGCGTTTACAGCAAGACAACGTCACTATACACAGTGCTGAGTCCACTATCTTCTGGTTTCTTGATAGAAAGGTGTATGTCATTGATTGGCCTGCGATTCCCCCTGACATTAACCCCATGGAAAACCTGTGGGGACTTCTGTGCCATTCAGTGTACGCCAATGGAACCCAGTACAACAACGTTCATGACCTGAGAAATGCTATCATTGCTGCATGGGATGCCCTTGATGCTAATTTATTGAAAACGCTGGTGGACAGCGTGTGTGATTCGGTCTTCAAAATGGTGTACAACCATGGTTCGTGTATTGGCTATTAAAGCAGGTCTGGGATGCCGTTCTTATCATTTTGCAACAGTAAACATGGTCACTTTTAAGGTTCGTTGCTTTGTACCTTCTCCTTGCCTGCACATGACTTCTGGTCAACACGTTTTCTCTTTCTGTACATTAGGTGAGCATTGTAATGTGCTGTGAGCCTGTACCTGTAACATAGTAAACATGTCACACTTACATTTTGATTCGTTCTTATCATTTTGCAACCCACCTTAGGTTAGCACCATATTTCTGAAATGATTAATCACGAAGAAATCGACATGACACATGTACATGGTTCTCTAATAATGACAAATTCTGACAACGTACCATCAAGGACATTGCGATAAATCATATAGAATAGGAAAGGTGGCCTCCCGGATGGCCCAGTGGTAGCGTCGTCGCCTTGTAATCAAGGGGTCCCGGGTGCAATTCCCGGTGGAGGCACATAGTGGTTCGGATTCCACTTTAAACTGTAGGTCCAGTCCCGCCTAATGCCCGCATCACACGGAACTGGATTTCCAGTAGGTATGCCCTAGTTGACGCTGGACTGGCTACCAATTTGCTAGTTTTCACCTCACACGATACTTATCAGCGTACTTGTCGCTAGACTTTTGTTCCCATACGTAGGAAGTTGTAATGGCGGCCGCGTGAGATGTAAACAATGTATCACTTCACATTTTTAAAAGCCGATAACTATTCAACCGAGAGGAATAACGTTTCGTATAAAACGTTATTAGGTACAAAACAATGGCGCTGCTTAAATACATACTTTACAACGTTTACTGTACACGTATGGAAGAATATTTTAGTTATTTCAAATGTAAACACCGTGCACTCAGCATAGATGGTGTAACTCAATGCGTCTTTCATGCTGTATACGTTACACATTGCTGTAGTAACACTCGGAAACCACAGACAAAAGCGCTCCTTTGCACACTCACAGATTATCTTCACATGGCGAAACTTTGCTCTGGTTGGCTGTTCCACAGAATCCAGTCGAGGAAAGCAAGTAGCAATTAGAACATGTCATATTCCTCCAAACCAGTCAAGCAGTCAGCCAGGCGGCCATGATTGCTACCTAGAAAGTTAGTTCAGCGCCAACTAGGGTATTACTACTCGAAATCCAGTACCGTGTGATAGGGGCTTTACTGTGCATAAAGTTGACTTAAAACAACAAATCAATCAATCAACAGGAAAGGTATTGTAGAAATAATGTGAAGATAAATAATCATAATTGTTTGGTCATTTGCAAAAATGATGTGTTTCGCAAATTTCTGTTTGTCGAATGGATTGGACAGTTATTGCTACGTGCTAGTTTACATTTTCAAATAAATTTGTTACTCTGATCCATTTCATAATTACCTTCACATCACAAGGACGACAGAGCGATCTCCTGTGAAACATCCTTCAGCCAGAAAGAGACGATGCGACCAAGATAACTGGGAGAGAGTGAAACGTAAGAGAAAAATAAATAAAGGGGAGCAGTACACATCCGGGAACACAAAGGATGTTGTTCCAGCCAGGAAGATAAGTGAGCCATGTACTTGTCCAAAGAAATGCTGGAACAAAATTAAGGAGGATGCAGAGTTCATTTTTCACACATTCTAGGACTTGGCCGATTGTGCAACACAGAACACATACCTCATGAAAAATATTAGAATTCAGAATACGAAACGTTTCTCCACAAAGGGACAATCTGCCAGGAGGTCATTCATGTTTTCCTATAATTTGAAAATTAATGGTGTAGATATGTGCAAGAAGGCTATGATCGTGATTTTGGCCGCATAGAGCTGTACACAAGGAGGCATCATCCCACCGTGTATACAACAGATGAATTGGCAGATGTGATCAGCAGTGCAAACAGAAAGAAGAATTTTCATGTAACACGCGTGCAGCAAACCGACTTCAAGGATCTCACACCACTTGTGGCATCAATTTCCAAGAAAACCACCACAGTTGGTAAGAAGCCCCTCAAGTTTAAAGAGGCTGCGGTGTTCATGATGGAATCCGCTACTCCCCATATTTTGCATGTAAGTTATTCATACCAGAAAGAAGCGGCAGTATGGGCTAGGTGCACCCTAAAGAAAAGAGACCATCCACTGCCAGAGGTACCCCTAAAGTGATTTGCCATGCAAGTACAAGGAACAGATTCCCATAGATGTCTGGAAATATTCAGACATAATGTCCCTGTTGGAATGGATCCCTCCAATATACCATAATTTTTATCTCAGCCTTGTTCCGACGGAAGTATCTGCCGAGGAGAGCGCAGAAATTCTGTATGAGTAGTATATTTAATGCTATAACAAGGACCACTTACAAGTGTAGAAAAGAAGAGCTCAAATAATTGAATAATCTGATTTGCTTACACTTAAAACAATGGCAAGAGGGGCTTATACCCTAATTCTTCAGGTGTGATATGCTCTGATTTTTAAGAAATTCTGAATTTTAGTGTAGAAAAAGAAGAAGCCTCTCAGATAGATTTGTTTATACTTAAAACAATGGCAAGAGGGGCTTATACCCTAATTCTTCAGGTGTGATATGCTCTGATTTTTAAGAAATTCTGAATTCAAGTGTAGAAAAAGATGAAGCCTCTCAGATAGATTTGCATATACTTAAAATTATGCCAAGTTCCCATATCATCTTATTGTTTATAGTGTGTTTTTTCTGTCAAAATCCCAAGAATCTTGAATCCCCCCCCCCCCTCAGACAAATTCGGCCATGTGTGTAAAAGCTATATCTGTGTGAATGTTGTTTATAAACTTGTCAAAAATATGGCTTTTTTGATATTATTTTTGGCCATATTTCTATGCTCTACAATTCTATTGCTTGGGGTAAGCAATTATAGCTCGGAAAAATGCATGAATTGATATTAATCTATCAAAAGACTAATGTTTTGCCTCCATGCCTTGCCGGCACGCAAGAGATAAAATCTACACGCTAGAATGGGGCATTAATAATTTTTCTGTGCGATTCACTGAAGGGGCCATTAATCTTTCTGTGCGACAGGGGGAAAAGTGTAACATGTCTGCAACATGTAAAAGTGCAACAAAGATTAAGATAAAGATACACATTTTCTGTCATAGAGGCAATGAACTGCCCCTCTTCATGTTGAAAGCAATTCTGTTCTGATAATATAAACCTAGGCAAAGACTTGGAAAATATTATGACAGAAACAAAATCCAATTTTGTCTGTATCAAGGTCTTCAGAACCCAGTAAAATGTGGGCATATTCTATTTGGAGACGTGTTAATATTGAGGCCTTGTAATCAGGGGCTTTGGGTTCGAGTCCTGATAAAATGTATAAGATTGAAATACATACAACTGCCCACACATAAGATATTCACTGCTAGCTGATATACAGTTGAGGTTTGTGTGTTGTACAACAGGATAATAGAGCAAATATCTTCTAGAACTGCTCTGTGACCCTCTCATTTCTTACATCATAAACATATGATTTTTGACCTATGAGAATAACACTACATATGGTGTCATCAGGTAATGCCTCATGAAATTCACAGATAATTTTAATGTTTGTTCTGTCATTCACCACAACCTGTTTCCTTTTTGAAGTGTTAATTACAAACATGGGTCTCTGTGCCTTGAATTCATCAGGTGTGTAATACATGTCAGTATTGCCTGTAGTGACCCTCTTGAAAGCCGAAAAGGCCTCATATAATTTGAGGAAATCATTCTTGGACATGTCTAAATTATAATTTTCTCTAGGAAAGACCTCATTTCTGCCATTTTTAAGATATATGTTCTTGATGTTGCAGCTATCAAATTTACTTGAATTTTTTTCCTGATTATTGTTTCTTCCAGTCTGAAACAGTACCACTACAAAATCAGGCATGTCATATTGAATACTGGAGAATGAATTTGTAGCATCAAACTCATAATATGTACCAGTTGCGGGCTTCTGTACACATTGATATGTATAAAATTGCAGAGGAATCTGTGGATTTTTTATTATATCAGCTTTGTATTTAAGAGCATAACTGGCCTCGTACTCAACAACAGGGATTCTTAACTCCATAGTCTGAATAATGCATTTGCCTGCATCTGGTAGGGTATTGGGCAGAGCTTCCCCTGCAGGGTTTAATGCACTGTACCTCATCAAAGCATTGTTATCATTTGCAGCTCTTCTAAATGTGATTCTTAAACCACCCTTCCACATAATTTCTTTGTAATCCGAGAATAATCCTGGCAATAGGCGCATTGGGAACAGCACAGTGTGGTTCTTAGATAATATCTTATCACCAGCCTCAAAACCACCGATTTTGTAGTAAGAAGCCTCGGTTTTGGATAATTTTAATGTGGCCAAAGCTGTGGAGGTAATGCCGGGATAATCTATTCTGTTTATAACAACGCCATGTTTTCTGATCTCAATTTCAGAGAATAGATGCGGCACAAAATTGTCTACAAGTCTTATATTTGTATTTGCCGGATAATCTGTTCCGTCGAGCTTTACAACATCAAATTTGATGTATAAATCTGCTCTGTGGGGGTGTATAAATCCATCCCCTACATCAAGATCAACCTCAACCTCTGTGTTGTGTTGATTTAAATTTGCAAATGTCCTCCTGTTTGGGGGGAATGATTGTAGCTCATAACTCTCAATATTTTCCATTTTCTTCTTGTATGTATTTTTATTTAAATGTTAATTTCTATGATGGCAGTTGTTGTGGCTCCAGCAAAATCAACTAATTCTTCTTTTTCATTAGTGACCATCAATTCAATATTATCTATTCTGTTATGACACACAGGAAAATATAATGTTGGGGATGGATTGTAGATGATGGGCTCCATGAATTCAGAATTAGGTTTGAATGTTGCAATGATGCCTGTTTGTTTGTGAGTGCCTATGCCATTTGATTTGGTGATCATACCCTCAGCCACATTACAGTGAATATTCAGAGTCTCTATGGCTAAGAATTTAGGTATATTCATAGCAGTGTGTTTGATGCCTGGTTCAAGTTTTGTGTTGTTCTCAAAGCCTAACAGCTCTCCTATGGTACCCAGATCTACTGTTTCTGTGGCAGATACAATTTCTACCCTGTGAGTGACAGAATTTTGACTTAACACTACACCTCTGGGTAATTGAGCATTTAGAGTGGAGAGATTATATTGCCCTGGAGTAATGACAATTTTTTCATCCCCTACTGCAATTGTATTGTTGGGGTGTGTAATATTGGGGATTAGGTACATGCCATAAAATGCTCTGAGAGCTATTGTTTTGGGATATACAATATCATCATGCAATTTGAGTTTCAATATTGAATTTTGGCTGGTGAGATGAAATACCCCCATGATGTTTCAGATACCACAAGGCTTTTTGAAAATCTTCAATTGATGGTTTATTTATTTGAGACATATATCTAAGAACAGATAAGCACAAATGTCCGCAATTAACATCTTTGAAGTTTTGAACACGGGCATTATTGTAATAAAGATTAGCTGAATTTAGATATTTTATTAAATTTTCAGGTGGAACACCTCCAAATGAATCAAATACAAATGCCTCATTTTTTAAATATTTAAGATAGCAAATCCAGTGAGTGCCCTGATTTTTGTACTCATCCAAATTAACAATGCCACACTCTTTGTTGAGTGGTTGTTCTGGCAAAGAATCAGACATGTACACACCTCTAAAATGCTTGATGCCCAGTGGCTTGATTAAAGCTTCAATATCTTGGTTTGTAAGCGGCTCTTGTTTTTTTAAACTTATTCATGGCTCTCTTAACACCTTTGCCCTGTTTCTCCATTGCCAGGTTATGGCGCCTCTGCTCATCTAATTCTGCCCTATTTTTCTTGGCATCTATTACTGTTTTTGCTATGGCAGCTGAACCCCCAGCCAAGCTCCCAACAGCCCCGAGAGCAGCTAAGATGGCAGGGATGGTAAATATAAATCCCCCCACATGTGATTTTTTTCTTGATTGCTGTAATTTTTTTTAATTGGGGGGTACTAAGTAACAATTTCATACCATGCCCCTTTGCAATACAAGAATTTTTTTTCTTGCGCTGCTTTTTGGTTAAAAGACTGTCAATAGTTTTAAGAGATTTGAGACCTGCATAAGGTATTTGATACATAACACCCTTGGCCTTCATTGTAGGTTTATTATATACATATTCACAACCCCCACCCCAGTTTTTGTTTGGTGCTCATAGCTATGGTGGTCCCCAATGCTGCTATTTTTTCACTCAAAGAAGCATCTTTGCTTACAAATCTGCCAAATGCAGCCTCTTCTAATTTCTTATCTGCAACATGTCTCTTGTCAAGATCAGAATGTGTGTTGTATGCAATATCATGGTCTCTACAAGCAGCATCTAAGGGATTAACACCAGGATCACCTCTGTTTAATCTATGGTCCAATTTTGTACCGGGACCACAATATTGATAGCCTGGAATGTGTAGTTCAAATGGCAGCTTGTTTATAATGTCATTAACAAGGCCCCGACCCTCAGAAATATTCCAAAATTTAGGTGGTAGAGTATTAATAATTTTTATGAGATATCCAATCCCCTTAGTGTCATTCACTATAAAATTAGACAATTTGGTGCTTATCATGTCCATAATTCCAACCTTTTCATTGTAAAAATTGTGGTTGCCAGCATTTTCCTCCCCAGCTATCACCAATAGCCTATCTACAAGTTTCCTGACATCATCAACCCACACAAATTCTTTAGGCAGGGTGTTGTATTGTTTGATTCCACTGCCAGTCTTGATCTGTGACCATATGGGCTTGATTAAATTGTTGTATTTTGCCCCACTGCTCGACTTGACTCTTTTTTGTGTGGGATCATTGTTCTGGTATAGAGCATCTGATTTTATTAATATTTCTTTGTAATCCTCATAATCTTGATCTGTATAGCTGCCAGGCCTTTTCCTAGTCATCAGTTCCCATAATCCAGGTGTGCCGGTGTACTTAACAAAAGCACCTTTTTCTCCAAGTCGAGATTCTGAATATACAATTATATCATCCCCCATAAATGTTACTCTGAAATTGCCAATTCTATGTATGATGCTGCCATCAAGCTCTGTGTCAGCATATAAGCCAAAGACCTCATCTTTATTGTCTTTAGGTGTGGTTAAATATTTTTGAGCAAGAAGACCCAATTCAATAGGATCCTGACTAGCCTCAATTCTTCTAGGAGCAATAGGACTAGGTGTGTGAATACTTGAAAGTGGGGTGAATGGATAATCTAATATGTTCCTAGCAGCTACAGGTACAAGCTCTGTGAGCAAATTTTGATTTTGCTCTGTAACAGTTTTGATATTCTTACCTAAATTATTAATAGCATCAATTACAGGCTGTTCTGTTTGTTTGTGTTTTTCATAAATTCCTCGGTTCTCTGATTTCCATCCCTTAAATCTTTTTACAAGATAATCTCTTAACTTAAGATCATCAATTATTGGCCTTTTCATGGTTATTTATATACGTCTCTACGTCTAGAAAATTGTTAATTTTATTTCTGTATTTGCCACTATTGGGTGTTCTTGTCATATCAATTGTGACAAACCCATAACTGTCCTGGTTCCAGCACCTGCTGCAAAACTTAGAAAAATCATTGTAGCTCAAGTCCCCACCTACATATTCATCATGTATGTGTTTGAGGTTGGTATGGTCTTGATGAAACACACATATAAAATTGCTGTTGTCCCGGATCAGTTGCTTGGGTATTTTTGAAAAAGTCTGTGCCAGGTAGAAGCAATCAATATTTTTGTGCCGGCCCTGTGTAAAGAAGTTTCTAACCTTGTTTTGATTATCCAGTATAATGTCATCAAACACAACAACAGAATTATCGAGACATTCATCAAGTGGCTTAACATCTGGTTCAAAAGTGGCAATATCCAGTCCATCATATAGATTCATCAGCTGCTGATATTTTAATTGTTCCAAGCTCTTAGAGAAGATATACAAGTGCCTGTTTTTCCAGTCTAACCAGTTGGGTGCCAATAAAAAATTATCAACCATTAGTGTAGTTTTACCACAAGCAGATGGCCCAACAATAAGACACCTAATATTATCAGGCAGCAAGTTGCCATTTCTCTTATTCTGCTGTTCAGGTTCTGGCAGCCTTTTTATAACATCCCAGGTGCTCATATTATTATTTTGTTTGCATCGATCCAGCTGTGTTCTGGAAGTCCCAGCCATTTGACAAGTAACTTGTTGCCTTTTCTGCGGATAATTTTTTCTATGAGATATGTGTCAGGCTGTTTAGTTTTGCTGAGCTCTTGTTCATAGAACCGGCCTTTGAGAATTTCTCCTCGGTGATCCTTTATTATATATGTGTTAAGGGTCCCGGGTTTAACTTGAACCACTGTAAATAATTCAGTGCTCCAGTTTCTTGTAAAGCCTCTCTTGAATAAGTGCTTATATTTGCTTATTCTTACTTGATCCCCAATCTTGTATTTGGCCTTTCTTATTGTTGGCTGGTATCTAGGATAATAAACAGTGCTGATCAATTTTTGCTCATCAGATGAAGTTACTTCAGGGGGTTTCATGTTGATTGTGGAATGGACCGAGTTGTTATATTTTTGTAGAAGTTCTGGAAGAATATTAATCCATTTATAATTACCTTGAAGTGTGAATTGTTTATACATAAGATTTTTTAAGGTTCTGTTGAATCTCTCTACAATTGAGGCCTTGAGATCACTGTAACTCGAATAATGTTTTATTGCCTGGCTTTTAATAAATTGTTGAAACACTGAATTATAGAATTCTTTGCCATTATCTGTTTGCAAATAGCGCGGGGATCTTCCACTCTGATTGATGATTGTTCTAAAAGCTTCTGTAACACATTTTCCAGTCTTGGATTTGAGTGGCACAGCCCAGGCAAATTTTGAAAATGTGTCTATTACAGTGAGTAGATACTTGTAGCCCTTGTTGATTTTGTCTAAGTTTTTCAACTGTCCACTTGCCATTTCAATCAAGTCGCTTTGCCATAAATCATCTATGCCCTTTGTGACTACTGGGAGTCTCTTAAAATTATGTCGGGCTTGTCTGTGTAATTCATCAACAATAATTTGTCTAGACATAATATGAAAACAAGAATATTGCAACTATGGGGTGTTCAGCAGCTGATACTGCAGGATTTTCTAAATATAATTTGTCCCCTATTTGTATTTTAAATTCCAAAGAGCCATCATCTTCAGTATAGGCTGTTTCCAATGTATTGGGATCTGTAAAATCCTCCAATTCTACACTGGTGATTTTTACTTTGTTATCAGCATTTGTTATTGATAAGGTGGGGTAGTGGTGTGCCTGTGGCTGAAGCCAATATTTGATCTTGATTGGTCTCAATGTGCCCCCAACAAAAAATTGGTAATAAAATTGTGCAGGGGACAGCATATATATTTTGCCACCTGGTGTAAATGGTGAATCATATTCTTTGTTGGGGATGCTGTACAATTCAAGAATTACTGAATGTTTTGGATTCTCGATTATGCCTGTTATTTCCTTTTCTGCTGTGAGCAATCTGCTTGTTACAGATTCAAGGTGCTCATTGATGGTCCTAACAATCTCATCGTGCCCAGGCTTGATTCTTATGTCAACAGCAAGTTTTTTGTATTGTTGCACAATTTCTTGGATCTGGGTGGCAAAAACAGACAGAGCATTTGCTTGATTAGATTCCATGGTTCCTAGCTGCTGCTTGATATTAGCTACAATTTGTTGCAAATTTTCAACAACTGCCAATTTTGAATTTTGAGCTGTAAGATCATGGACCTGCCTTCTGATATCCTCAAACAGGGCATGCAATTCATTAATATGTTGATTAGTTGGAAGAGTGGCCACTGCCTGAGTGAGATGTTTGATCTCTGCCTGGATATTCTTGATATCTTCTGATTTCAATATGCGGTTCACTGCTCTCTTAATATTTTTAAGTTCCTGTGATGTAGGCAGATTTGATACTGTATTTTGCAAAGATTCAAGTGCCAATTTCACATTGTGTAATTCAGAAGCATCAGCCACATTTTGCATAGCATTTTGGAGCAAAGCTATATCTGCCTGAGAGGGTGTGGATTGTTGTAAAATTTCAAGTTTTGTTTGGATATCATCTATCAAGTGATGAAAATGAGACAGTTCAGATTCAGTATTGAGGTTTTCAAGCTTTGTGATTTGTTGCTGGACACTGACAAGTGTATCTACAATCCCAGGCAATCTGGATTCTAGTACATTTGCCAAATCACTTTGCACTGCTGCTATTGTACCTTCAAGATGGGTTATGGAACTTTGAATTTTTCCAAAATCTTCATATGTTTCAAGTTGCAGCTTAATATTTGCTACACTCCGAGTTATTGCATTCAAAGCATCAGAAGATGGCAAATTGTTCATAAAATTTTCAAGTGTCTCAATTTTTTCTTTAACCTCGGCTATGGCATTGTTCAGAGGGTCCAGATTAGGTATCTGGAGTGACTGAATCTGTTCCTTTAGAGTGGAAATGACTAGATCAAAATCTTCTTGTGATTTTATGCTTTTGACAATTGTTTGGAGCTGTGTCTGGACATTATTTATCTGCTCTTCCAATTGTTGTTTCAATTGCTCAGAGTTGTTAGCCTGGGTCTTAAATTTGGCTTGAAGAGCTGCTACAGCCTCTTCCAAACTTTGAAAATTATCCAATGTAGCCAGGTCAGTATATTTCTGAAGCAGCAATTTGAGTTCAGAATCAATTTTAAGAAGAGGGTCCATGCATTGTGATTGCAAATTTGTAATTTCTAATTGAAGACTGGCATTGAGTGTGGTTTGTAAAGCTTGTAAATCGCTTCTTAATTTCTTGACTCTGACATCAAGCATCAAAATCTCATCACTGTGATCTTCATGTCTTGTATGGCCAAAAATATCATTAGGCATTTTTGTTTTAGTAGTTATTTATTATAGAATATTTGATTCTTAATTCTATAAAAAAGGGTATAAGCTTATCATAGGATCCAGGGACCTCAATATATAAGCAGTCACCAGCAGAAACAGTATAAACAGTGCCAGAAACCATGTTTGAGTGCTTAATTCTGTAAATATTTCTCCCTACTGAAATTTTGACATCACCCTCAGGGGTTGTAATAAATTGTAATTGCCCACCTACAGGTAATTGGTAATGATTTAAATTATTGTTAAATATGTACAATATTTTGCCTGTTTCATCATCAACATCTGTAAATATGCTGTTCAGATGAATAATTAACAAAGCACTCAGTTTAGACAGCATATCAGAAGAGGGTTGTGGTGGTGGCAGCTCCATAATAGCCTGTTTTTTGAACCCAAATAAGTTCATAGGCATGTTTATTTATTTCAAATCATGCTCTGTGCTTGTGCATTGATTGCCATTTTTCAAATCACAATGACCCCATGGTAAAGTATGTATGCCACATGATAAAATGCATCTCTTATCATCATGTGGGTCCAGAGCCACTTTTCTTACAATATTGCTAGTCAATAAGTGATCCACACTCTGGATTCTGGATTCTGATGTTTTGATTAAATTCTGGGATTTGAGACAATTTTTATAATCTTCAAATTCAAGCTCTTTTTCCACAGTTACTCTGCCAATACCCTTGGCTTTTTTGACAACAGCACTACATGTTTTAAAACTGTACATCTTGGCACTTAACCCAGCAAATTCCACAATAACATCACCAAGTGTCTCATCTTTTAACTTGCCAGGCACTTTTTTGTTGTGGTGTTGTTGAATCTCTTTATGTTCACTGGTATCAAAGTATTGAAACAATTCAGGCTGTGCCATATCTTGATAAACATTTTCTGTTTTAATATCAAGAATAAAACTATCCGTGTCCATGTACATCAATTTTATATTATCACCATAAAAAGGTTTCAACACATCATAATACAATATTGACATATGTAATTTGGCCAATTCCAATATTGCAGCCCCTACATAAATAGGTTTATCAAACTTAATCTTTGTTTTTTTCATGTTGAAAAGTGCCATATTTTCATCATAAATTCTTCTGTAATTGAAATTAGGCTTTGCAACCAATTTTTTGCTCAGGCTGGGGTCAGTAATTATTTTAACATCGGTATGTTTTCTGACATTTTCAATAGTTTTGCCATACACAGAATTAACCATCAATTTAAACAAGGCCTTATCAAATTGGCTCTTTGCAGATGTTCGAAGCTCCGTGTTTGTATTAATATATGGTTTCAACCATTCTGAGTGCCTGAACCTTAAGACTTTGCCAAGTTTGGTCACTTGAACACCATGTTTCATCAGGAACTGGAGGTTTTTGTAATATATGACATAGCCTTGTTTTGGATCCAGTGTCATCATGAGCTTCTTCTGTTTAGACCCAGGTGAGCATTGAACCTCAGGAATTGGGGGCAGATCAGAAAATTTATTGTGTAAATCATCAGGAATTGTCAGATCAACCTCTAAGAAGAGGCCATAGTCACTGTCATCAAAGTCCTGAAGATCCTCAATATTGAAATCTTCGACCCATTCAAGCCCTGCATATGGCAGTTTTTGCATCATGGCATGACCATAGAGGCTGTTGGCATCTACATACAGTATATAATTTGATGGCAATTCTGGATTATAATTGGGAATATGCTTGTTATTTGCTCTGGCATATCTCTGAGAACATTGCACCATGCCTCCTCTTATACATTGCTCCATAAACAGATACATATTTTGATCTGGGATCAAATCCAATTGCATTTTAGTGTTCAAAAACATTGAAGATCATGCTAGGCCCGGGGCACTGAAAAAATACACTGGGTCCAGTCCATAATTTTGCATAGAAGATTTTCTGAATGCCTGCTTTATATCTGCTAAGAGGGTCACATCAAGTTTCAAATATGCCATGTGATAATCACCAAATGTCCGGCATTTTAAATTGTTAAACATCAATTGGGCATGGTGATAATCCTCATCAGTGATTCCAGATCCTCTGATTTTGCTGTAAAACTCTTCTTGTGGTGGCAGAGAACATTCATCAAATTTAGAAAAATCTGTAACATAGTCATATGGATATACACCCTTCCGCCTAATTAATTTCAGGTCCAGATTTGGAAACAATGCACGTGTGATTTTGAATTGATTATCAGATAATTGAGTGGCCAGTGTAGCCAGGCTAGCAGATAAAATTCTGTAAGAATCAAGAAATCTTATGTGAATAGGAACACCATTAACTTTAATTATTTTGCTAATAGATATATATTTCTCATCATTTTCAGCTAAAATATTTAAATTCTGCTTCTCAAACCCCTCGTACCTGATCAGATGATGAAAATCATAATTGGATGCTCCATGGCAAAATATAGGGACAAATTTTGGTCTCTGGATCTTAATATTACAGCTATTACACAGGGCCATTAAGAATTTACCATCTGTATGGGAATGGTGATGTACCTTGATATTTGTATCTGAAAATTCAGAATCACATACCGGGCATTTTTCTGCATTGTTGAAATCTTCAATCTGTTTCTCTGTTAAAGGCAACATGGGTTTTGATTTTAATAAAATGTTAGATGCTATGTCACGGCACTCATTTTCTATTCTATGTGCAAATATTTTGATGGCATCTGGTCCCAAGTATGAATATTCTTTACTAACAACACCATCCTGTACAACCACATAACAAAAACTGGAAGGTTCATGTAGCTGGTATGGCGTAATTGAAGATTCTTCAGGATCTGGATTGCAGGATGCAAGAGATTTGAGGATTGATTCAAAATCACAGACAATATATACTGGGTGTTCCAACAAGGCTTCAAACTTTTTGAATTTTGCTTTTTCACTTGGATTAGGCATCACCATATGAACAGGTTTATGATTGCCACAATATTTCAGATGCTCAATTAACTTGTTTTTTGCAATTTCTGCATTTTTTTCCTGAACCCTATTCACCATTTTTTGACCATCAAGTACAGTTAAACTTCTTCTGCACAACTTAAATATTCTATTAGATTTGTCTAGTTGTGTTCTCACTAAAGCTTCAAGATTATGTATCAGAGTGTAATGGTGTGTGCCATCCCCTTCAATTAAGAGCAAATCAATCGGAACAGCAGATTCATCATCAATTGTACTGATTCTGAGAGGTTCTATCGGGCAATTGCCAGTGGAACAAATAAATACATTAATAGATAATTGTTTGCCATTCATATCCCGGGCCTTTTTTTCAAATTTATCAATATTCTGAACAGACATTGGATATTCTAAACCCTCCATTGCTTCATCAAAATCATGTTCATGTTGTTTGTAATAATTTATTCGCTCAGAATGCCTTGAAACTGGAAACAAAGCAGCTAATATACACCACAAAAAGCATTTCTGGTCGGTATTTTCTATATTAACCACGGCTCTTCTGTTTTTAATATTATCAGGTAATGGCAAATATGTAGATCCTTGCAATGGGCTGAATTCAGAAATATTAACATATAACTTGTGTGGAGATCCGCATAGGCTCCATCCAGACTCTTTTGCCGCAAATTCAGAGTGTTTGATATTCAATTGATCTATCAACCTGCTTATTATTGTGTCTGAATTTGCATTTGAATATACAGGTACAGTTTCTGTTTTGTGGGGCTGTGTAAATTTTGTGCCATTTGGCTTCTTATATTGTGTATACAATTTGAGGGACAGCTTATAAGAGCCATTTTGTGCATTTAGAATTGCCTGCAGATCAGGATTTACACTGTTCAAAAAATTCTGAATACCACATCTTGGCTCTGATACAAACCGATAATCTCTTAGTTGGCTATTAAAACTGCTATGGATGGGTTCATAGCGTGGCTGCTTTGCAGGTCCAGCATTAACAGGTGCTTCATGCTTTCTTTTCAGACCAGATGTAGATGGTTGTGAGGGCAATATTGATGACTGTACATAAGAATTACACTTGTGCCATTTGTAATATGCCTTGCTTAATATTTTATGGCATCTTGGACACATTTTTGTGGCCTTTCTGCATTTCTTACGGTCACAAATACGGCAATGCCTAGCCCAATTAGAACTAGATATATTTTTATTACACTGATTGCAATATTTTTGTTTTGGCATTTTTTCTTGTTGTTTATTATATAAGATTTTCTGGGCTTCAATTCAAAACTTTATACTTAATAAAAATATCAGTTGGGTTCAGCAGTTAGTGGCTGAGCTGGTGCTTTTATACCCAAACAACAGCAGTAACTAGGTTTTGGTGATAGTTTTGCTGATGTACAACACACTTCACCAGGTTTAAAACCTCATCTCTATATCAACTAAATACAATTCAAAATTGGATTTTGAACTGTGCAATAAATATTCTGTAAGTCTCACTTGTGTTTATATTAACAGAACAAGACAAAACCAGAATTGTATTCAGGATTGCATGTTTTCATACAAAAAAGCCATATTTTTGACAAGTTTATAAACAACATTCACACAGATATAGCTTTTACACACATGGCCGAATTTGTCTGAGGGGGGGGGATTCAAGATTCTTGGGATTTTGACAGAAAAAACACACTATAAACAATAAGATGATATGGGAACTTGGCATAATTTTAAGTATATGCAAATCTATCTGAGAGGCTTCATCTTTTTCTACACTTGAATTCAGAATTTCTTAAAAATCAGAGCATATCACACCTGAAGAATTAGGGTATAAGCCCCTCTTGCCATTGTTTTAAGTATAAACAAATCTATCTGAGAGGCTTCTTCTTTTTCTACACTAAAATTCAGAATTTCTTAAAAATCAGAGCATATCACACCTGAAGAATTAGGGTATAAGCCCCTCTTGCCATTGTTTTAAGTGTAAGCAAATCAGATTATTCAATTATTTGAGCTCTTCTTTTCTACACTTGTAAGTGGTCATTGTTATAGCATTAAATATACTACTTGTATGGACTTGATGACTGATACATTAGAGGGCCTGGATCAGTTGAATTCAGAATAGTTTGTGAGACCTGCATTCATATGCCACTATTTGGTGTTAGTGCTGAGAATATTTCGGCTGACACTGCATATGAATTAAAATTGTATGTCATTTTTTTCTCCCTATAAAATTAACTTCGATTTTTCATTCTTATGTATATTTTTTTGTTCACAATATAATGGTCATGCAGTCCTGTTTGTTGTTATTCCACAGAACTGACACCGAAGATTGTGATGCAATAAGGATGTAACCAACAATGGGAAATAATGAACTGAAAAAAACAACTAATTTAATCATCTTTGCAATAATTGTACCACATTTGCATGTGTCCATGTAAACTGGAAACTTCAGACATGCTTTTGAAATCAACTATACGACAATACAAACAATATTCAGATTTATGGAATTTTTCAAACTTTCAAATGCTAATATCTCGAAAACAACTTTTTGAGGGTTAGCTCCTTCTTGCACCGAGCCCTTCATTTATATCACCCAAGAAAAGATGGACAATATTCAACCATAGCGCCTGCCTACGTACATTCCACTCCCCGGCCGAAACAATAAAACTCCCCTTCGTTCCCAAAACTTGGGAGCCGTTAACCTTTGATGCAGATGCGGAGGGAATTTGCATAATGACATAAAAGTAGCAGATTTCTGTATAAATGGGAGGTTGCAACAGGGGCAACGAAGGTACAGATAAAGAAGCTCCCTTGTGAAGGAAAGTTTCTAAAATCTAGAGAAGAGACTCTGCTAAAAACTTGCCGCTACTTAGACTTCTTATAAATAAGATGAACGAATGTAATAGCTGCTGCTCATGATCCCTGAATTTATCCTTCATCAAAGTTGTGAGCAAAATAATATCTGCTGTCTACATTTTCACTCTTTACTGCAAACAAATTACACAAAATAGTTTTACCTAATGTAAAGGGGGCTGACCTCAGTGCCAGGGGGCTAAAGGTAGTTCCAGGGGGGGGGGGGTCCATGAGGCTTTCAGATTAAGAAGGTAATGATAGAGCTCGCCTCTCTCCAGGCTGTTTGGTCATTACCTTCTCAATCTCAAAGCCTCATGGCTTGCTCCGGTCACGTGACTAAGCGTCATCAACTGGAGGCGAGATAGCCGCCATGTTTGATTTGCTTCTTCGGAATCAATGTTGGACCTTTTTAGTGAATATGGAATTGTAATGCCAATTTAGGAACTGTAATCGAGTTTACATGTCGTGTAAATATGCTTAAATGTGCAAGAGGTATGGTGTATAAGTGTTGTGTGCTCAATTGCAGAGGCAATTATGATTAAAAATGTAAGAGTAACATTCACATTTCTTCAACATGTTGCTAACTAACTAACTAACTCCCTAGCCTTCTTAAACCCGAAGGTTCATGGCTGCAGCAACACAGGCCTTCCATCTTTCCCTATCTTGAGCAAGATCTATATACTCTTTTCCATCCCTACCGATTTCCCTTAGGTCCATCTCAACGTTGTCCCTCCATCTTCGTCTTGGCCTTCCTACAGGTCTCTTACCATCAGGTTTCCCAACAAGAATCCTGTAAACTCCTCTTTCCTCTCCCATTCGTGCCACATGGCCTGCCCACCTAAGTCTTCTTGATTTAATTATTCTAATAATATCTGGACATGAATACAAATTATGTAGTTCTAAATTATGTAACCTTCTCCACTCACCTGTCTCCTCATCCCTTTTAGGTCCAAAGATTTTCCTAAGGATCTTATTTTCAAATACTCTCAATTTATGTTCCTCTTTCAATGTAAGGGACCAAGTTTCACATCCATATAATACTACAGGCAAAATTACTGTTTTGTATATTTTAACTTTTAGTTTCTTAGATATTAAACGAGAAGACAAAAGTTTATGAAGAGAGAAGTAACATGCATTTCCTGAATTAAGCCTACTTTTTATTTCCTCTTTAATATAATTTTCATTTGTTAATATTACTCCTAAGTATTTGAATTTGGAAACTGGTTCAAACGAGTTGTTATCAATAATTAGATTTTGATTATTGCCTAACACTTGGTTTCGGCCTGTAAGCATATATTTAGTTTTCTCTTTGTTAACTTCCAAACCTATCTCTTTAGCAGTTTTGAAAAATATTTTAGCATTATTCTTAATTGTATCCACATCATCCCCCAGTAAGTCTACATCATCTGCATATGCTAACAACTGAGTCACACCATTTAATTTTAGTCCTTCTTTAGTTTGTTTTACCTTCCTAACAGCATATTCTAAGGCAAAATTAAAGAGCAATGGAGATAATGCATCTCCTTGTTTTAACGCATCATGAATTGTAAATTTGTCACACATATTAATACCCACACGAATTTTAATTTCCGTTTCACTGGTGCATACTTTTATCATACTAACAAGCTTCTTAGGTATTCCAAACTCTACTAATATATTATATAATTTATCTCTTATGACTGAAACATATGCTTTTTTGAAATCAATGAATAGCTGATGGACATTTTGATTATATTCCCACTTTTTTTCAAGTGTCTGTCTGATGTGAAAAATTTGATCTGTAGTTGATCTGTTACGTTTAAATCCACATTGATAATCACCTATAATTTCATTAGCATATGGGGTTAGTCTTGTTAAAAGAATGTTAGATAATATTTTATATGTTGTTGAGAGTAGAGAAATTCCACGGTAATTATTGCAGTTCATTTTATCACCTTTTTTAAACACAGGAACAATTATGGATTCTTTCCACTGTTGAGGGATTTCTTCTTTATTCCATATTAAACAAATTAATTTATGAATTTGACATATTAATGAATTTCCACCATATTTAATTTATTCAGCTGGTATTAAATCAATGCCAGGTGCTTTGTTATTCTTTACTCTTTTAATAGCATATTTAACTTCAGTCAAGTTAGGTTCTGGAACTAAAGGTTCTGCTGTGTGTACTTCATTTACTTCTGATTTATCTCCTACATGGACATATAAAACGTCATTAAAGTAGTTCTTCCATCTATTTAGAATATAGCTTGGGTCAGCTAGAAAATCACCGTCTTTATCTTTTATCATGTTTACTTTAGGCTGCCACCCCTTTCTAAACGCATTTATACCTTTATATAAATCTCTGATATTTTTATTTTTGCTGTTTGTTTCAAATTCGTTAATTTTGCTTTTCAAGTAATCTCTTTTTTTACTTCTAAACGTGCGGTTAACTTCTCGCTTTATTCTATTATAATTGTTTAGATTTGTACCATCAGAGTTATTTAACCATCTAAGTCTAGCCTGATTTCTTATTTCTATTAGATTATGACATTCATTATCAAACCATGGCTTACTTTTTCTCGGTTTATGGTATCCTATACTTTCTTTAGCTGCTGATTCTATTGCATTACGTATGTGCTCCCAATTCTTATTTACGTCTGTTTCATTTATATTTTCATTTAAATCCTGCAAAACATCAAATCTATTTGAGAGTTTAATTTGGTAACCTTTCTTAATACTTTCTTCAGTAAACTTTCCTGTATCAAATTTTAGAACTTTAAGATTTTGTTGCTTATGATTTATCACTGAGAGTCTTTCTCTTAATTTAGCAATTACTAAATAATGGTCACTGGCACAGTCAGCACCTCTATGTGTACGAATGTCAATTATACTAGTATGCCTTCTCTTATCAATGAGAATATGATCTCTCTGATTATGAGTTTTACCATCTGGAGAAGACCAGGTATATTTATGGATATCTTTATGTTTAAAAGTGGTACTTTTCACAATTAAATTCTTTGAGGTTGCAAAAGTAATCAATCTTATACCATTATCATTACTTAATTCATGAAGACTTTGTTTACCAATCGTGGGTTTAAATGTCTCTTCTTTGCCAATCTGAGCATTACAGTCACCTAACAGAATTTTCATATCATACTGAGAAAATGTATCAAAGACCTGTTCTAACTCTGTATAAAAATCATATTTAGTATTATCATCTTTATCTTCCGTTGGTGCATTCATGTTTATTAAAATAATTTTACACCACCTACCCTGTAAAATTGCATATGATATCCTATCATTAATAAATTCTACTGTTTTAAGAGCCGAGATAATTCTATTATTTATGAAGAAGCCTGTTCCAAAATTATGATTTTCAGTACCACCATAGAAAAAAGTATAATTTTTAGTTTCACAATTCCCTTCTCCTGGCCACCTAACTTCCTGGACAGCTACTACACAGATTGGCTACTACATCTAATTTATACTTAACTATCTCGTTAACTGTACACTGAAATGCCCCAGGCCGGTATAGGCTCAGAACATTCCAGGTGCCTAATTTAATATCCTTATTCCTAGATATTATCCTTAGTCCAGGAACCTCCCAAAGTAGTCCCCACCCGGAGACTGTTGCTGAAAATGAGAAATGTTTAGGGCAATTCCATGTGATTCGGTCCCTAGGAAATGATATACCAGTTAAGTAACAAAGGTTTTATACTCATAAATAAATAAGAGTAATAGTTCATGATGTAAACATTTCATGTGTACAGAATAGGCATCTAATATACTCTTAAATGTGGTCATGTTTTATCTGTCAATATTTTTTTTTTTAGAAATATCAAATAATTTACCCTGAATTATTACAAACGTTGGGTAACGTTAAACGTTTAAAATACGTTCGTGTCTATTAAAGTAATTTGTTAGTGTAAATTTTATGCAAGCATTCAATAAAATTTTCATATTATTTACACAAATTTTCAGTTTCAAAATGTCCTTAATGAACGAAAGAAAGAAAGCTATACAACGGGACAAAGTTGATACATGTGTACATTTACATTCTTATTTTATCCCGCTTTATGCTTCTTTATGTTAATCGGAAGACATGTTGTACAGTGGGATTCATGAGTATTACCATGCAAATTGTCCATGAGTATTTTCATTAATTTTTCTCTTACATCCTGTGTGTTTTTAAGCGATGGATTTTTAGGTATGCTGTTGCAGAAGTTGTGAAAAGCTTGTTTTGAGCTTTCTTTTAATTCTTGAAGCTCTTATTGGGTCAAATAAAGTGCACGAACATGGTGGTGGACAATTTGAACTGTAATACTCATGGATCCCACTGTACATTCAAATACAAGGGTGCGATGTGTAACAAGAACTTCGATGAAATATTCGTGTGTAATACTATCAAAGAATATATTACTTATGTTTCATACAAATGTTTTCACTCAGAAAGCATTTTGTTGCCTAGCTATGTTAATATGAACTACACATGTGTTAAATTTTATAGAACTGTTTCATATTAACTGCTTTTTATTTTTTGTCCTTGTGAAGCTTCAATGTTCGTAACTTTGATTATTAAATCAGTGATAATGTTTATTGTTTCATAATTTATTAACATTCTTCACGATGTTATTAACAGAATGTAAAAACAGTGTAAGGAAATATTCCAAATGTTTATATCCCAAGTGAACGCTAAGATCGAAATATTAGTCTGCTTTTTTTCAATGAAACTCTTTAAGTTATTGTCACAGATCTTACTAACGACAATGAAAAGATTCAATTTGTTTATTATCTTTCGTTCAATAAAGTCAATAGGATCGAAATTACAAAATGACAAATGATTTAGGTTTAGTCTTTATTCACAGAAATCTAACATTGCACTTGTACCAATTTGTTTCGCTTTTGCTGCAAGGATATAGAAATTAAGCTTTTGTATTGAGATTGTATAGCTAAGCAGAATATCTGCATTATCTGGTTGATTAATTTTGGGTAAAGTTAAAGACAATTTAATTGATTAGTTAACTTGGAAAGTTTACGATCAACCTAACATTTTTTAAAAACTTATTTAATCAATTGCTTTTACATACTAAAGTTCATACAAAAGCGGTTACGAGTTTTACTGTAGCTGGCAAATATTCCCGATAATATTTTTCAAAGATATACAATGTTTTAATTTTTCTGCCAGGAAGTTTCTAACGGTTTTCAACTCTTTCTTTGTGCTATGGTAGGAATTGTTGTGGTGGCCTGAATGAAAATTTTGGTGTAAATATTCAATATTATACCTTTCTCTTCTATATTCGTCGGGAGGGTAAATGTCAAAATTTAACTTCATAAAAGAAATAAATATACCTTCATTATCTACGGTAAAATTACGACAAGCGGTTTACAGCGTTAAGACGATCGCCTCCAGATGATGACGTCTTGACTGAGCGCTGTGGCCTGAATAGGGTGACCAGATATTTGTTGACCAAAGAGAGTATAGTCTATATGTTGAAGGTGCGCATGCATAAAACATAAAAAGAAAACGAAAATAGGCGTGGCTATTTGTTATTGCTTCTATTATAGCCCCTATAAAATAGGCCTACACTGAAGAGTTTCTCACAATCAAGTTTTGTACCAGGCAGAGTAGAGTAAACAAGAATTTTATAAGAGGCACAATCACTTTTAAATTTGACCCAGCCTGTACTAAATCTTTGTACACTGACCTCCACTTACCCATCATTGCTTCTTTTCTTTCCCCCCCAATCTTCAAGATGTTTTTCAATGGCTTTTGAAGTTGCTCAGTAAGTGTCAAAAATATCATTATCATTCATTTCCAATGAATTTGAAATATTTTTTGCTTGTTGATGGATATATGAAAATGACTCTTGAAATTGTTCATATGAAATTCTTGAGTCAAAATACCTCAGTTTCTTGACATCTTCAAAAAAACGAAGTGATGTTTCTAAGTATTTTACCACTTCACAATAAAACCTATTTGAAACAGAGTATGCATACCTATTCCTCCTTCATACTTCCTTCTTTTACAAGTTTCATAAGTAATCGTTTTGCTGAGAATGGGAAAAAGTTCTGTTCTATTCTGTAGGAGTTAAAACATTAAACAGAAACTTCAATTACTGTTATATCACACCTTTCAAATTTTAAAATAGTATCATTAAACAGGAGTAGCTGTGCATGCAGAAAGTATAGCCATAGTTCACTTGCATCATCTTGAAAAAAATTGACTATAGCAATTGGGGCATTTTCCTCACAAAAAATAGGCCTTTATCGCTTCATACTAACGTATAATTAAAGTAAAGAGAGGAATATTATCTTTGAGTGGTATAAAAGACCCTCATAATGGCACCCAATAAAATCACATAATGTTTTCAAATTTTCTGTTTTCACAGTAAAAAATACTAAAATGATTGTATATTTTGAAAACCAAGTTCTCATCATCTATGGTTATTATTTTCGCACAAGGTACAGAAATTGCATTCTGTAGAATATGAGCCCTACAACCAATTGGCAAAATATTTTTTTCTAATCTGCACTAACTCTCTGTGCACGTTTTTATTTCCTGATGTTATCTTGTTTATGCTACCAAAATTTAATGGTGCATTATCTGCTACAAATCCAACAACCTTAGTTTCTAAACCATATTGACTTACTGTATCCATCAAGGTAGTGTCTGCTGCCACGTTCTTTTTCTGCTGGAACCTCAAAAAAGATGCGCGTGTCAGCAGACTCCGTCTTTGTCTTATCGTGATTTCATCATGCTATGTATGCAATTACGACTGTAACACATACTGTGAAGTTGTAGCGATTACTTTCACAAAAATGTTTAAGATTATGTCCCTTAGCATTCTTCTAATAATAAACCTAAATGCTCTCGCCGTTAAGTTAGGTTCTGTTAGAATTAAAATAATATCGCTAAATGCTTTCTAAAGAAAAAGGTTCTAAATTACCTGTACATTCATTCCCACTAATCATAAACTTGCATTTCTCTCATCTCAATCTGTTCTTAAGATTTGTAGCATCCTCTTAGCAGACGAATTACGTGGCAGGAGCAAATATGAAGCTTATTCTTACTGCTGACAAGTGCGTGGCAGCAGACTCGGCCATCCATCAATACACTTGAAGAAACTATCCAACTTACGTGTCTCAGAAACCGATGAACATTCTGTGTATGACTTCGATTTTATATGTTGTTCAATATCATATTTACTACCTTTTGTTTTTATGGAAAAGAGTATATTTGGGGATTTTTGCAAATTGAAAAGAGTATAGAGTATATAGAGTATATGAACCTCTAAAAGAGTATAATACTCTTAAAAAGAGTATATATGTCACCCTAGGCCTGAACCTCAAGATGGTCTTGGCTCTATATTCCTTGGAGGCGAGGGTGCGGGTGTGTTGGATATGCACCTGCGCTTCCTAAAATCAAATGTTCGCTGAAATCTGAATCTGAATCATAAGAACATCGAATTCTAAAGAGAAAGGGACGTAACTATGTATTTGAAGTTAATAAAAATACATTTACATTGAGAGAAGAGCGCAGTCATCATTTGGCATACATGACAATTTAATTTATTAATTACATTATTCTCCCCCCTTTCCCTCTCATTACAAAACCTTTATCAAGAATAGATACAAGGTAAAAAGAAAATATCGATTATGAACCATTCTTGTTGTCGGCATAAACGAAACTTATATTTTTAAAAACCCGGTATTGATATATTTACGTCGACGAATCAATTACACGCAATCGGTCTCTTTGAGAGATTTTGTTTTACCACATGGCATTGAGCGACGAAGCCAATGAGCACTCTCCCTCACTCCGCCGTTGAAAGACCTCACACAATAATCCATTTGTGTCAAACGTAAACACGATTTTTGAATATTTGAACCATTTGGACAACAATTGGAGATCTGAAGTTAGCTATTCGCAACGTAGCGGCAATTCCGAATGAAATGCTCGTGAGGGCGATGTCCAACGTAAAGGCAAAGACTACATGAATGTGTAAGAAATGTAGGTCATCATTTATCGGACACAATTTTAAAAACAATGAAAAATTAATGTAAGCACTGAAAATGGCAATTATTTTTGTAACAATGTTGATTATTAAACCTTGCATTACATTAATTGTTTGCTTTATAAACACATTTCAAAACCGTCAGCTTTTTCTGCCGGTCCCTGTATATCTAATAGATTTTTATATTCTACGTCAAGGATCAGAGGCAATGATACAGGAGCAGTGAAATGTCAGTCCACGCAGAAAAATAGTCAAGAAAAATAAGGCAGTCAGTCAGTAGGCTTTTATTTAGTTCTAGCCTCGGGATATGGAAATGAATTGCCACGCGTGTTTCGAAAAATTTAAGTAATCATCACTCATCCTTAGTGAAAAATAGCAGAAAGCGACGCTAAATAACAAAAATACACACATACTATGTTTATTTATCGTCATCACTAGAGACCGGATTTTAAAGGGAATTCCTTTTTTTCTTTTTAAACACGAATTATGGAATAAATAACAAGTGTTGATAATTATCTCCCATCAACAAGATCACATGGTTTTGATTTCCCTTTTCCCCCTTTTTCAGCCCACATTCCTTTCTGGTCCCTTTATTGACTAGTTTTTCAGCCAACATTCCTTTTTTTCCTTTAAAAAAACACCTTCCTTGGTCGCTTTATTGGCAAGAAATCAAATAGACTGTATGTTCCCTAAACAAAACATTCAACAGTTGATATCGGCTTAAGTAGTAACAAATGCATTGGAAGCGGCACACGTGTTGAGTTGGAGGTATACTTAGCTATTAGATTTAGACTTCAATTACGAATTTCTTTTAGAATGGTTTTAACTTAACTGTACGACAGTATTCAGTGTCAGTGAAATGGCGAAGCCAGGTACAAGTGGCGGCAAGCTATGGAATGCGGTAAGCTGTTTAAAGGAAGATTTCATAGCAACGGATGGTAAGATTATTCGCTGAAGACTATAGTTTATTTTTGCACTCCACTAGTGGTCCTAGTGGTTCGGATTCAATTTTAAAACTGTAGGCCTAGTCCTGATTAGGCTATCTGAGCATTCTCTGCCTTCTTGACGTGTGTGGATGTGGAGGGGGAAGGATACGGACTGAGAAAGCCATTAATCCAAGTACGATAGTCGTGCCACATGGCTTGCCTACCTAAGTTTTCTTGATTCAATCATTCTAATCATACTTCGAATAATCTAGATACAATATCTGAAGGAATGATTGTCATAAACCTTCAAGCTTTGTTGGTTAGTTTTTAGTCAGTAATATTAAAGTATAATTTATAGATGCATAAAACAAATGCATCTATGTATGTATATAGTAAGGATGGGACTAGTAAAGAAATATCTGGCAATACTGGTTAGTCTCAACTGATTCTCTGAATGTTAGTGACAATAGTTATACATTAGCATGCAATGTCAGTATTCATTGTCTATTGCTTTAAACTATTCTTATTCTTAAATTACTTTTAAGAGATCGCCTCTTCTCTTTCTTTGGCTGTTGGTGGGAATCGAGCCTACTACAAATCTAGTGCTCTAACCTGTACCCCACTGCATCCCACAGAATTCTGTGCTCATTTTTGCTATTATTTTTCATTGAGGAAAGGGGACCATATTTGCTCGAATTCTACACTGGGATGACATATAGGGTTTTGGACCATTGCAATGAAGGCTTTTCCTTAGTTTCCAATTTTGTTCTTTATGTTACGTTACTCCACAGAACTCTGCGTTCACCTATCCTTTTCTGTAGAGAGGTCCTGATTCTACTATGTAAGCTCGTGCACATTCACATGGTATGTTGTACTTGCGTTGTTGCTAGCTGGTATGCTGTTCTCTGGTTTGGTGTTTGATAGTATGCTCCTTTGATTTAATTTAAAAACTGTACTTATTACACAAAATGAACATATCCCTTCTATAGCACACTTATGTAGTTATCAGAGTATTAAGTTTATTCCTGCATAAAGGTGTTCATTTTTGCTTCATCAATATTTACACCAGAATTAATCCATTTTCCCTGAATTGCATAACTCACAGTATAATTCACACTTCAAAAAATGTCACTTTGGTATATAAACCTACATTTTGTGTTTAAGAGTCTTATTTCGTATTTTAAAGTTCATTTCACATCATTTCGTGACAAAACAAGGCAGCAAAATGCACCTCACACCTTTCAGAGACATGAAAAATGCATGCCTCTACTGATAACCGATGGATGTATGGTGTGGATACTGTACCGTTTGAATAAGTTTTTTAAGTTCTCTGCTTGGCTGTGTATGGCTCTTTTAGTTGAGTCAAAATCCTTTAACCCTCTTCTCAAAGATTAGAATTAGTAGCATAAATGGAGCAAAAATTAGTACAGAATTCTGTGGGATGCTGTGGAGTAGCTGGTGCACATGATTTGTAGCAAAATCCCAGGACAGTCGTAGGTTCCATTATCGCCACCGGCAGAAGAATTTTCACCTGAAGACTAGAGAAGCTAAACGTAGTGTTAGAATAAGGATAGTTTAAAGCACTACACAATGGATGGACAGTGTCCAATTAACATTGCGTGCTAATTATCTCAACTGGTGTGATTGAATAATGCATTGTGTATCCCACCATGTTACAAACTCCAAATAACTATATTCAGTAACCTTACTATAGCTCTTTTCAGTTCTTACGGCGGCCGGTCCTAGTTCTGCCAAGGGAATTGGGGAGCGGGGATTACGCAACAGACCAACCAGACAACAGCAGTGGCGCCGAGAGACACGACGCGGCCGGAAAAAGTACTACGTGAAACTCGTTCTACTTACCGCTACGTTTCTTATCGTGCTGGATTGGTCGCTTCCCCGCTCCCCACTTCCCCTGCCAGCTTCTAGAGCGCCCGCCGTAAGAACTGAAAAGAGCTATAGTTACATATGCTCATAGTTATATTATCATTTGAATAGACTTTTTCATGTAACATTAACAATTTAAGATTATAAATTTTCGAGGCAACTCATCCTTAAATATTCCCTGTTATTAAAATCTCATGTTAGGAGAGAAATATATTATATCTACACTCCAATCTGCGCAGCCTCAGAATAGATATGTCTTTATATATTCTTTCTTACCCTACAAAAATACTAAAGCAATAAACATCGAAGGTTGCTTTCTAGTAGTAATATTTATTCTTCCTGTAACGTACAGTTGCACCTGGGATCGGATGAGGCGAGTTTGGTTCAGTGATTCATTCATCTTGTAGGACATCTCTCTTCACTCTGAAAGAAAAAAATTAAATTGTTTTCAATAAAAATACAAGAAGAATAAAATATTCTAATAATGTACCTAGCCTTCTAGTTTAAAGTTATGTTGTCTTTGTATCTAGTCAGAAACGTCAGCATTTTAGCCAAATTACTTCGCGTTCGGAGATAACGGGATTTTTTCAATATATTTCTGCGTTCAAATCAATGTGAGGGTGATTCTTGTTGTAACAACAATATAAGCAATTAGTTTTGACTTCAAATATATTTTCCTGAAGATAATATTCAAACATTCAAAATTCACACAAAGAACGAAGGATATGTTTCTGTATGCATATTTGAATGTTGCATGTTCTCTCTCTTGCAATAGACCATTAACAAATTACACCAACAACAATATATGCACAGTAGAAGTAAAAGAAGAGTGCAAGACATATACAAATATTAAATCTACTTATTTATGTTAATAGAAAGCAATAACTAGACATAATCTCATACATAATAAAACCATTTCAAATAGTTTGTAACCTATTCGTAAAGGAATTAGTTTGCTACTTTAGTCATATATGATAAAATATATATATTTAACAGTGATTTACTTATATATATGTAACAACATAATATATATATATATATATATATATATATATATATATATATATATAATGTAATAATAATGTCTACATTAACCAGGTTTACATTATTGTGCAATTTAGTTCAAGTTATTTTACTTTTCCCAAGAGATACACATTTTCCATGTATACTTAACCAAACAATAATTTTTAAGATGAACTTACTTGTGTGAGCTGCACTCCTCGATACTGGTAACTTCATAATTTCAGCAAGATCACTGTCCTGTGTTTTTTTCTATCTTTCCTTTTTTTTTTTTTCCAAAGGCCATTCTCCACGGAACTGGAGTTTCATTTTCTCATGTTTTTTTTTCCAGCTTTAGATGTTCCCTCCCTGGCTCTTAGAGCCTCCCTACCCAAGACCTAAGTGCCTTCTGGGCCCTTTAAGACCCACGTTGGCCCTTTAGTCCCCTTGGCCTCTTTCAGGGTTTCCCTAGGCCCCTTTGAGGGCCCCTGGAGACCCCTTTGAACCCTCCAGTTTCCCCTAGGGGGAAAACCAGCATGCAGAGGAGATCCTGGACAATGGGGGAGCAGCCCAGGTCGGAGGGGGACGTGGGGTACCTCCATACCTTCCGCCCTCTTTCCCACCTAAACCCCCCTCCACGTGAGAATGAGTCCCCCCGAGTTACCGTGTGTCGTGCAAGAGAAGCGTGACCGGTACCCAACAATCCGTAGTGAGCGCCGAAAGGGACAAGAGAGACACATACACACACGAAGGCACACACACACACACACACACACACACACACACAAACACACAAACGCAAGCACACACATACACAAAAAAAGGAAAAGTTATTAGCTAATTACTAAGAACTAAGTGGGAATTGGAGGGAGAACTACAGTAGTGTCAGCTGAAAGCAGCTGAACATTTTACCTTATTCTATGTAGTCTCCAGCTGCCTCTAAGCAGCCGGAGACCACCCTTATTCACTAATGTGGTCTCCAGCCACTTCTAAGCAGCCGGAGACCACCCTTACACACTATGTGGTCTCCAGCCACCTCGAAGCAGCCGGAGACCACCCTTACTCACTAAAGTAAGCATAAAGACCCATATTCTACCTCAGAAATAGTGGTAGCACAGAGATTCTCTGGTGTGTGGAGATCGTTTTAGTGTAACAGCATGTTTAGACCCAGCCTCTTCGCCATTCCGACTTGTCTCTCAATGCCAGTGCTATCCCTAACCAAGAAGAGATGCTGGAAACTATCAAGGCTAGAGGCCAGAGACGCCTGCAGGAGGGTAATGCCTATGCACACATTGAATTGATATTGTCATAATCTTGATAGCACAAAATCCTGGGTTTGAAACATAGACAAGGCATGAACACTGACTTATTTTCAGAATCACCCATCTGTGGTGATTCACTTAAGGATTGTGAAATAATATATACAGCACAGTAAAGCCTATCAACTTCAGATTTTCTTTCAACTGAATTGCACAATTTCATAGTCAATGGCCCTGGTCAACCTTTGTGAATTTAATAACCGCAGACTGCCATCAATGACACAAGACAGGTAGTATACCTGTTCGTCTCTCTATATATTCTCTGGCACGTGGATAGATATTTTGGCCCCCCTGCACTACCAAGCACTGACAATTTATGTGCATCCTTCGATAATTTTGTCTTATGCCATAATTTACCACATCCTACAAATTTGGAATTGAGGGAGCAAGAAGAAACTCATACAAAATAATATAGATCATTCTTAAAGATTCGTAGCTTGCATTTGTGTTCACAATTGATTAGCATTTCCAAGAATATTTTAGTTATATTTTAATGCACGAAGAAAATCTTTAAAAATATACACTTACTATTTCTTTGGAAAACTGAAAATTCTTACAGTTTGTTCCCGAAATATAACTCTGCTAAGTGTAAATTTCTCCTTCACATTTTCTGATTTTGTTTTCTTCTTTGAATGGTGTTCTACTCTTGCTACGTGCCTGCATATACCGTGTCCTGAAAAAGCATATTTATTCACAACTACGAACATTTATTTACCATTTGATTGCTATTGGTCTTTCACCATCCCTCCTTTCCTTTCACTTGTCGCACCTAACTTAAAAGTTGGAAACCCTGCAGATGCCCATGCCAGAACCTCATGATGATGCAGAATGAGTAGGGTGTCACCATGTCTAAAACTACTTAAACGTACAGCAAACTATCTTTTACTTGCCCTAAATTTTCACATAACCTAACTTGCAACTCACCTAAACCTAACCTAACTGCCTCTTACTTTCATCTGGAATATTACTATCAATAGTTCTATCTAAAGACACGTAACACTTAACTGTAAATTCTTTACGTATTACTATTGCATCTAGTGACAAGAGTTGTGAATGCACTCAAGATGTTATCGATGTCACCACTCTTGATTTATGCTTTTCTATTTAGGTAGAAATATAACTAGTGCATCACCGTGTATTTATGGAGTGTCCACCACCCCATTTATTACCTACATTTATCGCTCCTTAACATCCTCATTCTCACCACCTAACCCTAGCTGTTGCACGCTCCAATAAATAGTAATCATGTCCACTTATATTTCTATCCTAATATACTTGAGAGATTTCCCTATTTACTAACTTCAGTGCAGCGTGATCTATCTTCGTTGATTTCCTTATTTTCTTCCTGCTGGTATTTATATCCACATTCATCTCGCCTTATTCAATTCATAGAAATCGTGTCCACTTATATTTCTATCCTAATATACTTCCTAGATTTCCTTATTTACTAACTTCAGTGCAGCGTGATCTATCTTGGTTGATTTCCTTATTTTCTTCCTGCTGGTACTTATATCCACATTCATCTCGCCTTATTCAATTCATAGAAATCGTGTCCACTTATATTTCTATTCTAATATACTTCCTAGATTTCCTTATTTACTAACTTCAGTGCAGCGTGATCTATCTTGGTCGATTTCCTTATTTTCTTCCTGCTAATAACTTTAATCACCCCCTTTTACCCTTAGAGCTAACTAGTATAAAAACTAGTATAAATGTTGGACTATAACCTAGAGACATTATCGCTGAGGTATATTAAAGTGCTAATCGTATAACAAAGAGTTTAATTGTTGCATAATGATGAGAATTGATGCAGAAGGTCTGACGCCATAATGTAGAATGGTTTCAGTACGAACACAAGAACTGTTGGATTTGAAACATGGACATTCACAAAGAGAGAAATCTAGAGAAAAATTGAAAGCATGGCAACGAGAGGCAAAGAAGGAACATAGATTCAGCCCGATCTCCTTTTCTAAGGGGTTTGTTAACAGAAGGGAATGCCACCCGTTGTAGCAGAGTGGTTGCGTTGCATGCCCGGAAGGTAGGTGTCCTAGGTTCGAAATTTGGGCAAGACAGGGACATTTCGTTACTGATCATTCATCCTCGTCATTCGTGATTATCATAGAGACGTCTAAAGCGACGCAGAACAAAATGCAATCACCGAAAAGTAATTCGAAGGTTCGCATCCTTGATAGGACATGGACGATTCGTCAGTTACCCATTCATCCTCATTGTCACGATTAATGTAACGAGGTAGAAAAGAGACGTAAAATAACAAAATTCCAGCTCTAGAAGGAAGCCAACATTCAGGGACGAGGCAAGTGACATGAAGAAACTCTGGTGGAATAGAGAGGAGATAGGAATAGCGAGAAATGAGAGTAAGATCGTGACTAATAGAACAACGGATGTAAGAAATGACATGACTGTGAGTTGCGATGGACAGATTAAGAAATAAAATACATTTGCTTATATTTAAGTCTCATCGAGGCACTTTGATCTCGACATCTGTTTAAACTAGATCTGTGTGACTGGTCGGTTAGCATCTATCTCAAGAAGTAAGAGGTTCTAGTATCGAATCCTGGGTTGGCATAGATGTTCCATTGTGTGTGCCCTATTGATATTCATTTCATCACTCCATGTCATTGTGGTTAGAGGAGGTATGACAGCAATGCAAATTTTACAAACAATGAATGAAAGCATTAGAATGCCTGCATGGCAATAAGGCGGATGCATTTCCTTTAACAATTTTGCTGCATTAATGATCCCGAAAATCTTATATAATACAGTACCTTACACGGAAGCATTTCATGTAACATTCCGTTTGACATTTGCGATGCGAAGCACGCAGAGTACATTAAATAATGTATACATCACCAAAGGCAGATTCTAGTTACGCTGTTACAAATAAATTGAAAGAGAAAGAGATGTAATTTAAGAGAAGAAATAGTTTCTTTTAGTTAATGACGTATTGTGCAAACAAACTGAAAATTTCATGCTTTTTGTAACATTATGTAAACACCAAACTCATAAAGCATTTCAGTCCACGAGGCAATGTCCATCATTTTCAATTGAAGTAACTAACTATTCTTTCATACGTGTACTGTGCGTGCTATAAGTATTTATTTAAGCAGCTTCATTTATTTGTACGTAAAAACGTTTCATAGGGAACTTTTTCATTTCAACTGAATAGTTATTGCTTTTCCTTAGATCCAAAGTGATAAATTGTTTACGGCATTATATCTGCACTTGTGACATATTGCTCAGTTCTGAATGGTTGTGCCACGCGAGATGCGAATACCGGTAAACGTAGTAACGATTTTGTCAGTGAAATACGCTAAGGCGATAAAAGAAAACTTTTCAGTTTCTCAGAGAACTGTATTACATTTATTTCACGCCATCTGCCCTTATTGAGTTTTGTTTCTGCAGAAGACGTCAAGATGTAACACTCAGCGATATTAAGTTCTGTGACAACGTTGTTCTTTGAGTGTCACATACAGTGCTGTTATCTGTGTAGCAAAGTTAGAACTAATATCACCATCTCCAACATCATTTCGACAAAAAATGTTGATTACATCGTTGTTCGTGAGACCGGTTCAATTGGAGAAAATATGAATATGAATAGAAGTGACAGAAGAGAGAATGATTGGTCCAGTGGCTCGTGGTGGGCCACATTCAATAGCCAGTTGCTTTTAGATGTCTACGTCCGGTGTAGGCATGAACGTTGAGAGTTTGTTCCCCATCTATTTCATTAACTTCCCATTAACGAAGAGAGATAGAAAGCCGACGTGGAATGACCAAAAGTCACAAAACATGGTGGTTGAGAGTGTTGAGTGGTGGACTAACGACCTTAGTGCTTTAGTGCAGCCATAGGCACGGGTGTTACTTCGGTGGTGAAGTGGGTAGCATAACATGCTACGATGCCAGGGGCCCTGGGTTCGAATGTCGTTCTGAGCATGATTGTTCTTTGTGAGTGACTTTTGATGACATCATCATCACATCCTCATCGTCGTGATTTGTCAAAAGTGCCAGAAATGCTATGCAAAATGACCTAAATGAATCAATCAATCAGTATTCAACAATACCTGGTAGTCACAATTAACAGGGGGATGAAAAATTAAAGAAATTCACCATTTGCCCTATTGCAAGAACTCCTAGCATATAATTCCTAACTATCTCTAGCTGTAAATGTAAATGATATTATGCCCTTAATGTTCTTGAGAAGAAACATTCAACACGTTGAGTGATACCTTATGAACGTCCATAGATGTTAAGACCATGAGTAAATGGGAGATGTGCTTCCTAAGTATTAAATCATTATACCAAGGGGGAGAATGTGAATGTGAAGTAGTTCCAGTGAAGGAACTTTCTGTTCTTAGGTAAAGTTAATGTATAATATCTTCGTTATGTTCAGTCACTCCAACTTTTGAAAAACATTGCATGGGCTGAACTCTGACATTACATTTATAATTTTATTCAATAATACAAGTTGTATAAGACTTACGTAGGCTGATGATTTGGCCTAAAAGGCCTGTTTTGTTCCTTGGACATAAAATGTAAACGTTTCAGCCATTTCTGAGACGAACATATGAATTTCTTAGTGGCTTTTCTCTTCACCTATTTCAGTCATAAGAGCCTATTTCGAAGGGTTTCTAAGTTGCTAATCCGAGAATGTTATGAAAAATCAGTCAATGTCAGTGCGAATTTTGTATTTTGCGATGCTTTTTTGCCTGCCAATTGCGAGCTTTTAGTTCTTATCATAAGCCCATATCCTCCATTTCTTTGCTAATAACGATGTGACAACGGATACTGTAAGAAATTGTTATGAAATGTTTTGATAACACCCAGTCGGTAATTAAGTTTTCAGAAACTTTTATCTCTATTTTTTTTCTAAAATAAACTATATCAGGCAAATTGTCGCGTGGGATCGAGCCCTACAGGCTCATATAAGTTAGCGTAGCGAGATAAACTGCTGAAAGTACAATATCTATCACTAGGAGAGGTGTTTCAAGAAAATAAATTTGGCTGCCCGAAGAGGTTTAGATGTAAGAGAGAAATATTGCTTGTAAAGGCAAGATTAATAGACCTTGAGTTAGTGTGTGCTTTCTACAATACCTTGATTGCTAAACTGAGTTTAGAATGGGATAAGTATGGGAATAGAGGTTTATGTACTCGTATGTAAATTTTTGTTTCAATGTGTACAAAGAAGGATGCCATATTGTCTCTAATACTATGTCAGTGACTGAAGCGACACCTTTTTCTCCCCCCCCCCAAACATAGCATAGAAATCTTACCCCGAAAATGTTCAATGCATTTATTTATTGTGTATGCTCTCCATATCCGTGTCTGTATTGGCAGAGTGGTTAAAGTAACGCATTGCGAAGATAGGTTCGAGTCCAATTAGGGCATCAGTGTGTGTGTGTGTTTGTCTTGCCGTTCCGGTCAATGTCGTTGCCTTGTAATCAAGAGTTTGGTACCTGGTGGAGGCACATATTGGTTCGGATCTCACTTTAATCTGTAAGCCCAGTCCCAATTAGCCTATCTGTGCATAAAAGTGGACTTACAACTCAACTGAAGCTTTTCATTCGCGCTCGTTTCTATTAACCTACAGAGGTAGAAATGGACGCACGACATCCAAACTAGAATGTGGACAGAGACTGCTTTTTCCTTGCAACTGGCTGTTCTGATTGTGGCACCATGAGTCACTGGAGGAAAGGAAAAGGAGATCGAACTGCTTCCAGGCGACAGAGAACCAATCAGCGTAAAGTGTAGAAGAGAGAGTCGTGCGAGTCTCCATGCAACCACTACATCGCCTGCAACCCTTCCCCTACTTAAAGTAACCTAACACAACTAAGATGGGTGAAGGGGGCTGTCTGCCCTGCCTCTCACGAACGCCAACAGAGGAGAGCTGTTTACCACCTCAATGACACCCAGGAGCTCGGGAGGAGCCATTAGGACATGGCTCGTTAAAGGGTGGAAGTATGGAGTTTTCACCAACGACTGCTTTTTCAGCAACCCGCTGGTGCCTACGTCAATCCCGGCCTGGGTTACATTCCCCAAGGACCATTCACCCCTCCGCAGTGCTGTTTCTCCCCCCTCTGTAACCCTCCCCTGCCCAATCCCTTCCCCCTAAAGCTGAAGAAACCCTTGGAAAACAAACCCCAGTTTTTTTCTTGACCCTGAATAGGCTTTCTAGCGAGGGAGGGAAGTAACAACTCAGAACAGAGATCTTTTTCAAATTATTCATTTTTTTCTGGAACCTGAAAGAGAAGATAATGTTCACTTGAAAACTGTTGATGGGGAATTATCTAAAATACAATGCAGACTTAGCAGTTTTAATGCATTTTCTTCTAGATATTAATAACTAACTTTCGAAGGAGAGCAGTTTTCGATTTGCATATCGGCCCTTCCAGTCTTCCTGTGGAGAAAATATGTCTCTATTTACACAGCTGAGACATGAAAATGCATATATTATGTATTTCAGTGCATCATCGAGAAAGAAGCAGGAAGATGCAGTCATTAAGTGATGCTTTGAAGTAAAACTTGACGTAGAAAGAAATTCTCACTTGCTCATGTGTTCAACTTTGGCGCGAGCTTTACAAATGAGATACAAATATGCATCAAGCTGTAAAGCTGATTCTTGGGAAATAGATTTGATGCATTTATTTTCCTGCGTGCAATGTCGTAGTGCAAGGTACCGATCACCATGGGATGTGTCCTCCATCCAAACGAAGCATGCTGTCAAGCGGAAAGAAACTTACAAAATACAACTATGCTATACCTCGTATCCTTGCAACCCGATGATTTATAAAAATAGTTAAAGGACTTTATGTGCACCCTGTATTTTAGGCAGGTGCGTTCGGTTTGAAAGTAAGCCTCTAACTGTGTGATCAAGGTGCACGATTGCTGCACCATTTCCATAAAATGATGAGTTGAAATGAGTCGTTCACCTACATGAATTCGATTATAGCAACATTAATAGAATAGAATAGAATAAAATAGAACAGAATAGAAAAGAATCGGCTTTATTGAGCGAGCGTGTTTCGCCTTCTCTTTACAACATACCCTTGTCAAATACATATTACAATTGACACTTTCTGAAAATTACTGTTAAAGTAGAAGAACAATACAAAAACAAAACATTTATACTTACGAGGGTGATTCACATAAAAGTCCAATAAAAATTGTAGGACAAACTGTCTTCAGCTCAAATTTACAAGAGGTATCAATTGTTATTTTCAAAACGACCTCAAAGCTCCAACACTATTCAAAACGCCATTTTTGTTATTTTAAAGATGGCGCCTCCTCTACGCACCTGCACCAGTGAAGAGGACTGGTTTCTTGTGCCCTGCCAGCCTAAAACTTACAAAAATTCCTCGGCAAATGAAAATGTCATATCCAATTCCAATTAGATATTGAATTCAGGTCCTGTTGCAGAGCTTTTAGGGCCATTGCACTGTTTCTTAATGTTGTTTGCAGCCTATATACAAGTATTTGTGTGTCATCTGCATGCTGACTGTATTTGCACTGCTTTGGTGCTTCATTAAAATCCTCTGATGTGTAGGGGAAAGAGAATAGGTCACAGACTACTCCTTGTTTGATACCAAGCCATTTAGATATCCACGACTTATTCTCATGTACTAATTGTAGACATTGTTGCCTGTTCGATAAAGACGACTCAATCCATAACAATTCTTTATCTTTTGTGCCGAATGGTTTCAATTTCTCTGCCAAGAGGTTGTGGTTTTATGGAGTCAAATGCCTTGGTATAATCAAGGAGTACCTATCATTATCCATCCATTTTTTTCTATAACTTTAGACATAATTGGTAGTACGCTTATTGGTCTTTAACATCAAGGGAGGTAGTCGTTTTCAATATAAGTGTCACAACTGCATTTTTCTAATCGTCGAGAAATACCTCTTGAGGTAGACTCGAGGCAATGTGGAACTCTGAGTCTCAGCAATTCTTAGATTGAGTAATATTCTTCTCTCATTTCACATATAACATCAACATTGAAAGCCTTTTATTTTTGCAATCATATGCAACGCACCTGCTCCAGTATTTTCAGTGTGAATTTCACGAAAGACATTGTAGCGTTCCCCGAAACCCCTCAAGGGATTCTGAGTTTCTGTCGTTGCAGCCACATTCAGTCCCTAAATTTTTCCCTAGTCAAGGGTATTTATGTTATCAGAGAGACAAAGAACAAGAAATGCATGTACTCACCAACCTTCCATGGCTGTCCCTCTCCTGAAGCACAGCTTTCCATTCCCATTCTGTCCACGTGTCACTGTGTTGCCTCTGAAAGGTACAAGGTGAGACAAATGAACATGCTGCAATATTATTTATTGAACTAAAGTTAAATATAACTAGAACTTTCACAGCAGAGAAGGCTCTAGTTGCAATTCACACTGTTAAGAACGAAGCATTGACCACAAAAAACAACAGAAAATCTATCTATATAAGTAAATTGATTGACTGATTGATTTGTTGTTTTAAGTCCATTTTATGCACTGTAAGGCTAATCGGAACTGAACCTACAGTTTAAAGTGAGATCCGAACCACTATGTGTTCGAACCAGTGGCGGATTACCAACTAGGCCCACTAGGCACGTGCCTAGGGACGGCAACTCTTGGGGGCGGCAAATCTTTTTTCCAGAATATCAAGAATAATAAAAAGTGTCTTACGTACACAGTGACAATTTAGTTCGATGAAACCAATGTTTCAAATCAACGGTTTGCAACACTTACGCTTCATACGAAAGAAACCTTGATGTATCGGATTTATGTGTTATCAAGAAATGTTTCGTTGCTCTGCCTCCTTCAGGCGCCAATCAATTTGTTTTTAACCTGTGCTGTGGCTTTTATCGCTTACAATGACAATGCAAGCCGCCCAGCCTTTGTTGGTTTGTTTTTGTAAATACATACCCCTCGATCTTTCACTAAGCGTTTGTTAATGGCCAGGCAGGAAAGAAGACTGATTGTTTGAAACTCGCATCTGTAACAATGCCAGTCTTAAAAAAAATAAACACATAAACACTGCTGATAAGTGAGTGAGTGAGTGCAGCTTTCCCGTGGACCGCAACTAGTTTTTGTCTTACTGGATTCTCTGGCTGGTGCATTCAGTTTGTTGCTAGTGCGTTTGCGATTTGGTGGGTTTTTTTTTATGCAGCAGGCAGCATGAAACGAACAAAGTTAAGTCGGGCGGCTTATCGTAAACTTGTAAACGAAAAGCGTGAAAGAGAAGCAACCTTACAGAAAAAGCTTGGTACAGTGGAAACGTTTTTTAGGCGAAAGGAACAAGTGATTTCCGAAAGCAGTCCAAAAATTGAAGTGGAAGCGGCTACATCGAGTGAACTCTGTGAAACGAAAAATGTCGAAAATATTGTGGGTTTAGTGGAGGAAGAAAGTACACCTGAGATAGTGTCCCCTCAGTTCGTAGGAGTTCCTGATTGTGACAGTGAGAGTGCAAATTTCGTTAGTGACGATCCTGCCGAGTGGTGTCTGAATGAGTCTACAATTGACATTCTTCTAAGACGTGGAATTAATCAGAATGTTAAAAACGATTTTTCTAAATCGCAAAGACTCATAGCAGGCAAGACAAGATTTTTAAATAATAGTGTTTTTTCGTAAACTTGTAAATGGAGAATCAATTTTGCGGAATTATTTGGTATATTCGTGCAGCACTGGTGCCGTTTATTGTGCATCATGCAGGTTGTTCAAGAGCAAGACAAACATCGCAACTCACGGCATTTCAGACTGGAAAAACATTTCAAATATTCTAGCATCACACGAAAATTCTGAAGAACAGAAAAACTGCGAGTTGGCACTCTTAACAAGGCAGAAATCTGTTGGGACCTTGGGGAACCATTTTCAATCACATATTCAGACGGAACTTACGTACTGGGTCAGTGCAAATAAGTTACTACTTTTCTTTTGAGAAGGGCGCACATTACGTTTGTGCCTAGGGGCGGCGAGGAAGCTTAATCCGCCACTGGTTCGAACCACTATGTGCCTCCAGCGGGTATTGAGCCAGGGATCCCTTGATTACAAGGCGACGACAAAAACCACTGCGCCATCGGGGATGCCCATATATATAGGTAGAAAAGGAAGGATTCTCACCTACTGCGTATATAGTACTCCTCTTGCCAGGAACTGCTGAGTGGATTCTGTTCAACCAGTCCATTGTCCCATTGGCTTCTAAGGAGACGCCCTGAAGTCAAATCTGGAAGTCAGGTTGTCTTCAAGTCTTGAAGCGTACAGAGAATACTTCTGAAAAGAAAGAAAATTATTCTTTTCAATTAATCCAGGCTGACCTTTGAAAGGAAACTTCAAAAATAGTATTCCAAATGTCCTGCCCAATCCTTTTTTTCAAATATTCCAGAATAAAAATAATACTAACCGTAGCGCAATAGCTTACTGTATACCAAACTCTCCCTTAGATTTTTCACTGTTGAAGGCAAGTTTGAAATTTAAAACAACAAAATGACAAATGAGCTACAATTCATTTTATCTAATTTGTGTATGGGCGACTTTGTTACCATTTGAATCTTAACTTACACAACAAACCTATGTTTTGGAAACATTTGGATTGATTGATGTGCTTTATTTTACTTCGATTTTCGTGCCACTTTTGGCTCATTTGCGAAGATGGGGATGAATGATGATGAAATTGATGAATGGACACTCAGAAACGTTCAGGCTGGGATTCGAACCCGGGGTTTTGGAAATGGAGCAACACAGAATATTCAATTGATAATACAGTTCTGATAAGGTATATTATGCGGAATTAACAGCCAATTTTTGTCATTTCATATTTTCGGGGTTACTTATAGTATATTCACGTATATTTATATTATTGTATGAATCTTACATACCTTTCTCTTTTTGTTGTTTGGTTAAAATTGCAAGAGTTACAAAGGCCAATCTGTTATTTATTGACAACAGCTTGAATTTATTTTGTACAGTTCTTTAGTTACTGCACAGCTATAGAAACAGTTAACTCGCAAGCATTATTACACGCCAACAATGCAGTATTCTAAATTGTTAAAAACCAAATGTCAAACATTCATGCTAGAATTAAGAACGGTGATAAGATTCCTCTACACTAAATATCTAAATGAGAGTATTAGAGGATGCCTCTATTCTCCCCCGTGCGCACGCCTATGTCGTCGCCTTGTAATCAAGTGTCCCGGGTTCAATAGCCAATGGTCGCAAACAGCTGTTGGGAGCCAACTTTAAATTTTAGGTTCACTTACGTTTAGACTATCTGTGCATAAATCGGAATTAAAACGACGACTCAATCAATCAACAGATTTTAGTCCATCGCTAGATGATTCTTGTGCACCAAATATATTTTCTTTTTTGATTAGCTCATAAGCATTTGGGGTTGCTAATGTCTTAGACCCTCTAGTCTCCAGGTAACTAAGCAAGCAAACTAATAATAGAAACTTGATAATTACATATTTGAGGTCTGGAATATAATGTTAGCCAGCATACGATAGAAACCAAGAGAAAGACAAGCATTTTTAAAAGAGCAGTCAAAGGGAGCCTTCCTTTGTATACAAAACTCTACATTTCTGTTATTCGCGGTCTACCATTGCACATTATTCACATTAGTTCGGTGAATAATTTTCTTCTTGTTTTCGATTTCAGCATGTGTGTTTAGACTACAGGAAATTAGTCTTTTAAGTTACATATTTAATTGTCTACAATGAAATATGTGTAACTTGTTTTAGCAAGCATAAAAGATAGCTTCTTAAAGTACTCGATGTTAGCAAAGTTATGATCATAAACTGGTTGCACACCGATACAAGTAATTTTGCCGGCCCCGATGCTTATGGGTACAATGGAGTGTAATATCCTTCAAGGTGGTCCCGGACTGAAACGGGTTGAGAACCACTGCTTATTTATCCCAACATCCCAGCAACATACTCCCCAAACTTCCAAAGTGAACATAAACTTTCTTGCGAAGTGAGTGCCCTCCTCTTCATCTGATACCGGCTGAAACCAGAAACCTCTTCCTCCGGATTCCGCAAGTGGTCTCACATAATATCGCGACCATTGCTGCTTATTTCAACATAATATGCACAAGGCAGAGATTACCCTCATCTGCGAGGTTAAACAGCGTTACGGATGCCTTAGGGAAATGAGCCTCGACCCATTATCTACCGTTTGCCACACCGGACGGTGGACAAGGATCCGGATTCTCTTAGTGCTAAGAGCAAATGTGGAATGTACAGTCGGATGGACAAGTATTGCATAACATGGAAAGGAAGGATAAAGAGGGAAGAAATTGTAGAAAGAGATAGAGAAATAGAAGGAAGTCAAATCTCTCTCTCTTTTCTATTCGCTACCTGTTTCCCTCTCGCCTATTTCTCTCTCTCTGTTCTTTTCTAGGCAAATTGTCCGATTATTACCATTAACTTTCCTCTTGCATCTTACGTGTTCCTAATGACTGGGTTTTACGTTTGCTGGTGAAGAGGTGAGCCGATTTGTTTTGGCGTTTTGCTTGAATCCCTGAATTCTCTGAATAAACATGAGGATGGACAATTTCCTTGGTAATACTTATCCATAGCACTCTCTAGTTTCTACACAAAGGTAAGAGTAAGGGTAGATGAATTATCTATCAAAAATTTCATTCGATCTGTTTTCGAAATATGCATCAACAGAATTCAATTGTAGAATAAAATAAAATGAATGTAGCGATGGACAATTTGCCTACTGTTATCCTTGTCATCGGCTGTACAGTGCAAAATTTGAAGTAACTTTAAGCTAGACTTTGGACGTTGGTGAGAACATTACAGTCCGAAGAGGAAGACCAGTTAGATCAATTTTTTCCATTGGTCTATATCCAATTCATTTTCAAATTAAACTTTCTATTCTGATTTTTTTTCTTTCCACTGAATAAGGTAATTACGAGAGGCGGTATATCAATATATGAAAGCCATTTGGCAAGAAAATTTTCCTTTCTTATTACTTCTATAAAAGGAAATTACATACATTTTTCTTTAAGGCAATTAGAAATTAAACTTTGCTATCTTCATACATGTGGTTTATCTTCTCAATTTCAAATAAAATTCTAAATTCTGTAAAAAATATCAAGATATTAACTCATTTCCACCACAGTAAAACATTCAGAAACAATAAACAAAAATGTTAGAAAAATACTCATAGGTCCAGAGCCATCTATTGTTCACCATAGCAAACCATATCCCAACATAATGGTGATTCTTTTAAAACCTATTTTATTTCAAATTATTCAATAATAAATTAAAATCAGACAATACTGTAAAAAACTATTCAAATTTGTTAATATAAAACTTTGTAGAAATTATGTCAACTTGTATTCGATTCTGGAAAGAAAAAATATCAATTAATAATGAGGTGAAAAATTATCATCACCACTACGGAAATAAGATGGCTGAAGCCTGATCTTCCAAAAAATGTAAGTAGTTTCTTATTTCTTTATCCCAGGTTGCGTTTGTGTTTTACCGAAGCAATGTGACTTGTATTATTGGTATATTTCGCATCAAGTGCTTAAAAAACGCCATAATGGTTTGGTCTGAGGAAGAGCCGAACATCAAGAGCAGCACAGGACAGAATCCTCAAGTTAAGTAAATGTTCCATAATGGACTTCTATTCTTCCTTTACTGGAATGTAATTTTCCATCAGCAGTCTTAAATCAGGTGGATGGCTCCACGTAGAATACTTTTCGAAGACTTACAAATGTCGAAGCAGGATTGCAAGGACCAGAAGAGTTACCGGAATTTCAGCGGATATAACGCATTTCCACACAAGAAGGTTCATTGCTTTCACAAAACGCAAGATCAATCCAATTTTGACACACCACTTCAACTCTACCCGCTTCTACAGAACTCTACATCAGATCTTCTCAACTCTAATTGCCTCCCCATGTCTGCCACCTCACGCCTAGCGAAATGTTCAGGATCTATGGATTGCCCAACACAAACAAATAACATATTTTCTTTGAGTTCTTTAATAAGTATTTTTTTAAAACTTCTCAGACATGAGCTTTAGAACGAGACCGGCCACGGTTTGTTTCTCAATTGGTGCTAGGTGCTAAAGTAACAACCTCACAACAAAAAGGTTCTTGGTTTAACACATGTGTGTCAGGGTGTGTAGGAGATGATGAGTTCTAAGTTCACAGAGAAATAGTTTTGTCCAAGCTGCTGCCCATCCAAATATCCTGGTGAACCATGTACTTACTTACAGTAGAGGAAGATTAACCCACAAATAGAGATAACGAGCGAGTGAAGGAACGAGACACAAAAAGACAGAGTGGTAAAGAGTTAGAGGAATGCAAATCGGTGGAAGAATGAAATAGAGAAAGGAAGATAGAAAAAAAGAGAAAAATGGTAAGAAATGCAGTGAGAGAGGAAGATAACAGGAAATAGAATGTTAAAAATAGATAGGGGGAAGGAGGAAGAGTGTGAGAGATATAAAGGAATTAAAACAACAGGAAAAAGAGATAGGAAGAAGCAGATACAGAAACAAATAAGGAAAGAGAGAAATCGGGGAAGATAAGGAAAAAGAGAGATACAGAAAAAGAAAAAACAAGATAGAGAGGTGAAGCATGACATACAGAAATACAGTACAGAGAGAGAAATAGGGAAAGAGGGAGAGCAAGAAAGAAATAGAAAGATGGAGAGAAAGAATAACAGAAAGATAGATAGAGATAGACATAGATAAGAGAGAGAGAATAGATAGTATAGGGATTGTCTGGTTGGTCTGCTGCGTATTCCCCGCTTCCCTTGCCAGAAACTGTTTTTCCCCTTAAGCACATTTTGTGTGTATATTAATATGTTTTCATATTTTCGTTTCGCTTTTGGACTCTCCCCCTCTTTCTCTCTTTTTATTATCTTTCTCTCCTCTCTCTTTCTTTCAAAGAGAGAAGCGTCCATAACTCTAAAAGTAGAGTTCACGTGAAAATACGAGGGTGGATCATTAAGTATCGCGCAACCATTTTTTTAAAGAATAAGTTTAATAGGTAAGATACATAAATTATACACATTGAAACCACATCTTCTAGCTACTTTTCGACATAGGAGCCAAGTCTTTCAACGCATTTTCCCCATCGTGGCACTAGTTTCAATATACCATCATTTGGGAATACAGTCATTGGAATTGAAGCGTTGGCCAGCTAGTAATTTCTTTATTGGGCCAAAGCAAACAGATAGAAGTCTGGAGGTGCAAGGTCTGGATTGTATGGTGGGTGCTGGAACACCTCCAAACCAAATTTTTCGATTTTGTCACGAACAGAACCGCAACATGGGGGTGGGGGCGAGCATTATCATGGGACAGTGTGACATTTGCAGCGTTGCGTTTCTCATGAAGGGCTCGACGCAACTTTAACAATGTTTTTTGATAGATTGCAGCTTTCACAATGGTTGCTACGGTCCAAACAGTATTTCCCATACACGCACAACATTTCTCTGTGAATTTCACTAGGGTTTTGTTCTCTCGCCACAAAAAACGAAGTACAGCTCTTTGCTCTTCACACGTTGACGAGAATAACATGCGCGACATCTTCGCGAAGTAGTTCATGCTTCTGTCGCAAGAGTTATACCTGATCGAACAAATGACGTCTCTAGTGCGAACTTCAAACTATACGTCTGTAAAATGTAAACGTCCCAACCACAATAACATTGCGGGAAAAAAATGTTGTGCGATACTTTAATCTAAACATTTATATTGATAATAATGGCTCGGGCCTTCCGAAATATACAGTCATGGACATAAGTATTCCTACAAAGGCATTGTCTGAATGAAACATGTTATTATACAAAGAAGACCGTAAAGGCAAGTCAAGTCTGTAGCACATATGCTCCATTGGAATGGCAAGAATAGAAACGCAAAGCAATTGTGTGCATACAATTGAAATTGTCATGAGAAATGTGGGTAATCCTTGAATAAACTGCTTTCTGGATGGTCATAAGTATTCATACGCCAGGTTATAAACCCCAAAAAAAGTTCGTGAAACAACCGTTTCCATCATTCAGTGCCAGATATTTGTTTACTGCACTTGCACCTGTGTAAGGAAGTGGTTGGTTTGGTGTTGGCGTGCTGCAGGAAGTCAAATGGGCCGCAAAGGGAAGGAAACCACGATCGAAGAGAGGAGAATTATGATATCATTATACCATAATAAGAAATCATATTCTGAAATCGCAGATATAGTTGGGAGAAGTCGTGTGACTGTGCAAAGTGTCATCAAACGATATAAAGACACAAACGTGCTGATAAATAGGGAAAGGGTTGGACGTCCTCAGAAACTTACTTCGAGAGAGAAACAAGGACTGTTGAGAATGATCAAGAAAAAACCAAAATTAACATCGTCAGCAGTGTCGGTACATGTTCACGAACACCTGGGAAAACAAGTGTCCTCAAGAAGTATTAGAAGGCTTTTCAATCGAGCAGGGTACAGAGCTAGGGCACCTAGAAGGAAGAAGAACAAGAAGGGCAGATTAACATTTGCAAAGGAGTATGTGAGTAAAAGTTTGGACTTCTGGGATAAAGTGTTGTTTACGGACGAGAGTAAATTTAATATCATCCATAGTGATGGTAGAATTTTGGTGTGGAGAAAGTCCAATACTGAGCTTGAGCCTCGACATCTCTTGGCTACAGTTAAACATGGAGGTGGTGGCGTTATGGTCTGGGGCTGTATGTCAGCCTCAGGTGTTGGAGAACTCGTCTTTATTGAGGGAACTATGGATAGATTTGTCTGTTTGGATATTCTGAAGAACAATTTGCAGCAGAGTATCGATCATTTGGGTCTTGGAAATGATTTTTACTTCCAGCAGGACAACATACAGCTGAGATTGTCCGCCTTTGGTTGTTATATAATACTCGCCACACACTCAAAACTCCCTCAGTCCCCCGACCTTAACCCCATTGAACTCTTTGGAGCCATTTGGAAACCAGACTCCGAAAACATGACATAACAAGCAAGAATAGACTGCAAGAGGTCATTTTGCATGAGTGGCACAATATTACATCTGAAATAACCACGCCTCTTGTTCATTCTATGCAAAAGAGACTGACAGCTGTTCTCCATAACAGAGGAATGCATACTAAATTCTGACGACATGGTATTTGTTTCTTTCTTGTCTTCAAAGTGAACTTTTATGTTGGTGTATGAATACTTTTGTCCAGCCAAAGAAGCGGGTATTGATAATGTATTGTACTTTATTTTTCTACAAGCAGCATCTGATATTTATTTTTGTTGTCAATATATCGTTTGGTGCATACATGGTAAAGCATTAACAGTTTTGACTTCCTTATTGTTTTCCTAGCTGCTGCAATTCGTCCTTTCTTCCTTTCAGTTCCACTGTATGATTACTTTTGTCCGTTACTGTATGTCAAGAAACAGGTGACATAAAAAAAAATACAGAGGCCAACTATTATATTGTCTTTGTTCGGAAAAACAATAAGTCCTTCCGGCTTTTCCTTCCAAGGCGTTGACAAAATATCCATTCAAGGTGACTGTCTAGACTTGGAGATACAAGCCATTCATTGACACATACTCTTTACAACTACTTCTTTTCTTCTTCTTCTAGGTCTCCAAGTGCACTTCCACAAAACTGAACAATGGCCAAGGAAATTGAAGAACACGTATTGAGTTTGCACTTGCAATGGAGCTGGTTCTGTCTTACGTTGCAAATCTGTCTCGTTCCGTCGTGGCCATGCATTTGACAGTCGGCTGCGCGTCCCGACAGTATCTTGTTTCTGCACTTTTCTCTGGTCGGAGAGGTTAGAATGAGGTAAGTTTACAGAAGAGGAATAAGTTCAACACTAATAGCAACTTTGGCCTGAGACTGCAAAGTCGGTGTGGGCCAGAAAAAGAAAAGGAAGAAGAAGGAGAAGAAGATAGAATGAGGTAAGCTATGTAGAAGTTAGATTTTGGGGATTTTTTGCAACATATGACTGTGGTACGTAGATGACTACATTTTATATTTTAATGGCTGGAATAGGGACAAAACCTCTGTATTGAATTGCTGTTGTAAGTCCACTTTATGCACAGATAGGCTAATCAAAACTGGACCTACAGTTTAAAGTGAGCTCGACCGGGTATCAAACCCGGGACCCCTTGATTACAAGGCGACGACGTTACCACTACGCCATCAGGAAGACCTCCAATACACCTGTAAAATGGTTGCCACTCTAAAATTATGACGCCGACCTGCGCGAAATAGTGATTAGCTACGACGCCGGGGTCCCAGGTTCGAAGCCCGACCTTGGTATGGGTGTTCGTTGTGAATCATCTTTCGTCAATTTCGTTATATCATCATTCATCCTCATCGTCGCGATTAGCCGAAAGTGGCAGAAAAGTGCTAAACAACAAGAAATCAAATAGTATATATTTTTTCAGACGTTATATTGCATTTCAAACAAAGAAATTTGCATTAATTATTACAAGGAACTGATTGATTCGTTTGGTTCATTTAACTGCCATTTTTGGCTATAGTGCAGGAGGCCTTAGAAAGAGCGTTTCGCGGGCTAACAGCAGACGCCGCTCGCACACTATTGCCGATACTCTCGTGTCGTCTGCTCCTCAGCCGAACAAACAGGCGGACCTGATTGGTTCTCGCAGACACACCCCCATATTGTAGTCTGCTGTAAGCCCGCGAAGAGATCTTTCTAAGGCCTCCTGCACTATAGTCGCGACGATGAGTATGTGTGTGGTTAAAAGATGAAATTGTTGGAAAGACAATCGCAAACAAACCCGTATATGAACGACACAGAACAAAACCCCTATACCACAGATAACGGTATATATATACCCTTGTTTGTGATAATACTGACTGTGAGTCCAGACCTCATAGCTACAAGTTACCGGTCACTGAAGAGTCACAATATTTTAATTTCAATTTGTACTTCTCCTAATTTACATTGCGTTCCAGCATCTTTTGTCTAATTGAGACGATGATGAACTATGGTGAAATGAAATTGATGAAGGGACACTCTGAGATGAACTATTACTCCTATGCCGGGATTCGAACCTAGTACCTTCTGTTGCGAAATCACTCTCAGCCACAAGGTGGCGGGAAATTCAAAATCCATTTTCCTTATTTAATTTTAACTATGGCGGGCATATGTGGTAAACAGTTCCCCTGTCGGCGTACTCGCCTTTGGTGCAAGCGGTGGCGGGTTCGATTCCCGGTTGGAGCTCTAAAACTTAGGTGTTGACTGAGCTTCGGGAGGGCAGCTGCACCAATATAAGAGGTAGGAAGTTCCGGTCTAGAAAGTGAGAAAACAGCGGCGATGGAACTTCACACACTGACAACGTGTCCACGAATGAAAATCGCCTAACAGAAAGAATTATTGCAATGACCAGCTTCTTATTGCAAGTCCTTTAAAATTATTCACTAAGAAATATTGTCCTTCATTACGACACAAGCCTTGCAACTAAAGTCGGTACAGCCGGACGCTGTGGCCGAGTCGTTAGCACATCGCGCTGCGACGCCAAGGGTCCCGGGTTCGAATCCCGGTCGGGCTTGGTTGTTTGTGAATGTCTATTCATCAATTTCATCATTTCACCACTCATCCCCATCTTCGCAAATTAGCCAAGAGGCACAAAACGCGAAGTAAAATAAACTAAATCAATCAATAAATAAATAAAGTTGGTACATTAACCTAGCAGAAATATTAATTAAAAACGGCAGTGGAAGGCTTAAGCCGGAAAATTGTAGGTTTAGAGGAATTATACATAAAAGGCTTGATAGTAAAGGGGTTTATTCAACATAATGCCTGGAGGGCTTGAGACTACATAAATGATAATAATAAGAATATAAACCCGAATCTAAATTCAATAAATAATCAAGAAACAATTAAATTATACAATTAAAGCTTTACATAATTAAGACTTTCTAACACTTTAATTAACCAAAAGAGGATTATAGTAATTTCATTTTAATATCCAATTTTAATATTCATTTTTCCCCCAAAAGACCTATCTCAGAATAGAGCAAAGTGTGCTGTGCTTTAAATAAAATATCCCAACTAAATTAAAAATTTTCGTTTCCGCAAAACGTATTTCTTCAATTTTACAGGAGAAAGTACTTACCGAAATGAGTTTATTTATACTTTAGGAAGGTCTTGGAAGTGTGTTTTCCCCTCGCTTAATTTTTTTTGCCGTTAAATCATGTAATTTTCGACATTAATGTCGCTCCGATGAACGAAAGCTGTTCCCTTGATGTCCGTCTACTACGTGAACCAAATTTTTGCATGCGTTTAATGACGTAACAACCGGTCAGTGTTTCCAAATACGCGGTTTTGTAACTGTGTAACAGTTGTAGAACGTAAATAAACGTGCGTTACTGTTCATCATTTCTGTTTACGAACTTGCGACAACATGACGTGCACAGGATGCGTGGTGAAATTGCACGGCGTTGAAGATCCAGTAGAATTTGTAATTCACCATGGAATTGTGAAGGAATTGGACTGTCGCAAATAATAAATTATCTTCATTTTTTCTAATTTTAAAAAACAATTTTAACTATGTTTGCCTAACCTAACAGAACCTAACCTAACGTTGCCGTGCATGGTTCGTGGAGCTATTTATGAATGTTGAAAAGGTTTTCCCGGGCAATCAGCCAGGTGATTTCAGGAAAGGCTTCCCGGAAATCACATGGCTGATTGCCCGAGAAAACCCTTTCAATATTCGCCGCCAGGAAAGCTTCAAGAATTATTTATGAATGGTTCGTGGGGCTATCCGTGAATGGTTCGTGGGGCTATTTATGAATGGTTCGTGGGGCTATCCGTGAATGGTTCGTGGGGCTATTTATGAATGGTTCGTGGGGCTATCCGTGAATGGTTCGTGGGGCTATTTATGAATGGTTCGTGGGGCTATCCGTGAATGGTTCGTGGGGCTATTTATGAATGATTCGTGGGGATATCCGTGAATGATTCGTGGGGCTATCCGTGAATGGTTTGTGGGGCTATTTATGAATGATTCGTGGGTATATCCGTGAATGGTTCGTGGGGCTATCCGTGAATGGTTCGTAGGGCCATTTATGAATGGTTCGTGGGGATATCCGTGAATGGTTCGTGGGGCTATCCGTGAATGGTTCGTGGTGCTATTTATGAATGGTTCGTGGAGCTATCCGTGCATGGTTTGTGGGGTTTTCGAATCCGAAAAAACATATTTTTCTAATTTTAAAAAACAAATTTAACTGTTTGCCTAACCTAACAGAACCTAACCTAACCTTGCCGTGCATGGTTCGTGGGGCTATTTAACAATCGTTCGTGGGGCTATCCGTGAATGGTTCGTGCGTTTTTCGAACCTGGAAAGAAATACAAAATCAGTAACACGAATGTAGGTATTTTTCTATGAAGAAGGTTGCAACACTGCATAACCACTGATCATGGACAACGCTAGTCAAGATTTCTCCGCCATATCGCGTGTAACGCAAGCGAAAGCGAACAAAAAAAAATACTCGATATGTCTAAAATTGAGATTATTTGAGTGGAAAAAACGAAATGCCACCTCCAAGAATCCTTAGGAATGCAGAATATGTAAGTATCAATGTGAAGAATAAGAAAATAAGGGAATTAGAGACGTTTGGTGGTTACTGAAATTTTACTCTTAAAATACTAAACCACTACAAAAACCGCTACTTCCTGGACTTTGTTCCATTCCGAGTATGTCCCTTTTACCACCTTAACCTCAGCTAATCAGTGGGAACCCACACGAGGCTCGTTTTCCTCCGACCTCCGGTCAGTGTTGCCACAATATGAGGGCACAATTTCCCTTTCCAAGGGGCAAAATTTCCCTTTTTGGACCAATTTTTCCCTTCAGCTAAGCAAATTATATAATAATAATAAGTAGTAGTAGTAGTAGCAGCAACATTATTAGTGGTGGTGGAAGCAGTAGTAGTACGTAGTTAAGGATTCCGTTACATTCATTATTCTTTTGAATAAAAAAATATTTAAAAAAATCTAAGTTCAGTTTCCTCACTTCCTGACCAGATTTCCCAGGTTTTAATCCTGGTCAGGAATCTATTTAATCGTTAATCCTCATCGTTACTATTTATCCAAAGATACATAAAAGAAAAACTAAATATGCTGACCAAGGCAGTAATTTATTTTATTAAAAACATAAACTAACGTAACGTTTCAACCTTCTAGCAAGGTCTTCTTCAGACTCTGTATCAAGTACAAAAGTAACCAGATACAACAAAAGGGCATTATATATACACAAACATTACTCCCTCCAGACTATTTAGAAAGTTGTTTGGAACTTTCTAGCAGATGACTTTCACTTGCCAACTTTACTTTCACCTAAAAGGCTAAACACAATTACTTCCATATAGAATGTGGTTGGGCTTTTAATCTCAAGCTCTTTCCTTCCTTCTCCTCTCCTCTTTCTCTCTTGTCCATTCCACTCTTTCCAACATCTTCTTCCATTCTTTGTTTAACTTCAGTCCCCCATTCCAGTTCATTGTGTCTTCTTGAAACAACATAGGGATGATGTACGACTTAAGAGAGAGAGAAATGCAATATTTAAACACACGAGAGAAACAGGACATGACATAGAGTGGGATGAGGCTAAGCAGATAGGAAGGGAGAAGAGAATGCTAGTGAGAAAATGGAAGGAAGCCAAGGAAATAGAGAAGAAAAGTGAAGAAGAACTGAAATGGGGGACTGAAGTTAAACAAAGAATGGAAGAAGATGTTGGAAAGAGTGGAATGGACAAGAGAGAAAGAGGAGAGGAGAAGGAAAGAAAGAGCTTGAGATTAAAAGCCCAACCACATTCTATATGGAAGTAATTGTGTTTAGCCTTTTAGGTGAAAGTAAAGTTGGCAAGTGAAAGTCATCTGCTAGAAAGTTCCAAACAACTTTCTAAATAGTCTGGAGGGAGTAATGTTTGTGTATATATAATGCCCTTTTGTTGTATCTGGTTACTTTTGTACTTGATACAGAGTCTGAAGAAGACCTTGCTAGAAGGTTGAAACGTTACGTTAGTTTATGTTTTTAATCAAATAAATTACTGCCTTGGTCAGCATATTTAGTTTTTCATAATCATGGAAACAAGGCTTAATGGTGTTATAATACATAAAAGCAACGTACAATAAATTTAAAGGAGCAGGAACAAGTGGGAAAAGCAAAATAAATAAATAACTTAAAATGCGGATATGAAATTCGAAATTAACATAAATTGTAATAATGTAGTCGGATGACCTTAAAATTTCCATGCAATTGTGGTATTTTTAATCGAAATCCCTTTTTCCCTTTTGTCTAAAATTTCTTTCCGAATTTCCCTGCGAAAGGGAAATTTCCCTTCATGTGGCAACACTGCCTCCGGTATTTCTTAGCCACGCCCCTGTCCAAATCAAAGCCATCTGGTGACAAACTAACTTAAACATTTATCCTTTTTACACTCAAAGACCTTGCATAGGTATGGTTATATTGTGCCAGTGGCCTATTATCTGTTTCCACGTTTATTCCGGTAAACTAATTTGTTTCATTTATATTTATGCATTTAGCTTGAATATATGGGTAATTGCTCATTATACAGGGTGTCTATAAAGTCGAGTCCATGTCGCTTGCGCCGAGGGTTTTTATCGGTTCATTTCCTCCGCGACATGTCAAGACCTTCCTTGGTGGGTTTTCCCACAATCCGGAGTGTCATTACCGCCGCGCGCACGTGTGTTTATGACGTTGCCCAGCTCCAGCTGTGTTTATCTTCGATTGAAAAGGAAGGTGATTGGCAAGTGAATGTAAGATGAAAGTATATATGAGGGATCTAAATTGGGAAATTAGTATTTATCTAAAACTGAGACTTGTAAGAGACGACAAGATGGCTGAGAATATGAAAATATCAATACCTCGAAATGGACAAATGTGTTGAGTGTGTTCTTTCGAAGTAGAGAAGCTCGGGCGATCTTCGAGGATGACTTCGAGCATTTGCATACCTACAAGAATTCAAATAACGTTTGCATTGTTGTTGTGCAGGTGTATTGAAATATTGTGTTTATATATACGTAGCTATTACTTATATGATGTATACACTGTATTTATAATGTTTTTGACGATTTTATGTAGTGTATAATAATTAAGTCTAAGAGACTGGCACATTTATGTTGCTTCCAAAGTGTACATTTACGTAGTACTTGTAGAATTATTTCAATATTTTAACAATACTGTATTTACAATGTTCTTTTGACGATTAAATAGTTAATAATGATTAATAGTTAATAAGCTGATACTGATTTATGTATTTTGTGTTGTGGAATAAAATTGATACAAGTAATCCTGTGTAACGTCTTTTGAAATAAGTAAAGAAAAGTCATATTTGATTCTCTGGATAGCTTTTGAGTCCCAAGGCCATTTTCACAAGTAAGCCTCACTGTCCCGAGCCGATTTTGAGCAAAATGCAGAGTTTCAATTAAATGAGTGTAGATCGGAGACTAATTGCACTAGAGAGATGAGTGATATACCGTTGTACGCGGAATGAACCACAGATTCAGACTATATGAAATTTATGCAAATTCGGCGTATATATGGAGGGGGAAAGGGGGGAAATCCCCTGAAAATACTTTTTTTTTTAAAAAAATGGGATTTCGCCCCCCTCCCGCCCCCTCGAAAAAAGTGCATGACAGTGCCGACATGCACATGAAAATGATCGCTGACATGTAAGGAACACAAAAATATTTGCATTATTATCATATGACCAATGTAACTTGAGTTGTACATCCCAAAAGGAATGGTGGGCACGCCTGATTCAAGATTCAAAATGCAGTGGTACCTTGAAATGACTATAGCTCAGAAACTAAATGCCCTAGAGATATGAAATATATACCGTTGAACGCAGAATGAATCACAGATTCAGACGATATATAATTTATGCACATTCAGCGTACATATGGAGGGGGAAAGGGGGGAAATCCCCTCACAAATACTTTTCTTTAAAAAAATGGCGTTTCCCCCCGCCCCCCCCCGAAAAAAATGTCAAAATGCACAAAATGCAAAATTTACCAACTTTGACGTATATATGGAGGGGAAGGGAGAAAACCCCCAAAAATTATTTTAAAAAATTGTTGAAATGTTTGAAATTTATATTTTCCCTTGAAAAGAAACGCAAAAGAGAAGTCCCTTTTCCCGCCTTTTCACCTCCATTTTCATGAAGAAAAGAAAAGGTGCAAGAAACATTTCTGTTACATACATGTGTTAGGAACAATATTTTAAAAAAAATCGAAATTCTAGCCAAAAATAGAAAAGTTATAACGTAAAAACTAGGACCTTGACACAGCGTCTCAATCGAGACGCTTGGGACCGTGAGGGTTACTTTTGGGTATCTCGATCGAGACGCTTGGGATCCAAAAGGTTAACATTTCAGTGTAAACACAGCTGTGCATCGTCATAAACACACGTTTGATTTTATGTTTTAAGTCCACTTTATGCACTATGCACCATGTGCCCATAAACACACGTGCGCCCGGCGGTGATGACACTCTGGATTGTGGGAAAACTAGCCGAGGAAGGTCTTGACATATGTCACGGCGGAAATGAACCGATAAGAAGCCTCGGCGCAAAGGACACGACACCTATAAAGTCACTTAACATTTCTGCATGAACAGGATTTATGGTACAAAATACAATATGTACTGAAACATATTATCGTGCATGAAATTATACATGTTTATGTAAGAAAGAATTATATTCGGAATGCATTTATCAAGCAATTGCTGTCTTTCAAAAATAGTTTGTCTGCTTGTTTTCGATTATTAATATGAGATTGAACGTTTTGAAAAAATTGTTCAAATAGTTTGTTTGAACGCAAATGCTTTAGCACCGAATTCTACCTCTTTCGGGGATAATTTAGAGGCAAATAACGTCTTTGAAACTACTACTACTACTACTACTAATAATAATAATAATAATGTTATAATAATAATGACAGCAATATCAATATTGGTACGTTCATCCTGGTACTTGACTTCCCAGACAAAAATTCCTGGTTGCGTCTTTCGCCTCGTTAGCTGGCAAAATGCATCCAGCGTGCACTGTGTGGAAAGAGATTTACATTTTCAATTCTTCTCAACGTTAGCTATCACTCTACAGAATAGTTAGTTCTTAAAAGATATACGAATATATGTATGTTAGCTTGGAGATTTATTTTCCTTACGTCACGAATTCATACACGTAAGTGTAACTCGGAGGCGATGCGTTAATTTTTGTACCTCTTTTATTTTTCAAAAAGATATTTCAACCCGGATATTGTAATATAACATTTTTAAGTGTATTATATTTTTGTGGTATAATGTAAGAATCGGTAGAAAAAGAATACTCATTCAGGCGCAAGCCTTTTTTCTCAGGAGCCAGCTTTTTTTGGGGGGGGGGGGGAAATATGGTCTAAGAAAGGCAAGAATCCATAAAGATAAAGCTACACATTTTGAAATATGTTTTTAAAACATTTCATTTATTAATTTATACAAGATTAAAAGAAAGGAATTATTTCTTGCGCGCGAGTAATTATCCTTAACAAGGCTTTGTGGGTAATAGTGTGCATAAAAATGCAATATACGAGTAAAATATGGCCGAATATACCTTATCGCCACAGATTTTAAAATGCGGCTGGAAACAGTTGAAAAAATATAATACGTTTATTTTTCTGATTTAATGACACATGTGTTAAAGGAAATATAGCTACAAACATTAAAACACACATACTGTACTCGTTATTTTAAGAAAATAAAAGGTAATGGAAATTTCCATAGCCTAAGCGAGCTAGAAATATTAAAATACATACATATTTCTTTTGCACTAAATTTTAAAATTCAGGCGCCATGACGAGCGGGCTCCCTGCATTTTTCTATCTCTGTGTGTATTTGTAATACTTCAAGCTAAATATGAATATTTTATCAAGGCTCATCTCTTATATATACACAGTAGTGGCATTAATTATGGACACTTTTAGTAAAATATTTTTTTTTTAAAATCTCGAATGTAAAAACTAATTTCTGTATAAAAATATTAAACAAGTTTAAATGACATCGTTCAGTAACTTCAATAATTGTATCTGAGTGCAGCATTGTAGTCTGATTATTATTGTTATTGTTATTTTCAATCAAAAGAACTCTTGTGTGCGATTGTTGTATAGTAGTAGGTCAACTGGGAGCATAATTGTTGTACATTGTTCAGTAGCTTCAAGAATTTCATCTTACTGCAGCATTGTTCTCTGATTATTGGTATTTTCTGTATTGTAGTGTGGGTTAAGTGTGAGCTTCATTGTTTGCAGTAGTTGGAAGTTGACCTACTATACAACAATCGCACACAAGCGTTCTGTTGGTTGAAAATAACAATTATAATCAGACTACAATGCTGCACTCAGATGCAATTATTGAAGTTACTGAACGATGTCATTTAAACTTGTTTAATATTTCTATACAGAATATAGTTTCTACATTCGAGATTTTTTAAAAAAATAATATTTTACTAAAAGTGTCCAGAATTAATGCCACTACTGTATATTGACTGATTGATTTGCTTTATTTTACTTCGCTTTTTGTGCCAATTTTTGCAAATTTGCGAAGGTAGGAGTAGTATAAAATACAATATTATAAACTCAACAAATGATGAGCCCCCCTCAGGCAGATTTGGCTACACTTAAACCTAGCTCAAGATGAGCATATGAGCTTTTTGCTCAAGTGTGGAACCCTGTCTAATCCAAGATTTTTGTAAAAATGCCCTCGGGAATTTCCCGAAGCTACAGTGTACAAATGATGAGCCCCCTCAGATTGATTTGCCCATACTTACAAAAGTTGCATCAGCCAGATTGTTGTCCATAAGCTTGTTAAAAATATGCTCTTTTGATATTGTTTTGGATACACTTGAAATTAAGCCAAAATCCTCATAAAACCCACACACACCCACCCACACATATTTACTTCCGGTTTAAGTTCAATTGGATACCAGCTTCAATTTGTTTATCTAATATTAAAACAATGTAATATGCAGAGATTTTCTAAAATTGCTCTGTGACTCTCTCATTTCTTACACCATAAACATATGATTTTTCACCTATGAGAATAACACTACATATGGTGTCATCGGGGAGTGTATCGTGGAATTCACAGATAATTTTAATATTTGTCCTGTCATTAACCACAACTTGTTTTCTTTTTGAAGTGTTGATGACAAACATGGGTCTCTGTGCTTTGAATTCACCTGGTGTGTAATACATGTCAGTATTGCCAGAAGTGACCCTTTTGTATGCTGTAAATGCTTCATATAATTTAAGGAAATCATCCTTGGACATGTCTAAATTATAATTTTCTCTAGGAAATACCTCATTTCTGCCATTTTTAAGATAAATGTTCTTGATGTTGCAGTTATCAAATTTACTTGAATTTTTTTCCTGATTATTGTGTCTTCCAGTCTGAAACAGTACCACCACAAAATCCGGCATGTCATATTGTATACTGGAGAATGAATTTGTAGCATCAAACTCATAATAGGTACCAGATGCAGGCTTCTGTACACATTGATATGTATAAAATTGTAGAGGAATCTGTGGATTTTTTAGGATATCTGCTTTGTATTTAAGAGCATAACTGGCCTTATATTCAACAACTGGCATTCTTAGCTCCATAGTCTGAATAATGCACTTGCCCTCATCAGGTAGGGTATTAGGCAGAGCTTCCCCTGTAGAGTTTAATGTACTGTACCTCATCAAAGCATTATTATCATTGGCAGCTCTTCTAAATGTGATTCTTAAACCATCCTTCCACATAATATCTTTGTAATCTGAGAAGAATCCTGGCAACAGGCGCATGGGGAACAGCACAGTGTGGCTTTTGGATAATATTTTATCACCAGCCTCAAATCCACCTATTTTGTAGTAAGAAGCCTCGGTTTTGGATAATTTTAATGTGGCCAAAGCTGTGGAGATAATGCCGGGGTAATCTACTCTGTTTATAACAACACCATGTTTTCTGATCTCAATTTCAGAGAACAGATGTGGCACAAAATTGTCTACCAATCTTATATTTGAATTTGCCGGATAATCTGTACCATCGAGCTTTACAACATCAAATTTAATGTATAGATCTGCTCTGTGGGGGTGTATAAAGCCATCCCCTACATCAAGATCAACCTCAATCTCTGTGTTGGGTTGATTTAAATTTGCAAAGGTCCTCCTGTTTGGGGGGAATGATTGTAGCTCATAACTCTCAATATTTTCCATTTTTTTCTTGTATGTATTTTTATTTAAATATTAATCTCTATGATAGCAGTTGTTGTGGCTCCAGCAAAATCAACTAATTCTTCTTTTTCATTAATGACCATCAACAATGTAATCTATTCTATTATGGCACACAGGAAAATATAATGTTGGGGATGGAGTGTAGATGATGGGCTCCATAAATTCAGAGTTAGGTTTGAATGTTGCAATGATGCCAGTTTGTTTGTGAGTGCCTATGCCATCTGATTTGGTGATCATACCCTCGGCCACATTACAGTGAATATTTAGAGTCTCTATGGCTAAGAATTTAGGTATATTAATAGCAGTGTGTTTGATGGCTGGTTCAAGTTTTGTGTTGTTCTCAAAGCCTAGTACCCAGATCCACTGTTTCTGTAACAGACACAATCTCTACTCTGTGAGTGACAGAATTTTGAGTTAATACTATACCTCTGGATAACTGAGCATTTAGAGTAGATAGATTATATTGCCCTGGAGTGATGACAATTTTTTGATCACCAACTGCAATTGTGTTGTTGTGGTGTGTAATATTAGGGATCAAGTACATGCCATAAAATGCTCTGAGAGCTATTGTTTTGGGATACACTATATCATCATGTAATCTGAGCTTCAATATTGAATTTTGGCTGGTGAGATGGAATATCCCCATGATGTTTCAGATACCACAGGGCTTTTTGAAAATTTTCAATTGATGGTTTATTTATTTGAGACATATATCTAAGAACAGATAAACACAGATGCTCAATTACTTTGTTTTTAGCAATTTCTGCATTCACTTCCCGAACCCCATTCACCATTTTTTGACCATCAAATACAGTCAAACATCTTCTGCACAACTTGAATATTGTATTGGATTTGCCTTGTTGTTTTCTGACTAAAGCTTCAAGACTGTGTATCAGAGTGTAATGATATGTGCCATCCCCTTCAATTAAGAGCAGATCAATCGGAACAGCAGAATCATCATCAAGTGTACTGATTCTGAGAGGTGCTATCAAGCAATTGCCACGGCCAGTAGAATAAATAAATACATTAATAGATAATTGTTTACCATTAATATCCCTGGCCTTTTTTTCAAATTTATCAATATTCTGAACAGACATTGGATATTCTAAGCCCTTCATTGCATCATCAAATTTGTGTTCATGTTGTTTATAATAACTTATTCTCTCAGGATTCCTTAAAACTGGAAACAAAGCAGCTAAAATACACCACAAAAAGCATTTCTCATCATTATTTTCAATATTGACCACGGCTCTTTTGTTTTTAATATTGTCAGGTAATGGCAGATATGTAGATCCTTGTAATGGGCTGAATTCAGAAATATTAACATATAACTTGTGTGGAGATCCGCATAGGCTCCATCCAGACTCTTTTGCTGCAAATTCAGAGTGTTTAATATTCAATTGATCTATCAAACTGCTTATTATTTTCTCTAAATTTGTATTTGAATATACAGGTACAGTTTCTGTTATGTGGGGCTGTGTAAATTTTGTGCCATTTGGTTTCTTATATTGTGTAAACAATTTGAGGGACAGCTTATAAGAGCCATTTTGTGTATTTAGAATTGCCTGCACATCAGGATTTACACTGTTCAAAAAATTCTTAATACCACATTTTTTCTCTGATACAAACCGGTAATCCCTAAGTTGTCCATTAAAACTGCTATTGATAGGTAGTGCATAGCGTGGCTGCTTTGCTGCTCTAGCATTAACAGGTGCTTCATGCTTCCTTTTCAGACCAGATGTAGATGGTTGTGAGGGCAATGTTGATGACTGTACATAGGAATTACACTTGTGCCATTTGTAATATGCCTTGCTTAATATTTTATGGCATCTTGGACACATTTTTGTGGCCTTTCTGCATTTCTTAGAGTCACAAATATGCCGGTGCCTAGACCAATTAGAACTAGATATATTTTTATTACACTGATTGCAATATTTTTGTTTTGGCATTTTTATTGTTTATTTATATAAAATTTCTTGGTCCAAAAAAACAGAACTATGCCAAAACAATTATAACAGCAGTTAGTGGCTGAGCTGGTGCTTTTATACCCAACAGCAATAACTAGGCTCGGGTGATCCCCAATATAAAATAATTTTGCTCTATTATGCTGTTGTACAACACACTTTACCAGGTTTCAGATCTGGGAGCTATCAGTTGTATATCAACTAGCAGTAATTATTCTCAAAATCTCACGTGTGGAGATATTATTTTGCCACATGTATTTCAATCTCATATTTTATCAAGACTCAAACCCGAGCCTCTTGTTTACTAAGCAACAATATTAACACTTTGCAATCAGGGGAGGCTTCACATTTTATCAGGACTCAAACCCAGAAGCCTCTTGATTACAAGGCAATAAAAACCATGGGGCTATGCACCACACTCTACTGGGTCTCAGAACCCAGGAGCTATGAGCTTTATATCAATGTACACATGGCGGAATCAATCTGAGGGGGGGCTCACCATTTCTACACTAGAATTCAGGATTCTTGGGATTTTGACAGAAAAACACACTGTAAACAATAAAATCTTATGGGAGCTTGGCATAGTTTTAAGTGTAGGCAAATCTGTCTGTTGAGGCTTCTTCTTTTCTACACTAGAATTCAGAATTCATGGGATTTAAAAGCATATCACACTTGAAGAATTGGGGCATATGCCCCTCTCGACATTGTTTTAAGTGTAGGCAAATCGGGCTGTTGAGGCTTCTTCTTTTCTACACTAGAATTCAGAATTCATGGGATTTAAAAGCATATCACACTTGAAGAATTGGGGCATATGCCCCTCTTGACATTGTTTTAAGTGTAGGCAAATCGGGCTGTTCAATCAAATAACCTCTTCTTTTCTACACTTATAAGTGAGTTTATAATATTGTATTTTATACTACTGGTAGGGATGAGTGATGATATGATGAAATTGATGAATGAACACTCACAAACATTCATGCCCAGGTCGGGAATCGAACCCGGGACCGTAGCGCGATTTGCCAACCACTCCGCCAAGGGGGCGGATAATGTTTTATATAGGTTATACCTACATATATGATTTCGCTGATAACTCTTCATTTATCTATATTTATATTATAGTGCTCAAGGGAGACGTGATAAAGCAGTTCATATTGATGACATAGTGATGGTCACTACTTAACTATAAATATTCATGCTTCTTGATTCTACTTAATTTCATTAAGCAATACACTATATCAAACTTCAGTTTCAATGTTGTCCATTTTACAAGTTATTTATCTTTGCCATCCTGATGTAGAACTTACGGTTTGTATTCCATTATTTTATAAATATTTGAGTAAACACTTTAAAATGAAATTATTTTTAAAACATACTTTTCACTATTAGAAATATACTGTAAAAGGCTGCCCTCTATGGGACAATTTTGATGTGTCTCTTTCTTTAACATTAAAGAGTAACGTAGGGAATAATTAACATTAAAGTAGTGAATAATGCATTCTTCTAACTCGAAACCTGTTGACTCCAATTGATTGATTGATTTGATTTATTTTACTTCGCCTTTCTGCCACTTTTTTATAAATGCGAAGATGGAGATATGATGGAATCCACTGGCTGCGGGTTCCAAACCAAAAACGTCGTAAGTTGCAAAATGGTGTCACGAGTGCACTACGTGGCAAAGACGTTGACATTTAGATATGCTCTCTTAAGGTCACCACTCTTAATTACAAGGGACAACGTTAGCTACCACTCTGTAGGTTAGCCCTTAAATGAGACAATACTGTAAAATCCTTACTAGTGATATGACTGGTTATAGCACGACTCGCACGGACTGAACAATGAGAGATAAGTCTAATTTATTTCCAAATAAAACCAAAAATTATTTCACCAAAATTCTAATCAAATTTCCTCCCGTATTAACAAGCTAAAATTTGGACGGACGTACAATAGTGCCGACACGAAGCGAGACTCCTATCGACTCGTGAAGGAGAAAGCAGTCTCGTTCTTGTCTCGATTTATAAACGTGATCATATTCTATTATCTGATGAAAATATTTATTCTAAATCATACATAGGTCCAAAGTTTGAATACAATATGACACGATGAGATTTGTTTTCCTCATGTTACGAATTGATACACTTAAGTGTATCTTGGAGATTATACAATAATTTACGAACATCTTAATTGCTTTTTTTAAAACAATAGGCTCTTTTAACCCGGATATAATAATGAGCTGCAACATTTTAAGTATGTTGCAAGGTGGATTGTTTTAAATCAGGTTGACTTACATCATTTTAAATAAATAATTTATAGAATAATGTACAGTCATGGAAAAAAGTTCTTCCCCATAAGGCTTTAATAGGAGCAAGTAATGCAGGAGGGTAGGCAACACATATTGCACCCTTCGATGATCGGGTGATTTTGCCTGTCTTAACACCGAGAAATGTGTTCCACGCGAAGGTCAACATGACAGGAAAGCAAAGACGGTCACGTGACTATTGGTTACGTGGAGTGTTGTGCTTCTCCACGTCCCCAGTTCTTGTTCCACATTGCAGAAAAAGTAGAGCTGCATGCAATATATGAAAATAGGTTGTTTTCAACTACACGCTTAATTATGATTTTCCAAATTGTAAATCTATGAGACGTGTCTCCCGATTTAGTCGGGACAGTCTTTTACTTTGAATTCCTGTTTGTCATAGGCGTAACTTGACGGGAGCAGAAAGGGCATTTGTAACCCCCCCCCCCCAAATCAGGTTTCTTAAAGCTGCTAAAACAGGAATTAAATACTATGATTTGACGCGTCCAAAAAAAGTATTATATTGAAAGATTGTTCCCAAATACGTAGATACCAATTTAATACTTTCAAAGTGTCTCAGATTTGTTTATTATGTCACATCTTAGTGTGGCAAAGGTCTACTACAATAATGGAATTTCGTAACAGAAATATGAACCCACTCCTTTTATTTCGTAGCCGATTTCATCTTGAAACTGAAATTAAGAATATTAGTTAACAATGTCATTGGTAAACAATAAAAAAATGTGTTAGACCCAATTCTTTAATACCTTATCATAATCTTTATCGCAAATTTAAATTTTGTTGTAAGTCCACTTTATGCAAAAAAAAAAAAAATAATAAAGTTCTTACCTGTGCTTGGCGCTACGCCATGAAGGCGTATAGGGGGTGTGGGGGTAACGCCCCACACTTTCTTGATTCGTTCGTGAGTGGGGGTGATGTGATCAGCATCACGCCCCTGACCGCTTTTACCCCCAGGGTTTCCCCCAGGTACCCATGTCATTCGACGCTGGGTGGGCGCTGGGGCCGCTTCCAACGTTAGAAAAGTTCCCGGGCTTGAACCGGCCGGGAATCGAACCCGGGGCCTATAGCATGGTAGTCAGACGCGTTACCGACTGAGTCACCGGCACAGATAGACTAATCTGAAGTGCATACAGTTTAAAGTGGGATCCGAACCACTATGTGCGATCACCTGGTATCGTACCCCAGACCCCTTGATTACAAGGCCTTACCACTACGCCATCAGTGAGGCGCACACAATCTTTGTATTTCGACCTTTTTAAACCTATATGTATCATATAAGAGGTTGTTTAACGTTGCTATGCCTCTATGGATTATATTTAGCAAGTATTCGAGCACATAGCGTCAGGTTTCATAGAATATAAGCTTCTCTTCCATGTTTATGGTTTCCTGTCTGCAGTAGAAAAACTGGCAGGTTCCCATAGCTTTTCTTTCAATAGTCTTCCAATGGCTGCATATCATATCACTCAAATTTGATTCATTCGTTTCGAACACAATCCCCGATGGCGCAGTGGGATCGTGGGCGCCTTGTAATTAAGGGATCCCGGGTTCGATACTCGGTGGAGGAACATAGTGGTTCGGATCCCCCTTTAAACTGTAGGTCCATTCACGATTAGCCTAACAGGACATAAAGTGGACTTAAGACACCAAATCAAGCAACCAACACAATCCCGTTATTGTCCAGATTATCGAATCCAGAACCTTCGTCGCGAATAACATAAGCAGGAAGACAACGTAAAATAACCGAACAGAAACAGAACCTAAAACCTACATCGGATAGATTGGATTAAGTCGACGATACAGCACGGGTTCTGAAATGAAAAAGAATACGAAAGTTGAAGGACCTTTATACGCACCCACTTTTCCTCCACTCAATGGGGAAGATATCCTTCTAGCTGAGAAGCCTTTACGTAGGAGTGCCCTGAGGGAACTTAAGGGGGGAACCCCCGAATATAACCAAACCTCCACCCGTATACATTCGAGGGTATACGCTGTGTCCCAGTGCCTTTGTAAATAAACTGGGACGTCAAATTCTCGAATTACGGTTCCCCCGTTAATCGTTGTTCTACATCTTTATTGGTAAATTTAAAAATACAGAATAATATAAATGGAATATATGGTATGCATGATGCATTTACAATTATTTTTTTTTGATTGATTTGCCTAAGTATTCACAGACATCCAGGTTATACCGTGTTGAATGATGATGAAAAGTCTGTATTGATGATTCTGGCAGCCAGAATTACATTACCCTGAGGGAACTTCAAGGCCACGACGATAAAGTGTTCTACGTGCAATGACGGGACCAAAACATACGTCAGATAGCTGTGTTCCTCCTTATTTCGTACGCCATTGATAACTGGAACACGTGACCTCGTCTTTGGTAGAGCAGAAGCCTGCTTGCTTGCCACCACCCTTTAGTTCAGTGACCTTCGCCCGTAGTCAGCAAGAGTGAATGACTCACCAGATACTTGTTGTCTGTGAGGCTACACAAGAATAGATATTTCGTTAGTGGCTGTAAGTATTGTTCAATCTGCAGTTATATCAGTTAACATTTCAATAGTTTCCTTCCTAATGGTTACGTTAGTGATAAACATGTAAATTAGTTCTCGAGAGTGAACGTTTTATCTATTTGAACGGGGGAATTTTTATACAGCCTGCATGTATTATTTTTTCCTGAAACAAGAAGAAATTCGAAGACGTAAAAAGAGTTGTATAAGAGTAGTTAACAAAAGGAAAAAAGAAGAAGAAAACGAAAATGTAAATGCTGAAATAAATTATGGTAGAGATCGAGTGAATAACATTTTGTCATGGGTCCTCCTCGATGGCGTAGTGATAACGTCGTCGCCTTGTAACCAGTGGATCCCGGGTTTGATCCACGGTGGATGCACATAGTGGTTAGTATCCCACTTTAAACTAAAGGTCGAGTCCAGATTAGCATATCTGTGCACCAAACCAAAACTAAGAAAGAAATTGTCACAGTGCAAGAAAATTTCATGTTCAACCAGATACGAAACAAAAGGGAATAATATATTGCAGGTTGGAGTTCACATCTGTAACATCTAACCAGCACAATTATGAATCGCAACATATCGTATCAGATCCATTTTTTATTATACATGTATGATAATATAAGAGAAGTAGAGGAAAGAGAAAACCAAGCGAAACACGGACGCCTTCTCCAGAATTTCAAATCTCGTTACATAAGGTTCTGGGTTGGAGTCTAGAACAGGCATGACTTTCTTGTTCTTGCCCTTTTATCTGCTTCATTTCATCATAATTCATCGTTATGGTTTACCTGCAGGGGAAGAATAATGACAATAATTGTCAATACAAAGCCAATGACAAACAGAACAACTCGATTACGGAGGTGCCAAGAAGAAACGAGACTTTACAGTTTCTCCGTCTCTCGGTTTGTCGAATTGAAAATTGCTCTCCCGTTCTCGGTCTCGATTAGTTAAATATAGAAATCGAAAATGTATGTGAATGAATATACATGTATTTTATATATTCCGGTTTTGTAGGAGATTTCGTGAGAGATGAAATAAGTACTCTTCCATCGTATTTATTTTTATAATTTTTATTCCCTGTTCGATGATCGCGACGATAAGGACGAGTGACCATTACATGAAATTGATGACGAAATAGTCAAACACCCCCGACAAGGACGGTACTCAAACCCGGGAACTTTGGCGACGATATCGAATGTCAATCACTTAATGAGCTTGACCACCGAGCCTGCTTAATGTTGTTTCTGTCAGGTAATTCGTAATAATATCCCACATTCACTATCATTTGCTTCATAATTTATCTTATTGTTGTGATTAACCTGAATTCAAAGAATTAGTTGAAAGGCAAAAATGCAAGATTGAATGTCTCTGATGTTACTTCGTGCCGAATAATATGACGTGGTATTATGATATGAATTTATTAATCATATAATATGCCTATTCATTCCATTGATTGATCCCAATTGAGCACACAAAATATGCTATAATGTCCACTCCATGGAGGAGTGGTTAGCACAGCGCGCTACGATGCCATGGGTCCCTGGTTAGAATCTCGACTTGGGCGTGGGTGTCCTTGGTAAGTGTCCCTTCATCAATTTCATCATAGCATCACTCATCTTCATCGTCGCTATTTGCCAAAAGTGAAAGAATAGCAAATCTAAATAACAAACATCCAATCAAATCGAACATCTCTACCGATTTAATGCTATACGGTACCGAATTCCCACTTTATTACTGCATCTTAAGTCATTTTACAGCATCTCAATTGTTTTCCGATTCGAAAACATTTGGAATGTTGTTTTGTGCAGTTGATTGTGCATTGTTTCGTTGTTTGGATTGTTTAATTAACGTCGCATTAATTAGTTTTAGACCAATCGTGACGGGGGAAGCAAGAGCACAAAGAAAGCGAAACAAGGAAGAGACCACGGCTTTCTTTAAAGATAGCATCCCGTGAATACAACTCAAGTGACTGCAGAATATTATGAATAAAAGTTATTTCGCTTTTTCCTTTTATTTCTGTTTCAGTTATTTTACTTCGCTTTTCTTCTACCACTCGCGTTACTTGTGTCGGTGAGGAAGAATTATAAACTCGTGAAATGGACGATGGTACAAAAAAATATATGCCTCTCCCACGGTTCGAAGCTGTCAGTACAAAATATTGTCTTATTTTTAAAATTTACGGGCAAATATGGTTTGTCACGTAGCAATTTTCGCTTATCTATTTCTCAAGGCGTTCCATTGCCTCTCTGATGTCGTAGTGGTAACGTCTTCGCCATGTAATGAAAGGCTTCCGAATTCAATACCAAATAGAGAGGCATTTGGTTCGGATCCCATTTTAATCTGTAGGTCCAGTGCGTGAACTGGACTTAAACAATTAACGTGTGGCTTGTGGTCTGTGATGAGAACCATCATTTCAGCGAACCTTCTTGACGATGACTCTAATATCACTGGAAAGAATAGTATTTCCTTACGAGTAGCTCTTGTCAAGAAACCAGTTCCTGAAATTTTCTTCTGGAGGCATCGTAGCACCCAGCTGTTTGTTGTGGCTGGGGCACGAGTCATGTGACTCATGCTATCAAAGCTCAATCCTTCCCGAGAACTCAGAATCACCAGGCAAACTTAAGCGAATATTTTGTTATTTGGGTTGCATAAACAACAGGCTTTAAGACGTTACGGCATTCTACGTCCCGTGGCCGAGCTATTTTTTTCTAAGACTGTACATAACGATTTTGTAGATATCAGAATCACTTTTAGTGAAAGTACATTAATCTTGTAATCATTTAATAGTGTTTATTAGGCTCTAAGAAAGGAAAAAGAATATATGAACAATGGGGTGAAGCTCATAGGAAAGGAAATGTTATATGTAAACTGAAAACACACTTAAATTCCTCTTGATTTAAAATTCGATAATTTTTGTTAACAAGGCAAATATTTTGTGTAGAATAATATACAAAATTAACTAACTAACTCTCTAGCCTTCTTAAACCCGAAGGTTCATGGCTGCAGCAACATAGGCCTTCCATCTGTCCCTATCTTGAGCAAGATCTATATACTCTTTCCCATCCCTATCGATTTCCTTTAGGTCCATCTCAACGTTGTCCCTCCATCTTCGTCTTGGCCTTCCTACAGGTCTCTTACCATCTGGTTTCCCAACAAGAATTCTGTAAACTCCTCTTTCCTCTCCCATTCGTGCCACATGGCCTGCCCACCTAAGTCTTCTTGATTTAATTATTCTAATAATATCTGGACATGAGTACAATTTATGTAGTTCTAAATTATGTAACCTTCTCCACTCACCTGTCTCCTCATCCCTTTTAGGTCCAAATATTTTCCTAAGGATCTTATTTTCAAATACTCTCAATTTATGTTCCTCTTTCAATGTAAGGGACCAAGTTTCACACCCATATAATACTACAGGCAAAATTACTGTTTTGTATATTTTAACTTTTAGTTTCTTAGATATTAAACGAGAAGACAAAAGTTTATGAAGAGAGAAGTAACATGCATTTCCTGAATTAAGCCTACTTTTTATTTCCTCTTTAATATAATTTTCATTTGTTAATATTACTCCTAAGTATTTGAATTTGGAAACTGGTTCAAACGAGTTGTTATCAATAATTAGATTTTGATTATTACCTAACACTTGGTTTCGGCCTGTAAGCATATATTTAGTTTTCTCTTTGTTAACTTCCAAACCTATCTCTTTAGCAGTTTTGAAAAATATTTTAGCATTATTCTTAATTGTATTCACATCATCCCCCAGTAAGTCTACATCATCTGCATATGCTAACAACTGAGTCACACCATTTAATTTTAGTCCTTCTTTAGTTTCTTTTACCTTCCTTACAGCATATTCTAAGGCAAAATTAAAGAGCAATGGAGATAATGCATCTCCTTGTTTTAACCCATCATGAATTGTAAATTTGTCAGACATATTATTACCCACACGAATTTTACTTTCTGTTTCACTGGTGCATATTTTTATCATACTAACAAGCTTCTTAGGTATTCCAAACTCTACTAATATATTATATAATTTATCTCTTTTGACCGAATCATATGCTTTTTTGAAATCAATGAATAGCTGATGGACATTTTGATTATATTCCCACTTTTTTTCAAGTGTCTGTCTGATGTGAAAAATTTGATCTGTAGTTGATCTGTTACGTTTAAATCCACATTGATAATCACCTATAATTTCATTAGCATATGGGGTTAGTCTTGTTAAAAGAATGTTAGACAATATTTTGTATGTTGTTGAGAGTAGAGAAATTCCACGGTAATTACTGCAGTTCATTTTATCACCTTTTTTAAACACAGGAACAATTATGGATTCTTTCCACTGTTGAGGGATTTCTTCTTTATTCCATATTAAGCAAATTAATTTATGAATTTGACATATTAATGAATTTCCACCATATTTAATTAACTCAGCTGGTATTAAATCAATGCCAGGTGCTTTGTTATTCTTTAGCCTTTTAATAGCATCTTTAACTTCAGTCAAGTTAGGTTCTGGAACTAAAGGTTCTGCTGTGTGGACTTCATTTACTTCTGATTTATCTCCTACATGGACATTTAAAAGGTCATTAAAGTAGTTCTTCCATCTATTTAGAATATCGCTTGGGTCAGCTAGAAAATCACCGTCTTTATCTTTTATCAAGTTTACTTTAGGTTGCCACCCCTTTCTAAATTCATTTACACCTTTATATAACGCTCTGATATTTTTATTTTTGCTGTTTGTTTCAATTTCGTTAATTTTACTTTTCAAGTAATCTCTTTTTTTACTTCTGAAGGTGCGGTTAACTTCTCGCTTTATTCTATTATAATTGTTTAGATTTGTATCATCAGAGTTATTTAACCACCTAAGTCTAGCCTGATTTCTTATTTCTATTAGATTATGTCATTCATTATCAAACCATGGTTTACTTTTTCTTGGTTTATGGTATCCTATACTTTCTTTAGCTGCTGATTCTATTGCATTACGTATGTGCTCCCAATTCTTATTTACGTCTGTTTCATTTATATTTTCATCATCATTTAAATCCTGCAAAACATCAAATCTATTTGACAGTTTAATTTGGTAATCTTTCTTAATTCTTTCATCAGCAAACTTTCCTGTATCAAATTTTATAACTTTTAGATTTTGTTGCTTATGATTTATCACTGAGAGTCTTTCTCTTAATTTAGCAATTACTAAGTAATGGTCACTGGCACAGTCAGCACCTCTATGTGTACGAACGTCAATTATACTAGTATGCCTTCTCTTATCAATGAGAATATGATCTATCTGATTATGAGTTTTACCATCTGGAGAAGACCAGGTATATTTATGGATATTTTTATGTTTAAAAGTGGTACTTTTCACAATTAAATTCTTTGAGGTTGCAAAAGTAATCAATCTTATACCATTATCATTACTTAATTCATGAAGACTTTCTTTACCAATCGTGGGTTTAAATGTCTCTTCTTTGCCAATCTGTGCATTACAGTCACCTAACAGAATTTTCATATCATACTGCGAAAATTTATCAAAGATCTGTTCTAACTCTGCATAAAAATCATCTTTAGTATTATCATCTTTATCTTCCGTTGGTGCATTCATGTTTATTAAAATAATTTTACACCACCTACCCTGTAAAACTGCATATGATATCCTATCATTAATAAATTCTACTGTTTTAAGAGCCGAGATAATTCTATTATTTATGAAAAAGCCTGTTCCAAAATTATGATTTTCAGTACCACCATAGAAAAAAGTATAATTTTTAGTTTTACAATTCCCTTCTCCTGGCCACCTAACTTCCTGGACAGCTACTACATCTAATTTATACTTAACTATCTCATTAACTGTACACTGAAATGCCCCAGGCCGGTAAAGGCTCAGAACACTCCAGGTGCCTAATTTAATATCCTTATTCCTAACGTAGATTTTATCCTTAGTCCAGGGACCTCCCAAAGTAGTCCCCACCCGGAGATCCGAACGGGGGACTATTTTACCTCCGGAATATTTTACCTTGGGAACATCCATGGCCTTATATTTCTGTTTCTTGACATGTCTTTTTACAGTGCAGAGTTGTCAGCTCTACGCCTAACCCCCAATATGAATGGAGGAACTACTACACAAGACAAACACAAACATATTAGACAGCACAATTACTACACAAGACGAACACAAACACATTAAACAGCATAACTACTACACAAGACACACACAAACACATCACAACTATAACACAATATAAACACAAACACACCACAACTACTACACAATATAAACACCACACACACACACACACACACACACACACAAGACAAGAGAAAGTTAGAAGAAAACAAAAACAAGATGGGAAACAGAGGAAGAAAGGGACTGAGAGAAACGATGAAAGAAATAGAGAAACAAAGGAAGGAAGAAAAGAGAAATGAAATAGTGAAATAGGAGGAAGGAAAATGCAGAGAAAGATTGTTACTAGTTTTAGAAGTAAAATAATTCCAATAGGCTGGCTGAGGGCTGTACTGTAGATAAATGAACCTCCTTTTTTACTGGTATCGAGATGAGACAAGACTTCTGCAGACAGGCATTCGTGTAATGAATTTGTTCGAAATGGATTTTCCCAGTGGCAAAAGACAATTGAACGTTTCAGGGTTCACGAAAAATGTACACTCCATCGTTCGTCCGTGACTGCTCTGGCAACTACGAAACTAGGAAGCAATGTGTCATCTCCTATCTCAACACATAAATTAGGAGATATGAAAAATGCACGCAAGGCGATTTTAAAGATAATAACGTCCCTCCAAGTTTTAAGTCAGCAAGGAATAGCAATCCAGGGTCACACCGATGAAGCATCAAATATTCATCAGTTGCTGCTGCTTAGAGCAGAAGATGCTCCTGAGTTGAAATCTTGGCTGCAGCGAACTGCATATAAGTGGGTTTCCTCACGATATATTGAATGAAATTCTCTCTTTATTATCCAGCGATGTACAGGAAAATATTGTGAAATCTATTAAGGCGGAACAATATATTTGACTGGTATGGTTGTATCATGTCTGTCCCATTGCCATTCCTTCGGCTCATCATTCATCCTCATCGTCGCCTTTAACCCAAGAGGTAGAAAAGCGGCGTAATGTAAAAATATATAAATGATTGATTTGGTTGATTTTACTTCGCTTTTCTGACACTTTTTGGCTAATCGTGAAGATGAAGATGAAAATGAGTGATGTGAAATTGATGAGAGGACCATCATAATGAACACACATGCCCAGTCCGGGATTCGAACCCAGGACCCCTGGCATCGTAATGCACCTTGTTAACCACTGCACAACAAATAGAAACAGAAAATGCTTGATAAGTTATTTATTTCTCCATAACGCATGATTATAATTATTATTCGCTGTATGACTAGGGATTAATTATATTTGTATGTCTAGCCAACCTAGCCACCTAAGCAGCAGCAGCTTCCGCATTTGCAGGTAGAGGCTAAATGAAGAAAAATCACAGAAAGTCAGAATGATATACAAATTTTATAACATGACACTTATAGAGCATGCAAACTGCTGTAAAAACAATTGCTACATACCTAGTTTCCTTCCTTAATTCAAACATGGTTTATTCTTCATTATACATGAAATCAACCACCCTGGGAGTCGAACCCAGGATCTTGTGTGGTAGTCAGACTCTCTTTTCGAATGGCCATATATAAATATACTATAATATACAAAATACTAATAATTATAAACAGTAAATAGTATCATTATCATTAAACTGCAAATAAACATGGCAGCTGATATTTTGCAAACTATCATTAAAAAGACACTAAAATTCAGCTACAAAGACTATAAAATATATTTTAAGTTGTAATTATAGAGTACATCCATTAAGTTTTATTTTCACTGGAAGAAATGTTACTGATATTATGATAATTTCATTAACACACTCAAGAAACATTTCCATAGTAGGTTCATTTTATCAGAAAGCGAGAAATTTATATTTACATATCATTTTCTATTTGCTTTAATCAAACTGTTCAAATATCTTACAGGGCCGTTTACTAGGAAAGCCTTTCTAAAAAAAAACCTATGAGTATATCTAGGGAGACAAATTTATGGTAAATAAAAACTGAGGAGAGCGGTAAATAAAATGTTAGATCGCTGCTACAGCTAGCAAGTTCAATGAAACTGGAAGCTGAATAGACATTCGGGGGAAGAAAGGAATGCAGCTTGACAGGGAACGAAGTTTTCGAACTGAGATTATGTGCTTGGGAAATCCGAATTTTCAGCGTCTTCCTGATGTGATCGAAGATAAAACGTTCTTCAGCTGCAAGTGGTAGGAAACTTTAGGCAAACATTTCGTTACAAATCGACAGTGGGAAAAAAAATGCACACACTTTTTCATCATGAGAGGAAACAACATACAAAAGAGCTATAAATTGATAAACTACTTCATTTTTATATACTGTACACATACACAAGTACTTAACAGTCCAACCAAAAAGAAAACATCAACACAAAATCACTTCATTTCTAAATTGCATATATCTCAAGTGATTTATTCATTGTATGTATTTAAAGGATATCCTTTCTGTCCAACAAATAAAATAATCACTACTGCACATACAGAAACACATGTTGAAAATCACATGATGATAAACAAATTCATTCATGACCAAATGACGCCATTGTTTCCCTTGATGTGCGGGAACAGACTAATCTTATCGCTGCTACAGCTAGCAAGTTCAATGAAACTGGAAGTTGAATAGACATTCGGGGGAAGAAAGGAATGCAGCTTGACAGGGAACGAAGTTTTCGAACTGAGATTATGTGCATGGGAAATCCGAATTTTCAGCGTCTTCCTGATGTGATCGAAGATAAAACGTTCTTCAGCTGCAAGTGGTAGGAAACTTTAGGCAAATCTTTCGTTACAAATCGACAGTTTGCGCGCACAACCTCGATTGCCGGTTTTTGCGTGTTTTCTACTAAATTTGATGATATTTCACGGTTATTTCGCGAAAAAGCGTTCATTTCGTAGAAAATCACACATTTCGCATTACTTCGCGAATAAAACTCATGCATATTTCATCATTGGGGGTGTAGTTACGTGCAGAATGTTCAAAATTGCATCTTATTTTCACATTTCGCGATTTCGCGCATCGCGAAAATTCAATGTCCCTAAGTATATCTATCGGTATGGTACCAAAAAGCATACACATAATTTTATGCGTTTTTTTTTAAAAAAACAGTATTGATTGAAATAAAAATAATCAAATTTTTTTTTTTTAATATAAGAATCATGATTCTTATTCACCCTGTTTGAAATACTTATTTTATATTTTATATCGCTAATATTATGATTTCCTGAGAATTATTTATTTACTTATACCAAAATTATCCTACTGGGGAAGAGGTAAAGTACCTTAGTAAAGCAAGTTATCTTGATATAATGACATGTATGCAGTGGGGGTTATATTTCCTAACATGCAACTTTTATGCGTTGGTTCTACTTAATTTCATTACGCTATACACCATATGCAAATTTGGTTTGATTGTTTCCATCTTTTAGAAGTAATTTACCTTTGTCAACTTAACATAGAACTCAATGTTCGTATTTTATTACTGATCAAAATTTGAGTAGATATTTTAAAATATAATGATTCTTCATGCAAATTTTCGCTTTTTGATATGTATGTGTTAAAATCCTGCCATCTATGGGACAATATTTGGGTGTTTCCTTTTACAATATTAAAGTATATGTTACTAAAAAATGTTTGATCTTAGTAGTACTTGTAATTTCGAACATGTATTGGTCATATACTATAGGGAACGGATTTTAAGGTGCAGTACCTTTCCAAAAATATGGCTCTTTTCATACCGATAGTTAGAAATATGTATTTTAGAACATGAAATCAAGTAAAATGAACACAATTTGTTGCATTTTTTTACACCTATTCGTGAGATTAGCACATTTGTCCTCTTTTTACCTCATCTTTGATGCTTCAGCACTCTTTTCCTTCCTGTCATGTTTTGTTAAAAAAAATTGGACAGAAAAAATAAATGATTTTCACTCATCTTGAGCAGCTACATAAAATCCTATAGTCTCATTTTGTAGAGCACAACGAGAGCTATAAAATAGTATAATATAATCATTGCAGCTCCAGTAGTTCCCAAGATAATGTAGAAAAAACCTGCGAGAGAAAACACAAACTACAACAAAACCTATTCGGCAGAACCACAGTTCTCTCAGCGGTCCGCGCGCAACCACAGTTCTCTATGAGGTCCGCGCGCATTATATACAGAAGTAGCAGAAAAGAGAGAGCATTGGATAAAGGCATTTAATCAGCAGATGTTTTGCACATTTTTACAAACATTTTCAGAAATATTTTTCCCCTTTCCCCCTTTCCCGACCATAATTTTTCTCCTTAAAATCCTTTCCCTAGTCCAATATATGTAAATCTCCATCATTCTGGATGATCAAAAACAGGGAGAAACCCCGTAATTTAGAACGGCCCCCGAAATCTTATCTATGAGTCCCCGGAATTGTGCGTAATCCCATAAATTCAGTAAGCAGCAAAGGCGTACTCGCGATGGGGGTTGATGGTAGCTACAGCCATGGGGGCGTCCAAGGGGTAAGCAGGGAGTTTTGTGGGATAGGGGGCTTGAGACCCCGAAGACCTAGTCGAGATAGAGAGTCTTCACAATTTCGTCTCGATATCCCTTACGACATCTGTGGATCTAAAATGTAACCTTAGCTTATACCGCTGGCAATTATTAGAATTTTGTTCCCGTGTTGGTGACGAGAAATAACATTATTTCATTATGATGTCATCTTACGCCCCATAATCACTTCGCTTTAATAACTCTGAAACCAAGCATTTCCGAACTTATGTGTGTATAAACAATTTTCATTGTTTACAACATATTCTAGAAGTTATGCAGCTTATTTTTGGGACACCCTGTATATTTTTTTTTTTAGGAACAATTTTAGGCTATAATAACCTCTGATGTCTATCGAACAAATCAAGGGTCGTTTTGTTTGGCTAGCGTGATCACAACGCTGTCAGTATATTGATTCCGTGCTCGTAGCGAACACGTGCTCTTAACGAATACGGGAAGGAAAGGATTTGCAGGTGCGTGCTGTTAGCGAAAACACAAACTTGCCCTGTCTTGTTTGTCCTTGAAAGTGGTCAACATGCAAGTGTTGCCAGTAATACCTTATAATCATTTTGTGTTTGAAATTAGCTAAACGAAGGATCCTCAACAATTTAGGTTAACTACATGAAAGTTTTTGTTAAAATGTATAGGTTGAGGACTAAAAGTGGTAAACGTTGTAATTGTCAAAAGCGAAAGTGTTGGGAAATCGCATCGTTCCGCACATCAGCCCGTAAGAACGTGCACACTAGTGACCTCTTTATACGCCCTTTAAACTACTTAGAGGGCTGCCAGCCACATTTCATGTTTACCACATTATAAAGCATGGCACATTTCACAGTTTGATACGCACGCACTTATTGTATCATTTTAGGTGTTTAATATGTTTAAAATGTTAATTGTCTATTATGACGTAATTTGTTTTGTTCAATTGGGTAGTCTTTTATGGTTATGAACTAACCTTAAAACATTGGATTGTGGGTTGTGAGGTGAGAGATATTATGGATGTTGCTGGAATGGATAGAAAAAAAAATGGCGTTGAGCTTGTGTTCGGCTACGAGGTTTCTCGGATCGTGATTGTGTTATCCGGTTTTTATTTCGTAGTTATTACGTGTTTGACTATAAAATACCTCTTCTGAGGTATTCGAAGTGAAAATTAATTTGGATTTATTAACTTAGTGTGTGTATTTGTGTAAATAAGAGTATAGTAGTGGTAACGATAAACTGACTCACCTGAACGCTATTAATCAGTGTAATGGGGGAAGAAGCAACCCTATGTGCTGCTGATACCCTATTAGCATTAAGCGGTGGTGAAACTCCCGTCTTTCTACAGACTAATATATCAAGAGTGAATGACGAGGATGCTATCATGAAAGGGGTGGAAGAAAAACAAGAACATCGTGCAAAAAAGAGATCGGCCGATTCAGAATCAACCGCCCAACCAGATAAAATCATCCGATCGAACGAGAATGAAAATTATCCATCACGACAGTACGCATATGACAATGCACAATCAGGTCCATATATAGTACTGTTAGAGGGAACAGGAAAAAATATAGGAAAACTGTCCGGTGGCAGTTTAGGGAATAAATTTCGAAAGGCAGGTCTAGACATAGAATTGATAGAACAGTGTGGTAAAAATAGAGTCCGTGTGACTTTTCCAAATGCAAAAGCTGCAAATGCTTTCACACAAAACGAAATGTATCATAAGGATTTACAGGTTCGAGCTAGAATTCCTCAAGCTCTTGTACAGCGAGACGGTCTTATTTTCGGAGTTGGCATAGATATCAGTGTACAAGACATTATGGATGGAGTGCAATCGGCGATCCCAGTCATTAGTGCGAGGCGTATGCAGAAGAAAGTATGGAATAATACGGGTTCTTTCGATCTGAGAGACACAAAATTAATATGCCTAACCTTTCAGGGTAATGTCTTACCAGAAAGAATACTAGTAAACAGTGAAATTTTCGAGGTTCGACCTAGAACGAGGTCTGTCTTACAATGTCAAAACTGTTTCCGTTATGCGCATCAAACTAAGAACTGCCGTTCAAAAGCAATCTGCATCACCTGTGGAAAAGAAAAACATGGAGATTCCTGCACAGAAGTTCCTATTTGTGTCATATGTCGAGGTAATCATAGAGCTACATCCCCAGATTGCCCTCAACGACAAATAGAACAGCAAATACAGACGCGGATGGCGGAGGAAAACTTATCTTATTTTGAAGCTAAGGCAAAAATATTGGGGACATATAAACCACCTCTAACCAGAAGAGACATTTTGGCACCTCCATTAACTGCTAAACAATTTCCACCGCTCCCCTCTCACGCTGAGGTCATCCAATGTTCAATGGCACGTCCATTAATATCTGTGACAACTAGAGAGTCAATAACTCCTAAAATAGTTACATCCTCGCAACCCTCAATGCGAAAACAGAAAAATCACACGAGTGTGAGCAAAGATGGGCTGCACTCACGTAGAAGTAATATATGGACACGAGAAACTCCAAAACCACCTAAAGAGCTATTTTATGAATCTTCATCACTTGACAGTTTATCTGAAGACGAGGAGAATACGCCATCACCCCCAATTGGACGAAATGCGCAACCCCAGTCTGGATCCAATCACATTGAGCAACATCCACATGAGCATAGATCATCAAATAGACAGATCATTTCAAATCCTCCGGCGGAAAATCTTCAGGCACTGTATAAATCGTTAATGCAAACTTTGCCAGAGCTGTGGTCGGCACTAATAAATATATCAGAACTTAGAAGACAGCAACCACTACTTAAACATATTCATGAGCTAACAGGGAATCTCTTCACTGTTTTACAAAACTTAATTTCATAAATCCAGGAATCAAAGGGGAAAAAATTAATAGTATATTGTAGGGAATGGAATTTTTAATTCAGTGGAATATAAATAGTTTTTCCGCACGTAAAATCGAATTAAATAAACTAATTGAGGAATCCCATCCTTTAATTCTCTGTTTACAAGAGACTAAAGGAAAGCAATACGAGAATTACAATCTAAAATATTATAATACTATAGGTCCGCCATTTCAACACAATGAAAGAGGTGTGAGCATACACATTCATGAGAGTGTGGCCCACCAAACTCTTTTTTTATACCCAAAAATTAATATAGTAAACAGATATCATGTAGAAATCATAGCAGTGCGCATAAAAATACAAAACTTTTATTTCAGTATTATTAATTTTTACATACCTTCGAATTCATTATCTCAAAAAATACAACTACAAGATTTTCAAGGTATTCTGGACAATATTCCAGGCCCTTATATTTGTGTAGGAGATTTTAACGGGCATCATCCAATGTGGGGCGGTTCACGATCAGATCATTTAGGCCAGATTTTAGTGGACTGGATAGAACATAATAATTTTATCTTACTTAATGATGGTTCCATAACACATATTCCTCGATCCGGAAATAATCCTTCTGTGATAGATCTAACCATAGTGTCTGATGAAATTTTCCCCCAACTTACCTGGTTTGTGGATGAGGATATGCGTGGAAGTGATCACTTACCCATACATGTTCAAGGAAGATTTATGTATAATGTACAGATCCCGCGAAATACACCTCTCCTTAGACGCTGGAAAACTAACCTTATTGATTGGTCGTTGTATTCCACAACAATTGACTCCTTGATATTATCAGAAAATTTACGATCTAATACTGATATCTCGTATTCTCAATTTATACAACTAATTACAAAAACTCTGGATATCGTAGATGTACGTTCAAAAGGGCAAGATACACATAGATTCCCACAATTATATTGGTGGACACCAGAATGCGAGACTGCTAAACAGAACCGTAAACGTGATGAGAAAACATTTGCTAGCAGACCCACAATTACCCACAAAATTGCCTGGAAGAGAAGTCAGGCTCTTGCTAAAAAAGCTTTCAAAAAAGCCAAAAAAATAGCCTGGATAAATTATTGTAACTCTCTAGGAAATGCTGAACCTATAAAACTCGTCTGGAAAAAATTTAATTACTTAAGACACCCGAAACTAAGCAGGAAACAGACAATTGATGTAACCTGGCAAAATGAATTTCTCTCCATGATTGTGCGACGGACTAAATAAGATTAGATTAAATTTAATAGTTTGAACCCAGCAGCAACGACTCAATAATTGAATCACATCAATCTTGCGACGAGCTACATGACATTCGTTCAAATTATTTGTTTTGCGAAAATTTGCCTGGTAACGCCGGTGACGCGCGCAGCGCACTGCGAAAGAAATTTTTATACCTTTGGATTTCAAAATAATTGATTTACAACTAACAATAACCACTTTCCATGGTAACAACACTAACCCAATTTACACATGCGAAATTCCCCCCTTCTGAAAGAGAAGAATTAATCATTTACACATTTACACATCAACGAAATACGAATGAAAGAAATGTTGAAGAACGCAAATAGAAACATAAGAAACAATGAACTTATTTATTGAGTTGAAAATAACAAATGTTTCTTGTTTATGAGAGCATTATGAATCAGTCCTTATTGTACTATGAGACGTGAAACAACTGTCTATACGTGACTGAAAAAATTACCATTTATGGTCATTGGGCATACACATTTTTATGTTATATAAAATGGGTTACAAAAGTCCATATTATTTCCTCAAATTGACGTAAAACCAATCTGGGAACATACTACTCATTTATTTTAGCATGTTTTGTACGTTTCTCGAACGAGAATAGTCCGTTTTGTGTGTGCACACAACCTTATTCAGACATGGCGTCGATGGCCATTTTGTAATTAACGCATGGTTTGTAACGAGTACTAGTACCGTGTCAAATAAGTTCCAACACACGCGAGATAGCTATCTCTTAAACGAACTTTGCGTATCTGTAGATTCCACGATTTGCGAGAATTTTCTTCTTCTCAAAGTCACTTAAGGAAATTTAGTTCCCTTACCTTGTGTCTCCGGAACGAAGAATCCAGCATGCACGAGTTCACTCCTTACCTCCCTGGGAACCGAGAGTTCAACTCACTTCCAACGTTTTATCTGCGTTGTACTTTTACTCCATGCTTTTATCCGCCGTTATATCCTAACAGCCGATGTCATATTCGTCCAGAAACCACTGAAAACAATTACAATTTCCTCAATCGTCGTGACATAACTTTCTTCACTCCATTTTTCTGTACCGGAAGTCCTTTTTCGATCACCGCGCACCCCTATCGATAACTACCATTCTTTTTCGCAGAGCACAATTGTCTTTACCAAACAACAATTTACATGATTTAGAACTCACACGTTAACAAATATGTGTATGCGTTAAAGAACCTATTATAATGCTTATTAAGATAAACTTTTTGCTGTTAATTAACCAATGGCATCTAGACCAAAACGCTGTAAATTTTATTATTTTGCGCCATTATTGCGAATTGCCCATGCGTGCAGTGACCGACACATCAAAATGTCCTTGTGCATAAGGAAACCGCGAGAAAATCGGATATCAAACAAAGGAATTTACAATTTAAACGCGCACAACGGTCAGAGCCATCTAGTGATTCTTCGCGTAAGTACTAAAGCAACAAAGTTTTTATATTGCATAGGCATTCCACCTATCGTGAATTCTCTGCACTAGACGAGTTCATCGTCTTAGGACATAAGTTGGGCTACTTTACCCCAGCAAACACACACGAAACTCAAGTTTCCAGAATACCTTATGACAGTTCGTCATAAATGGCGCCCAACATAGGGCTGAACCCTCACACAATACTTTTGATACAATACTATATTTAGACTTACATCAAATGAACATTCATATTCTACATATTCACTAACATACATATTTAATATATACAGACATATTACTTTATTGTTTACAATATGAAACATCCCGGATCACCAACTCTGGTGACTTCATTCTCCCGAAAGAAGGAACCCCGCATGTGTCTTGGTGTCTTGCAAAACATAGTGGCTTGTATATTCTTGGTTGGAGCAGGAAAGAAATGAATGCCTTGGCCCACCGCAACATTATACTTACTTGACTAATAGCCCGCCGCAAGCATAACCTAACTTGACCTTTACCACATCATACCTGCCCTCACCCGCAAACTCAACATAGCCCCCATGGAACTACCTAAACAACTTTTTTATTTTGCTTCTGGATTCATTCTATCTGAGCTAATAACTATTGTAAATGTTTCACCGTATTTTGGAGCAATCAGGAAGATTTCAGGCTCATCTCGCATGCTAGTACGCCGCAGAAATTTCACCTACTTGGTCAACTCGCCCGCCGCAGGCTCAATCTCACTTTACCCATACGAGAAATTTTAACCTTGAACTTCCCCTACCCCGCCTTTATCTACACTGTCCTTAATTACCACGTCTGATTTACAGCTAAACCCCATCGTCTGTAACATTTCATCCACACCTTCCAAATTCAAATCTAGTAATCTTTTCACCCACATTTTTACCTTGTCCTCTGAACAATTCCAAACTTTACAATTTTCTATCGACTGGTGATCCAATTTTTCTCCTGTCACACAATCTATCAATGAAAGCGTGGAATCCTTTAACATGTTAAATTTACTTTTACGCAATATCTATATTCATAATAGATCCCAAAACACTCAAAATTTGGTGTGTCAGATAGCTAGAAATATGTTTTTCTTACAAACACAATTCGATGTTTGGACAAACTCAGTAACCTTAATTGCGACTGTGCAAGGAGAATTCACCAAAGCCAGAAGTTACATCAAATAGATGACGACAACAGCCCCGTAAATACATGGCGCGCAATCACTGCCACCAAATGTACCACTAACATTTTTGTTATTAATACTGGAACCGAACCAGGATACTCGCCTTGAGTAAACCAAAGATACGTTTTATATGACTTATAATTTTATGCTGCCATGCAAGATTAATTGAAATTAATTTGTTCCCTCTTGAATACTGGTTACCATCGGGCGGCGTATCTCAGATACCCCCTACCATCACCATGCCATGTATACAGAGAAAGCAAACCTATTGAATGTCGTTACTTTAACTCTCCAAAATACAGACTCCAAACGAACTTGTGTCAGGACTAAGCCTATAGTAATGGCAAGTGTCCCCTCGACACCCTATCGTTCTCACATTTCCTATGTGTGGAGACGTATTTTACAAAGGACGAACAAATACAACATCTAGTGTCCCTGATGTTCCCCTACGTTTCTTTAGAACGTCAATCAACACGATTCTACCCCTGAGAAATTCGCACAATATTTTACAATGAAACTTGCATGCACATGTGACAACAAATTCAAAATAATACTGCCCACTTAAAAGCTGTTGGCTCCAAAATGATAGTGAGGCTGCTTGACTTGTTAAATACTCCCATTTCAAATTTCCCGCATCAGACTGTCCATCAGATATCTTTCCTGAGCTATAAATTTGACACTAGACCCCAACTGAACTGACGTTTCAAATAAACACAAGTTAGTATTCAAATGACAATTATATTCAAAAAATTATTTTAAACTACCCAAAGATACATACGTTATTAAATCCTTCAAATTAAATATATTATCTTTAATATTTACATTTTGTACAAAGCGAAGTTACTTTCACTGATTAAAGAGTGATGATCGCTCCGATGATCTCATCAGGCTTCATCTTTGAGCAATCGTACTCAACCATTTGCATCCCATGCCATTTTCTTCTGACATGAGTGTGATGCCAGATCATTCTAACCCTGTACCAAAGAGACAAAGCCAAGAGAAGACAAATACTCAAAATTTCCCCCAAAACTTTTGTGCTGGTACTTTTCCGAGGAGACCTTTTTGTTCTTCTCTTCCTAATATGGCTTGGATGGAGAGATACTCTTCCTCCAGCAACAGTTCGACTGACTACCGAAGTTTTCTTGGCAGGTGGGTCCGTAAGTGACTTCATTTTAACTCTAATGCGCCTCCTGTATCTGACTGAACAACCAGTCCCTAATTTCATGAAAGAAACGACACATACCATACTGGCAATTCTTTTGGGCATGGGGACACGCATAGGGCCACACCTAATGCAACTTCTGGGTTCGATTACTGAATTCCTCACAACAGTCTGCAATGGATAACCAACTACTGGTATGACTACGTTGTGTACTGAATGATCTTGATCTATGGACACTACAGGTAAGTCAATACTATTTTCCCCAACAGACACAACAGACAGGATAGATTTGTTCTGAGATGATACTGAATTTGAGTGTAGGCAATGAGAATCCACCTTACTTTCCGGACACCCTGTATCAACTTGCACCGTGTAGACACGCTTACACAACGAAGATGAACCCGGAGAACCACTTTGTTTACAACCAACACCCAGTAAAGGAATTTGCAAGCTCGGTTTTGGGAAAGATGCATCTTTTGTGCAAAAGCCGACAGGGAAAGACTCGTCTCTGTTACCCGACACCCCAAAAGACCACTCCTCGCTTATCAAATATTTTCCTTTATTATCCTTGTGGTGTTCTTGCTCTAACGTTCTGTTTCGGTTCATTTCGCTGGTACTCTGTGCATAACTTTCTGACCAGGAAGTCAGAGTGCCTGTGCAGTGGTCATGTTCGACCGAATGTGAAGTACACATGCAATTGGTGACCGCAGAAGAAGTTACAACACCATTCATCAGTTCAACTTTACTCCCTGACAAATCAAACTCCTTTGTCAAAGACTCATGCCTTCTTTCTACCAACTCAGCCCTGTACTGTGATACTGAAAACGTGAGATCGTGCAGACCCTCATTTGTTTTAACTACATCTTGCCGCAGCTCTAAGATGCATTTACTAGTTCCCTCTAGATCAGACTGCAGTTTACCCACTACCTTACTTGTATGAGCTGCAAGTTCTGTTTTGAGCAACTGATTGCTTTCATTGAGTTCTGATTTGAGCAACTGATTGCTGTCTCTGAGTTCTGATTTCAGCAATTGATTACTGTCATTCAATTCTGACTTCAGCAATTGGTTACTGTCATTTAATTCTGACTTCAGCAACTCAATACTTGCTTTTGACGCTTGGAACCGTTGATCATTCCTTTCATCACTCTGCTTGATAAAGGCGAACAAGGAATCTAATGTAACCGGTTCCTGCTCCGTTACCATTATTAATATTAGCTTTAACAACAGCAATTAACCAACTAAAGATTAACCTACTTGAAACCCAACAAAAAATTCAATAACGCAGCCCCTCTGCACTTGAGTCTCATAATCTTGCGACGGACTAAATAAGATTAGATTAAATTTAATAGTTTGAACCCAGCAGCAACGACTCAATAATTGAATCACATCAATCTTGCGACGAGCTACATGACATTCGTTCAAATTATTTGTTTTGCGAAAATTTGCCTGGTAACGCCGGTGACGCGCGCAGCGCACTGCGAAAGAAATTTTTATACCTTTGGATTTCAAAATAATTGATTTACAACTAACAATAACCACTTTCCATGGTAACAACACTAACCCAATTTACACATGCGAAATTCCCCCCTTCTGAAAGAGAAGAATTAATCATTTACACATTTACACATCAACGAAATACGAATGAAAGAAATGTTGAAGAACGCAAATAGAAACATAAGAAACAATGAACTGATTTATTGAGTTGAAAATAACAAATGTTTCTTGTTTATGAGAGCATTATGAATCAGTCCTTATTGTACTATGAGACGTGAAACAACTGTCTATACGTGACTGAAAAAATTACCATTTATGGTCATTGGGCATACACATTTTTATGTTATATAAAATGGGTTACAAAAGTCCATATTATTTCCTCAAATTGACGTAAAACCAATCTGGGAACATACTACTCATTTATTTTAGCATGTTTTGTACGTTTCTCGAACGAGAATAGTCCGTTTTGTGTGTGCACACAACCTTATTCAGACATGGCGTCGATGGCCATTTTGTAATTAACGCATGGTTTGTAACGAGTACTAGTACCGTGTCAAATAAGTTCCAACACACGCGAGATAGCTATCTCTTAAACGAACTTTGCGTATCTGTAGATTCCACGATTTGCGAGAATTTTCTTCTTCTCAAAGTCACTTAAGGAAATTTAGTTCCCTTACCTTGTGTCTCCGGAACGAAGAATCCAGCATGCACGAGTTCACTCCTTACCTCCCTGGGAACCGAGAGTTCAACTCACTTCCAACGTTTTATCTGCGTTGTACTTTTACTCCATGCTTTTATCCGCCGTTATATCCTAACAGCCGATGTCATATTCGTCCAGAAACCACTGAAAACAATTACAATTTCCTCAATCGTCGTGACATAACTTTCTTCACTCCATTTTTCTGTACCGGAAGTCCTTTTTCGATCACCGCGCACCCCTATCGATAACTACCATTCTTTTTCGCAGAGCACAATTGTCTTTACCAAACAACAATTTACATGATTTAGAACTCACACGTTAACAAATATGTGTATGCGTTAAAGAACCTATTATAATGCTTATTAAGATAAACTTTTTGCTGTTAATTAACCAATGGCATCTAGACCAAAACGCTGTAAATTTTATTATTTTGCGCCATTATTGCGAATTGCCCATGCGTGCAGTGACCGACACATCAAAATGTCCTTGTGCATAAGGAAACCGCGAGAAAATCGGATATCAAACAAAGGAATTTACAATTTAAACGCGCACAACGGTCAGAGCCATCTAGTGATTCTTCGCGTAAGTACTAAAGCAACAAAGTTTTTATATTGCATAGGCATTCCACCTATCGTGAATTCTCTGCACTAGACGAGTTCATCGTCTTAGGACATAAGTTGGGCTACTTTACCCCAGCAAACACACACGAAACTCAAGTTTCCAGAATACCTTATGACAGTTCGTCATAATTGCGCCTCCTTCAGTAAATATAGAATATCAACCTCCTCTGATTCCACAACAAATTTTTACAAGAGAGTTTCCAGCTGTGACTGACATAGAATTACATAATATACTACATAGAGTTAAAAATTCAGCACCAGGAATGGATGGAATTCCATACCAAGCTATAAAGAGCTTACCTAAAAGGGGATTTGATATTTTAGTCGCTATATACAATAAAACATATACCGGGGGTAGTATACCTTCAGAATGGAAAACACATGTAGTAATTCCTATATTAAAGTCGAATAAACCACCATCAAATGCCCGTTCCTACAGACCAATAGTTCTAATTTCAGTATTGGAAGAATTATTCGAACGCACGTTACAAAAACGTCATATGTGGACTTTAGAAAAACAACGATTCTTTCCCCCTACGCAAATTGGTTTCAGATTACAACATAGTAGTCAAGATGCCATTGCAATTCTCAACGCTGTAATTCAAAATAACATTGTTATGAATTCCTATTGTTATAGTTTATTTATCGATGTGGAAAAAGCCTATGATGCTGTACCACTGATGCAACTTTGTCAATTACTAGAAAGAATAGATATATCTCCTATGATTCCCAGATTAATTTGGAATTTATATGCTGATCGAAAATTTTTTGTCAGGTTTCAAAATTCTATCCAGGGGCCTAGATTCACAACCACAGGAATTCCACAAGGAGCTCCACTCAGTCCTATACTATTTAATATATATACACAGTCTCTACACAATGAACAATTGGAGGATTTTGAACTTATTCAGTATGCAGATGATTTCTGTTTTTACAGAATTACTCCACAAGCAACACAGGGATTAATAGACATGACACGTTTAATACATAAACTTCAAGCATGGTTTTATGAAGTAGGTTTATCTTTCAACCTTAATAAATCTCAAGTTATGATTTTTAATTCTCGTAGCCAAAATGTATTTCCTAATAATATTAATCATATTTCTGACATCCCAGTGGTATCTACATGTAATTATTTAGGAATTCATTTCGATCGTAAAAATAATTGGAAACTGCATATAGATTATTTAATAAATAGAGGGAAATCTGTCCTAAACATTCTTCGTGGATTGGCAACTACTAAGTGGGGTAGTCAACCCACAATTATGTTACTATTTTACAGAAACTGCTTTCGCTCCTTATTTGAGTATGCGGCTTTCAGTTACGGTGGTGCATCCTCAAAACAGTTACAAAAAATTGATGTACTACAACGCAAAGCATTACGAATTTGCTCTGGATTGATGAATTCTAGTCCAAACGTAAGTGTTTATATGGAAAATAGAGAGATGGCTCTATCTCATCGGCGCAAACAATTAACAAATAAATTTCTTTTTCAAACCTGGGAGAATCATAATCACCCATTTAATTTGCTATTTGAAACACAAAAACAGTGGGCAATTATGAATGTTATAGATCCGATCAACCCGAAATTTTATTTTCTTCATTGTTATTGTATGGATCCTGACGCGTACCAAAATTCTTTCACATATCATTCACCTCCAGTATATAAATTAGATTTGCCTCTTTATGCTCAGGCTAACGTCCAATTTTTAGATCATGGTCAGCACGCTCGGTATAGAGAAATATGGCCAGATTTAATTTTCATATATACTGATGGCTCCAAAAAATTTCAGGATGTAGGTTGTGCGTTTTATATTCCTGAAATGAATCAACACCAAATATTTAGGTTACCAGCAGACACTACAATTTTTACAGCAGAATGCTATGCTATTTACCGTGCATTAACTTATTCCATACAAAATAACTATAAAAAAATACTCATTCTAACAGATGCGTTAAGTGTCTTACAGGCACTAACATCATCATATCCTCAACTATGTCGTCAATCTATTTTCATTATATTGATTATACAATTAACGCAACAAGCACAATCCAAAAATATTACTGTTCAGTTTACATATGTCAAGGCACATCACATTAACCAGAGTAATAATATGGCAGATATGTACGCTAAGAGAGCAAGGGATTTACCTCAAATATCTTTCATCAGACTCCCTTATACAGATCTATTACCTAGAGTTAAAATTAAAATAAAAAATCACTGGAAAATTTGGTGCAAGGAACAATTGACGATGGTAGGTCATACATATAGATGGCTGGCGGAATTTGATGCAAGTCAACCATGGTTCCACAGATGTCCTCTTCCAAGACAGGTTATAGTTTTTATTAATAGATTGCGAACTGGTCACGTACGTACACCAGCACATTTAGCGAAAATAGGTATTATACATCAACAAAATTGTACATGTGGTAAAGATAATCCAGATGCCCAACATTTATTTTTGGAATGTGATCAATTCTCTCACCAACGAAATATATTATATAAAAATCTGATAAGATTAAAAATTCCATTCCCTATATCTTTACTTTCTCTTTTATCTGATTTATCAATACCAATAATTTGGATTTTATATGGATACGCTCGAAAATGTCAAATTGAATTATAAACAGAACATAGAATGTAAAAGTATAAAAATTGAAGATTGTTTAGTGTCATCTGTTGTGTATTGTAAGGAAAAGTTGTGTAACAGAAATCCCATACCACAGACTAATGCTGTCCCATAGTATAAATACAGAAACATTGGCCAAAGTCGACAGTGTTTTGTCTGACAGGGTCAGAAGAAGAAGAAGGTTGCTGGAATAATGGAAGTGATTTTGGAAATGTGAATGTGTTAATTTGTGTAGTGAAGAAGTATTATGATCTAAATACACTTTTGTTTGTAATAAGAAGTTTAATTGTGAGTTCAAGTGTAATATATTAACATTAACATATCCTTATCTGATTTCCCACTACCTGAGGGCTTCAAAGTAGGCTGATAAGTCTCACGATCGCCGTGGAGGAATAAACGTAAGTTGATCCTTTGAGTATATTCCGGGGAACGTAACAAGTTTAACGTGGAAAACGGTGTTTATTTGAATTATTGTGGCACTTACAGCGTTTCCCATTTAATCTTCCTTAAAATCAAATTTTACATAGGAAATGTAAATGTTAATAAACCTAAGTTACTTTTCGTACAAAAGACAACTTCCTAAGACATTTGTAAATGTTATTATCAATTTTCAGTTGTTCCAAAGCTGTTTTTATCCGGGTGTTGATGTACAACCTTTTACAGCTAGACACTCCAAGGTCTACCTACCTGCCTAATTTGGAACATGGCATGTACCGCTTCTTCTTCTAGTTTGTTTATTAAATGGAATATATTCGGACAAACACAAATTCCCGTAGATCGTTTTAATGAATTCCATTTCACTCATCTTGCTGGTTTCACAGTCGATTTAAGAATGATCAGAGGTGAGGCAAGGGGTCTCAATTATCGCACAACACTTGAGCAGCCTTGTGTTCTGACGTCACGGAAGAAAGCTTTTTATTTTTAGGCTAAATACCTACGTTGTTAGGTTAGGCTTGCTATGTTTAGTTCTGTTAGCCTAAATAAGATTCTTTCATTGTATTTATGCTAATGGAACCTAACCTAACCTCGTAGGCATTCCTCGTCTGACGTCAGAACACAAGGTACCAAAACTGTTGTGCGACAAGGAAGACCCGAGTCAGGTCAGGTCAAGAGGCACCAGCCAATGAGGTGTTTCTCCACGCAAGTTAGCTTATTACTGGCAACACTTGCATGCTGACCAGTTTCAAGGACAAAAAAGACAGGACAAGTTTGCCTGTTCGCTAACAGCACGCAGCTGCAAATCCTTCCGTAACTGTGTTCGCTAAAAGCACGTGTTCGATATAAGCACGTTCGCTAACTTCACGGAACCAGTATATTACTGTAATGTTGCGTTTCGCGCAGATCTATTTAAAAAGCCCGCTGTAAGAAAGCGAAATGTCAGGTTCACCACTTCGACGCCATCTATGAGCTAGAGGTTAATTACAAAATGTTCGGATTGTACTCTCATTTCTTTAATTTATATTTTACCCTCGTTTTCACCTCTTCTCTTTCTTTGCCCTGGGAAGATTATGAAAAAAGTGAAGTGAAACTATAATAATTATTATCCTTATTATTTATATTTCTACTATTCAAGTTTTATTAATGACTCGACTCCCCTGCAAAAAATTCTGGCGACGTTCATGTTGCCTAACCTATCCACCTATTCATATAATAGCTTAAACAAACACCATTTAACCCATCTGAACTATTTACATTAGGCCCGTACTCAGGATTTTTTTGAGGAGGAGCCAAGCCCTAACCTTGGTTACATATGTGTGTGTGTGTGTATGTATGTGTGTGTGTGTGTGTGTGTGTGTGTGTGTATGTGTATATATATATATATATATATATATATATATATATATATTAAATAATATCATTAATTAATTAATATTAATAAATTTATATATATTTATATTTTTAAACATATATAATCAAATTAATTTGCTACATTTATAAACTAGCATATGAATTCCTTTAACGACTGGTTTAAAATGTCAAGAAATTAGAAGATAGGTGAAATGTTTTTAATGAGTGTAAGATATTATTTAATTAATACTTTTTAAAAAAATTATAACTAAATTTTTATACTTTTATTGTGTTATGTTTTTATAATGGTGTAAATCTATTAATGGTTTCTCGAAAGGAAATATTTCCTTATCAGAGTTGTAGCTAGAGATTTCAGGGTCCAGGACGAGAATGATTATCGCACCCCCCTGCACCGAATATGCACCCCCCCCACCTAGATGTAGCTGGCATACTTAGACATTGTAGACATTTTATGTAGTTACTCTTTTCCGTTGAATCCGATGAAAAAAAAAAGTTAGCATTCAAGAGATGTGGCTAATGAAAGGACAGTCAGTTGTCCATCTCACACCATCTTCATTGAAGCAGTGTGTGTTATTGTTCACATCTGCAAAATCGATTGCAAATTAAAGGTGGAGGGACAAAAAAATGAGAAACTTAAAGAAGACATTAGTTTCCTATTAAATTAACATGTAAATGCTATGTTTTATTCCCGACGAAAGGAGGTGAGAAATGGAGGAGAAATAACAGGTCGGTCTACTTTCTATGTTCTAGGGGCCTAGGGTGACAATGACAACCACCTTAGCAGCTACGTCTCCATTTCTTACTAGTCTAATTTGATATAATTATCAAATCTTATCTATGAGTGTAGAAGTACGTTTTTACCCCATGCTGTTACCAGCCCTAAAGAGAGAGAGAGAGAGAACAAGAGATGTATACAACATTCACACACAGGCAGATATCATTCTTTCTTCTTCCTTCTTTGCCTGTGTTTATGATGCTATTCTTAGTAAAGTATGTTTGCTTATCTTTGTTGTTAGAACACAAACTCTTACACTCGGAAAATTTTAATGGGGAAAAAAATTTAATAGAACAAGACCGTTGGTGGGAAGGTGGGAGATCCCCCTTCTGCCATGGGAATTCGTATCCTGAATGTGACCACCAACGCTATGGAATTATCCTTATAACGAAAAACATGTCTGAATGTGAAATAACCACAAAGAAAGGACATTATCTCATCAAGACTGCAGTTCAAAAAAAGTCAGAACAGGGAGTAAATATGGTGAATTTTCCAGACCAAATTGGAACATTTAGTAGCTTCGCATAAATGGTTGTAAAACTAAAATTACTAAATATAGTAGAGGGGAGACTTCTGGAGTCTGCCTCTCTCCAGAGACAACTCATTCATTTATACAAGAAGAAAATATAAATTCTTGCAAAATCTTAAAAATTATCCATGTTTTTTTGGTAGGATTCCATCAAAATATTTGATGGCTGGGGGGGGGGGGGGGGCATAACTCCCTTGGCCCATCCTGGCTACGGGCCTCATTTACGTACTTATAACAATATGCTTACGTGGATACATTAGGCAGGTCAGGCTTGGAACTGCTAGCATACATCTCCCAAGTTGCTAAGACTGTCCCTAGCCGCTCGTACACCAGTGATGTGCCGTAGACTATAAGTTTACGTCTACATGCGTTGTCTACACGTAATCTACGCGTAGATTACATTGGGTTGTAGTTTACATAGACTACGTAGACAATCTAAAGTGCATTAAAATTAATTTTCAAGGGTTTCATTAAAGGAAAGTGACATTTTCAACTATATTGGTTCCTAACGAAATGAAAAGAATCCTATTTACAACAAAATTTCTCGTCTCTTCTATTACACTGATAAACAATGAAATACTCCTTTAAATAAAACTAAGTGATCTTTATGTATTCAGATGTGCTGATAACGAATATCGCATCCGTTTTCCTGTATCACCTAAGTTTTTTGCAGAACACCCAAATTTTATAGTTTTATGGTTTCAGGTCTCCGCACCCTGCTCCGCTTCCGGTTTAACGTTTGGTTCCTAGCAAATGGATAAGAACTCTTCAACGACCTTGTGTTTATGACTGGCACTTAATATATAGTGGAGGAAACATCTCGCAGTAGAGAAATTTCCTGTTTCTCTGTTAAAATTTGTTCTTTTGTGGGTTAGTCGAGTCTTAACTTCCTTTCCGATAACTTCGCGAGTAGATTTCGCAAGTAGCCGTATTTCATGTTTGTGTATGTTCGTGAAATTGTGAATGTAATATTGTATAGTGAAGTGAAGTGTAAGTTGTATTTTAACAAAACGATAAGAGCATTCACAATTGTTTTTTTAAAGAAATATATTATAAGTCAATTAATGAGTTCGCCATGTCACGCAAATGTGTGAATAACCCGAACTTGTTTTGTTATGTTTTCGGGGAATTTACTCCGAAGTCACAGAGAAATACTATCACTCCTATAGTGAAAAAAGCATATGAGTTGTATTTTGGAAGTAAAGTAGACGAGGGAAAAAGCTGGGCACCAGGTAAAATTTGTTGTAATTGTTCGAGAACTTTACGTGGTTGGCTTAATGGCACTCACAAATCAATGCCCTTCGGAAACCCTGTAATATGGACAGAACAGAAAGATTATACTACGGATTGTTACTTCTGTTTAACAAACATAGTGGATATAGTTCTAAATCAAAACATTATATATTTTATCCTGATGTTCCTTCAGCCAAGAAACCTACGAGTCATGATTTTATACCAATTCCTAACCCTCCTAAAGAATGGACAGTGGATGAAACTGAACCAAGCAGTGCTTCTCCAGATGATGAACCCGGACCCTCATATTCAAACACCGATCCAAATTTTCCTGATCCAAATTTACCTCACTTTATTTCCCAATCCGAACTAAATGATCTAGTCAGAGACCTCAACCTTTCTAAAATTCAAGCGGAATTATTAGGTTCTCGTCTCAGAGGGTGGAATTTATTACAAGATGGTATTAAGGTGTCATATCGGAAACGCCAACAATCACCGACACATTTTTTTTTTCTGTTAGTAATGAGTTAACTTACTGCAATGATGTAGAAGGCCTTCTGCAAGAACTTGGAAGGAGTCACAACCCAAACGAGTGGAGACTATATTTAGATTCATCTAAGAATAGTTTAAAAGTAGTATTGTTGCATAATGTGAATATATACCCATCAGTACCCCTTGCCTATTCTTCCACCATGAAGGAAACATATGAAAGTATGGATACAATATTAAAAGTGATAAATTATGAAAAATATGGTTGGCAGATATGCGGAGACCTCAAAATGATTGGTATACTGTTAGGCATGAAATCTGGGTTTACAAAATTTTGTTGCTTTCTTTGCGAATGGGACAGCCGGGCAGAAGATAAACATTACAACATTGTGGATTGGCCCATACGAAAAAACTTAAGTCCTGGAGAGATGAGTGTTAGGAATCACCCTCTACTTGAGAAAGACCAGATTTTGTTACCACCGTTGCATATAAAGTTAGGGCTGATGAAAAATTTTGTTAAGGCTTTGGATAAACACTGTGAGGGTTTTGGGTACTTGAGAAAAACATTTCCTAAACTCAGTGATAGTAAGTTAAATGAAGGCATATTTATTGGGCCGCAAATCCGTGAGATCATTCATGATGACAACTTTGTGGAATTGCTAACAGAAAAAGAGAAATGCGCATGGTTAGCTTTCAGACAAGTATGCTGTAATTTTCTTGGAAATGTGAAAGCTGACAACTACAAGGAACTTGTTAAGAACTTGATGAAGTGTTATCAGCGCATGGGGTGCAATATGTCCTTGAAAATTCAACTTTTTACATTCGCATTTGGACTTTTTCCCCCTTAACTTGGGCGCGGTTAGTGACGAATGCGGCGAGAGATTTCACCGGGATATTTCTGTCATGGAGAAACGATATGCAGGAAAATCGGTACAGACCATATTAGCAGACTATAGTTGGAACCTCAAGGAAGAGGTTTCTGGTGGCAGTTACAAACGGCAGAGTTCAAGAAAGAAATTTTGAAAATGCGAGTAAAAATGTGTTTTTTTTTTTCCTTTTTTTGCATGAAATTTCTTCATTGAACAGTCAAAATCGGTCCTATATATATTTTTTTAATTTTTTTATATTTCATAGTTATTCACTTCAATATTTAAATCTTATTTCATGAGCAAACAAACAAAAATAATTTCAAATTTCGATGTATTATTACAAAGGGAATTAAATTTTTATTAAAAACAAAAAATGAAAATCCAGGGAAAACGATACGTGATACAGCATTTCTACTTTCAGATTTGGATTCAGCGGGGTCGAATTATAAATAATCACCTATTTTCGTTCAAAGGAGCAAAAAAAAGTTTGAATTTGTTCATCAGTGTTATCAACTATGGCCGAAGATAAATAATATGCAAAAAACAACAACAGATGGCAGTCGTGAGCTAAGCGTGGTCTTTTCCCCATAAAACACTAGAATATTTCCTATATTAGGTTTCTTCCTAGGTGAGAAATTGTTCGAATTTGGAAGGAATAGTATGAAAAGTTCTTCTCACACATCAGCAACTGATACGCAGTATAATTTTCTTTTAATTCCACAGCGCCCTTTGCTAAGTTATCACCTTTCGCCATGTTGTTTACATAGATTACGTAATTTACGTGTATAAAATAGTCTACGTGTAGAATGTAGACTATCGTTGTTTACGCGTAGATGCACATCACTGTCGTACACCCAACCGCGAAAGAAACATTACGCAAATTGTCCACCACCATTTTCAATCGGTCAGAATTACACAATGTGATGACAATGAATTGAAGTAACGACGACAGTAAGCAGAGAATAATGCCTGCTTCGAACCAACATAGTTTCATTCCTTAAAACAACGCAGGATGTAGAATAAAAAAGTAATGAAAATAGCTGTGAATAATTTGCTTACCATTATCTTTGCCTTTGACTGTACAAGAGAACACTGCACAACACTCTATCAGAATGCTTTAATCATTCGATTTCAAGTTGTGCAGGAAAGACAGACAGACGCAACTCGATGCTATGAATGAGTAGCGTAACCCGGTCACGGAAACGTACAACAGCGACGGAGGGTTCGTCGTGCTGACCACACGTCACCCAGTTTCTGTTTGGATGATCTCTCATCTCGGCAGGTGGATTCTTTAGGTATAGTCCTTGGCCTTCACGGCCTGTTGTGCCCAGGATGGAACTCAAACCCGTTACCTTTCGCTTCCTAGCACGACCACGGAGACCTTCTGTTATCCAATCTCTACGTAATTTTCCATTGTTAATACCTGCCTCTGTTTTTTCCCCACTACTACCAGCTTCTCGAGAAAAATCAACGTTCCCTGCCCATTACAGAAACTGTTCTTTTCCACTTCGGCCGTGAAAGCTGGCCAAGAATTTCCCGAGAGTACATACTGGTCCCTTCTCACTAAATTAAGATCGAATTGGCCCCACTGTTGCGCAGCCTGCGGCGATTGAAGTGGTGACTAGGCTCTCTTTGGGGAGTTTCATCTTAAACATACACTTCTGAGGTTCTATCTATATCCCTTAAAATATGTTGCTCAGCTCCCCCCCCCCCCGCCCCCGAATGGAATTTCTGGATACGTGCCTGCAACTGTGTCAAAAATACATATGTAATCTATTCAACTTCTATCATGGACCTCATCCCCCCTACAAAAATTTCTGGCTACTCCCACTCCGTGCATTATATACAACTGTGTTAAAAATAAGTGTATTAGACATGTGAATGAATGTGATGAATTGTTTAGAAAACTTTGCAAACTTAAAAAGAGGAAACAGTTTATAAATAAGATTGTTTTGGAAAGGCGGAAGAGAATTTCTGCCCCACTGTATTATTCGAAATAAAAATACGTACTAGACTTTTTAGTAGTTCAGACTTCCCTCGTTAGGAGCCGACACAATTCAGCAACAGATACTGACATCTTTTGACAAGCACGTGAACTTTTTCCACGAGAGAGGGAGAATGGAGATCATGTCATATTTAGAAACACAGAATCAAATTTATGAAAGGCATAAACAATAGCGCCCATTGCAATACATACACAAGACAATTACAGTTGAACTTACGTGCGTAAATGAAAGAAATTATTGGTTGCCAACACTTGCAAACTTTTCGAAGAAGTTCTCTCATTGCAGACGTGGACTAACTCCGTTCCGGAGTGAATCACAGCGCGTTGCCTCCCGGGTTCGAACCCCGGCCTGGCTGTGGGTGTTCTTTATGTCTCTTCATCAGTTCCATCATATCACTCATCCTCATATCCGCTATTAGCCAAAAGTGGTAGAAAGACGAAGTAAAATAAACAAAATCAATCAATCATTGCGGACATGATAAGATTGGGCTACGTTTTACGGTGCGTAATGGCGATATATTTAATTCGAATAGGTCTTTCCTACTCTTACGGAAGGCGTACTACATGCTGGCAAGGGAAGTGTGGAGCGGGGAACACGTGGCAGACCAACCAGACAACTGCGGTGGGGTGCTGCCCCCACCTCGTTCAGCGTTTCTTATCGCGTTGGATTGGTCCCATATCCCCATTTTTTTTTGCCAGCTTGTAGAGCGCCCTCCGTAAGAACAGAAAAGCGCTTTAATAATGTTTAACGTACTACCTATGCTTGATCGAGACGTTCAATAAGAAATGTGACAGTTACACATAGACAAGTGAAAGCGTGCGCAAATGTAAAGAAAAATGTGACGCTTCCGCACAAATTCTGTTGCGACGTTGCCGCATCTACTATAGTACACACATGCATGTCCTTTTGATAGATTGATTTGCTTTATTTTACTTCGCTTTGTGCCACTTTTGGCTAATTTGCGAAGATGAGAATGAGTGATAATATGATGAAATTGATGAAAGGATACTCACAATCATCCATGCCCAGGTCGGGATTCGAAACCGGGTCCCGTGGCGTCGTAAATGTGCTAACCACTCCGCCACGCGGACCGGCACACATGCATACTGTTCTTCTACGATTCTATGAAAATTATTTTTTATTATAATACTATCAATCATCTATAAATACTAGGTAGTAGAACTAGTCAAATTCACATCAAAATTGTCCCATAGATGTCAGGATATTAAAATATACTTTTAATAGTGAAAATTCTCTTTAATAATAACTGAATTTCAAAATATTTACTACAATTTTTATGAAAGTAATAAAATAATAACCATAAGTTCTACATTAAGTTAACAAAGGAAAATAACTTGTTAAAATGGACAACATTAAATCCAAATTTGCATGTAGTGCATTGCTTAATGAAACCAAGTTGAATCAAGACACAAAAGTTGCTTGTTTAGTAGTCACTATTAGTAGAACATGAAGCCCGGTTCAACGCCCTCATTTGGGGCTCGAATCATCATGTGGGGCTCAGTGTTGCCAACTCACCCCACGAAAATTTCACCAACTGATATTTTGAAGTTTTTTATGATGTATTTGAGGGCAGAGTTGGCAACACTGTGGGCCCACTGTAGCTTTTTATGTCTGGCAACACTGCCGTAGACAGAGTTGGCAACACTGTGGGCCCACTGTAGCCTTTTATAAGGGGGGTTTATTGCCCTGTTTACATCTGGCAACACTGCCGTAGACAGTGTTGGGTTCACTGTAATCAAAGGACCTGAGGGGTCCTGCCCTGTTTACATCTGGCAACACTGCCGTAGGAGTTGGCCTGTGGGCCCACTGTAGCTTTTTATGAGGGGTCTATTGCTCTGTTTACATCTGGCAACACTGCCGTATGACAGAGTTGGGTTCACTGTAATCAAAGGACGTGAGGGGCCCATGCACCTATGTCTGCCAACACTGCCGTAGACAGAGTTGGCCTGTGGGCCCACTGTAGCCTTATGATGTATTTGAGGACAGAGTTGGCAACACTGTGTTACTGTAGCTTTTTATGAGGGGGGTCTATGGCTTTTTTTACATTTGCCTACCCACTCTACAAAAATTCTACTATATGATCTTTCACAGGCTAAGCTAACCTACAAATAGTGGCAGCACTGACGAGGCTCGAATTATTATTTGAGGCTCGAAATCGAATCGCTAAATATAAAATAAAATAACAATGCCTATGAACCTGTTTGGCTTCAGGAAGCAGGCTATGGAGGTATCCGCCCAAAGCGCACCATCGCCACCTGCGAGCTGGGACCTGTTACCCTCCCTATCTAAACTCAACGGTTTGTTGATTATACACTTGAATAGCATCCTGACCCAGTACGACGAGGATGTGGGCAAGATTTTCTACATATTCAACAACAACTTGAATTATTACCAATTCCCCATCTCCGGCAAACTGCAGTTTGACATGAATCCCGAGAATAAAGGAGAGGCCAAAATTTCCTCCGGCAAGAACATCTATCGCATCAAACACGATAGGATGAACAGTACCACCACGTACGATGTATCTGCTGGCGATCGCCTGTACATAGAGCTCTTGGACGACTACGACAAACTTATTCCTCTTTTCATAGAAATGAAAATTAGCTATCCTATAATAAATAACAATGCCTAACGATATTTTTGGCCATACGAAACGCGACGACCACGGCGACGAGCTTCTCATGCTCGACGTCAGGGTCAAGAAGCTGCGAAGCGATCTGCAGACCCTCCAGTCCACGCTCAACTCCAGCCTCCAGTCCGAGATAGCCAGCTTGCAGTCTCAGTGCTTGGACCCTGTACTCAAGATTGATGCAGAGCTAAAATCGCTGCTGCAAAAATACACCGACCTTGCGTCGATAGACAATCTCGACAAGCTGGCACTGAGTGTGGGCAATCTGCAGAACAAACTTCTGAAGCTGCAACAAACGCAAACCTCAGACGTTGAACAGCTGAAACAACGCTTGCAGGATCAAACAAGCAACATCCAGACCGAACTGCAAACTATCATCCAAAGCATTAAAACACAAGACGACTACGATTGCGTGAATGCTAGTATTGCTAAATTGCGCGAACAGTTTCAATCTTTCGAAATCCCTACGTTGGAAAGCATCAAGGCTGAGCTTCAAACGGATGCTTTGCATGCGGCCATCAACGAAGTAAAAACTAAACTCCAAACGCTGGAGGATTTTATCAACAATCTACCGTCGTCCAGCGAACTGAACGCCATTGCCCGTAGCGTGGCCAACATCAAAGTCCAACTTGAGACCTACGAGGATTTCGGGAAGCTGCAAGGCACCATAACCCATATTGAGGATGCTCTTGCTGTCATTAGAAATGATCTGGCGAACGTTCACGATGAGCTGGAAACCAAACTGCCGGGCATCAGGGATACACTGGCCAACGTCCAACAGCAAATCGCCAAACTGGAAAATCTGAATGCAGAATCCGAGTTGTCTCATTTCCATCACTTGATCGACGACATACAGACTAAGTTGGAAACCCTGCAACAATCTACCCCCACCCAGGATGACATAACGCAACTGCAAGAAGGCATACGTGCTGCTGCCGATGCCTCCGAGTTGGACGCGGTGAAAAAAGCTTTGGAATCGCTCCAAAACACGGTGGCCACCCTGCCTACCTCTCAGGAACTGAAAAGCGTGAAGAGAACTCTCAACCGAATACTCAAATCCGACGACATCAAAAACATCCAATCCGAAATTGAATCGATACGGGGGTCTGTCGCGACTTTACCTACCAACCAGAACATCACCGAGCTGCATGAATTGTTTGCGGAAATTAGAACCCAGGTCCACGACCTTGTAATACAGAGCTCCAAGTTGACGCTTGTAGAAAGCCTGCAGCAGATTATTGCCAGCGTGAAAGAGCAAATTGGGAGTATCGAGGCAAGTCAGGAATCGGCTATAGCTAATTTCAGCACCCAACTACATGACTTAAATGAAAAATTCAAGAGCCTTATTGTCGATGTAAAGATCAAACCAAACTACGACACTGTTGTTCACGCTATCGAGGAACACCTGGAATCGGTGAATGGTAGATTGGAGGATGTGGAGACTGAGGTTCGAACCAACGTAAACACTCTAAATGCCAGCATCGACAATCTCAAGTCTACGATTGTCATCGAACTGTACAGCATACCAAACAGAGAATTCTCCTCCCCTTTCAATCCAGGTTACAAACTCTACATGTTGACTCCTGCAAAAGCCTATCATCAATTTTTCCTCGCTGGCACACTTCAGTTCGTCAAGGTTTCCTACTGGTCTTTGCCTCACGCAACCCACTACCCAATCATGACCGTGACGAACATTGGCGATGAGCCTAAAATAAGAGGAGTTGAGCTGGTCGATTTCACACACCCCGAAAGTCGCGAGACTGCCTATGCCGAAGATGCCACTCAAATTATCGACATAGAAATAGGTGACAAGCTGTATATAGAAAACCCAGCATTGTCTGCAGCCAGAAATCCCATCCAGGCTATATTCTTATTTTCGCGCCATGTCTAGGCAGGGTATCGTGAACGAGCTGCATAAACCTGCACGACGAAACTACAAACGACTGGCGATGGTGACCAAACGCGTGGATGACTTTTGGCAGGCTGACCTTGTGGAAATGAGTAGCGGCAACTTAAAAAATTTACATAAAATCAACAAAGGATACAAGTATCTTCTTACTGTTATAGATACATTTTCAAAATTTGCGTGGGTTTTGCCCCTCAAGGCTAAAACAGGTGTGTGCGTAATGGAAGCATTCAAAACTATTTTCAATGAAAGTGGCAGGCGACCTCGATTTCTTCAAACGGATAACGGAAAGGAATTTTACAACTCGATATTTCAACAGTTTGTTCAGAAGCAAAATATTCAACATTACTCGACTTTCAGTCACATCAAAGCCAGCATAGTGGAACGTTTTAACCGTACTCTCAAAACACGCATGTGGAAACGATTCATGCTTCAAGGTAACCACAAGTGGGTCAATGTGCTTCCGGAACTCGTAAACGACTATAATCACAGTTTGCATAGCACGATACGCATGAAGCCTGCCGATGTCAGCAAGTCTGATGAGGCACGACTGATCTCTACTGTTTATTGCCCCAAGTACCGGCCCACTAACAAAAAACCGAAATTCAAAATTGGAGACCAAGTAAGAATTAGTAAATTTAAGCGCATGTTTGAAAAAGGCTTTACCAAAAACTGGAGTACGGAACTTTTCACTGTTGCTCGATTGTTACCCGGTAACCGTCACACGTATATAATAAAAGATAATCGCGACGAAATTTTGAAAGGGCGATTCTACGAGGAGGAACTCTCCAAAACAAAATACCCCAATACGTATCTTATCGAAAAAGTATTACGTAGAAAAAGTGACAAACTGTTGGTGAAATGGTTGGGACTCGAGGAAAAAAGTTGGATCGACGCAAACGAGGTGATTGTGTAACGGGTGCTTGGGATGTGGTGAGGCGACTGCCAGATTTTCCCCCGGAGCGTCAGGCTAGGAAAAACGGCGAACTGTTGCCGGACAACATTCGCTGCCTTATTGTCGGACCTTCAGGGTGTGGGAAAACAACTTTACTTATTGATAATTTTCTTCTTGCTCCCGACTGGTTAGATTGGAAGAACAGGCACTTGTATGTTTTTTCCAAAAGTTTGGAGCAAGCAAAATATCAACAGCTGACAAAACTGTACGAAGGGCTGAGCATAGCTACTTTCGCCTCCGAAGTAATGCCGCTAGACTGCTGCCATGAAAATTCGGTGGTGGTCTTCGACGATGTCATCCTGGAGAACCATAACGAAATTCGCAATTTTTTTACACAGGGGCGGCACAGAGGCATGGACTGCTTCTATCTTGCTCAGACTTTTTCTAAAATTCCCAAGCAGCTTCTCCGAGACAACGCTAATTTTATTTGCTTGTTTCGTCAAGACCACACCAATTTAAAACATGCTTACGATGATTATGTAGGCGGGGACATGAACTACAATCAGTTTTCCAAATTTTGCTCTTCATGCTGGAATCAAGATGATTTCGGATTCGCCACGATAGACATGACGAGGAAACCCAATGACGGAAAATACAGAAACAAAATAAACAACTTTCTAAACGTTGCGACGTTACAAGAAACGTCTTGACGTATTATAAATAACAAATGATGAAACGCAAACTCGCAGACGACAACTTGAAGCTGCGCGACTACCTGGCCAAACGCTTCAGGGGTTGGAAATCAGAGAATCGCGGAATTTACGAAGAGAAAAAGCGACAGGACCAACCTATCATCGATGCTATAAGTGGACTAGGTAAAGACATCAAAGATGTTACCGAGCAAAATAAAGATTTAATCAACGAGCTCGTGCCACTTGCTGCTCGAAATTATGCTGTGCCTACACCGATATCCAGTATTCACACTACCCCGTTCGAACTTGGAGCTGCACCTCTGAGACGTCAGGTTCTAGGCAGCACCTCTTCGGACAAGGTAGTTGAATTAGGTCCGTTGGCGAGAGATTACCTGAGCACCGGGAAATTTGAAAAGGACGAGGTGTTTGGATTGTACCCCTCTGTGGAACTTAACGAGGGTGTGGTTTGGAAAATTGGAAAGTCAAAAGTTACGTTCGAAGGTGACGACGTGAAAATTAATTTGGGCGAGAAAAACAGCTGGACTAGGTATCCTGGCACTGTGGGCCTGTGGGAACTTATCACCAAAAAGCAACCTAAAGATTACACAGACGAGGATTACCAAAGTTACACAGAAATTTTAATTATGACGGATGCCCTGTACCAAAACAACGATGCAACACAGAATCGCGTAAAATCAAGCAGTGGAGAAAAATACAGGAACCTCATCAAGCCAATATGGAACCAGCTCAAAACTGGCAGCGGTGTCAAACTCTACAATACCCTACCTAAAGAGTTTGTTTGGGTAGACGACGTAAGGAAGCTTGTAGATCGATTGCTGGTTATCGCAGGCGAAGAAAATGCAGGCAATCGCAACTTCCACAACGAGAAGGTGGGCATCATGGACATGATTAGCACCAAGCTTAGCAACTTTATTGTCAACGACAATAAAGGTATAGGTTACCTTATCAAAATCATCAACACCCTGCCTCCCAAATTCTGGAATGTGGCCGAGGGTCGAGGTCTCGTGAACGACATCATCAACAAGCTACCCTTCGAGATGCACCTACCAGGTTACCAATCCTGCGGACCGGGTACCAAACTGGAACGGCGACTGGAGAGAGGAGACAAAGGGGTAAATCTGCTGGATGCTGCATGCAAGGATCACGACATTGCTTACAACACACATACGAATTTAGATGCGCGTCACGATGCTGATAGAAAATTGGAGCATGCCGCGTTCGGGAGACTCGTCAGCAGAGACGCCTCGCTGGGTGAACGGGTTGCAGCATTGGGCACGACCATTGCCATGAATACAAAACGAAAATTGGGGTGGGGGCTGTAATTAAATAACATACAGTAAAAAAATGTCTACAGACTTACCAACAGAAGTGTTATACAAAATATTTACATTTACTTTCGACGATAGTCACGAGAATGTTAAAAAGCTTATTGATTTAGTTAAAATAACACCACAATTTTGCTTGCCCTGTGAAATGCTACTTCTGGATCATCTGAGAAAAATAAGCGGTGTAAAATCTTCTTCTTCTCCCTATGCTTTTTTTTCGGGCTGCTGATGAAAAATTGGCTGATAAGATGGACGAACTTCACGAGTGGAGACAGGGGAGGAGACGATATACAGACGACTGGTATGCTTCAAATGCTGAAACCAGCAGGATCATCGATCACCTCATCGCATTAGGCAATGCCGAAATTTTTTCTATAAATAACACACTGTAAAAAATCTACGAGACCAAAAAAATATTTCTTCGATATGGGTGAAAAAATTAGTGACGTCCAGGCATTAAAACAAATGCTAAATTTGTCAGTCGAATATATAAAAATTCAGGAATTGGAAGTGGACAAACCTTATGCAATAACTTCTGGTTCAATTGTTGCAACCCAGTTTGGTCCTAAAGTACGTCTGTTGCTCAACGGACAATACAGTCTATTTTTACCAGATCGATACGCCAGCATGTTATCCGACGAGAAGCTATCCATTTTAATCGAGAACACAACTCGAATCGTGTACAAGGGGACAAAAGAACTTCTTGGTAAGAAAACAAAGCACATAATCGAATTTGTTTAATAGCTGCAAAGTATATATAAATAACATACCGTAAAAAAATTATACGAGTGAGAAACAAAAAAATCTCGGAACATATATAAAATAACATATCGTAAAAAAAAAAAATACATCATGAAGCCCAAGGGCGTCGTGTACCAGATACCATATTCGAATCTGAAAACGCTGGGTGCCCTCGATGGGTTACTCACCAAGAAACAACTCAAGAAGAAACGTTCATGCTTGTCCAAAGGACATGGAATGAAATTGCTGCTCAGCACTCCACAATTGAAAAAGTTGCAGCATTCGCGGAAGCAGCAGAAGATTGGAGGTTTCATATTCAGCATTCCGGCCATCTTGGCAGCTTTGGGTGCAGTGGGCAGCTTGGCAGGAGGCAGTGCCGCTATCGCCAAAACCGTCATCGATGCAAAGAAGAACAAGGCCGAGCTGGAAGAACAGAAACGTCACAACCTGGCTATGGAAAAGAAGGGGAAAGGTGTGACCAAAAAGCGAAAAAACAACCTCGATGCTTTGAAGAAATATAAAAAAAAGAAGAAGCCCTGTCCAACTTCGATATTGAATCTCTGATCGAACCGTTGGGAATAAGGAACTTCAGGGGTGTTTTCATGTCCGATTCTCTACCCTCTGCTGTGAAGAAAAAGGAGTATGGCGTGGTCAACCTGGACAGTTACAAAAATCCTGGTACACATTGGATATGCTACCTCAAAATTGACGATGACAAAGCATTTGTTTTCGATTCGTTCGGTGGCACACCGCCTGCCAGGTTGGTGAAGTATCTCAGTGTTGCCAACCTCTACTACAATGACAAACGCATCCAGGGTTTCACCGATGTTAACTGCGGCCACCTATGCCTTTCTGTTCTCGCATACATGTCTAAAATAAATAACCCCTCAGTGGAGCATTTTCAGAAAGCATTGTGGTACCTAAAACACCATGGGAGTGTTCCATCTCACCAGCGAGACTTCGGTCTTGAAACTCGCGTTGCATGACGACATCATCTATCCTAAATCTATTGCTCTTCGTGCATTCTACAGCATGTACCTGATACCCAATGTCACGGAGCACAATAACAAAATTACTGTTGGAAATGAAAAAATAGTTATCACGCCAGGGCAGTACAATCTGTCTACCTTGCAAGCCCAATTGCCAAGAAATATACTGCTATCTCAAAATTCTGTAACTCACAGAGTTGAAATTGTGTCTGCTACAGAAACAGTAGACCTAGGCACTGTTGGAGAGCTTCTGGGATTCGAGAACAACACAAAGCTCGAACCTGGCATCAAGCACATCGGTGCCAACATTCCTAAATTTCTAGCCATCGAGACTCTGAACATACATTGCAACGTGGCAGAAGGCATGATCACCAAATCCTCGGATGGCATCCCAGGCAGCCACAAGCAGACAGGTATCATCGCTACGTTCAAACCAAACTCTGAATTCATGGAGCCGATTATATACACACCCTCACCACCGATATACTTCCCTATATCTCGTAATCGCATAGACAACATAGAATTGGCAGTGACAAACGAGAAGGGGGAGGTGGTGAATTTTGCCGGAGCTACTACCACCGCCGTCGTGGAGATTAACGTATAATAAATAACAATCATGGAGCAAATCGAAAGTTACGAGTTGCAGTCCTTCCCACCCAATCGTCGCACGTTTGCCAATTTGAACGAACCGAACAGGGAGATCGAATACGATGTGGACGTCGGGGATGGGTTTATTCACCCTCACAGAGCTGATTTGTATATCAAGTTTGATGTGGTGAAGAGAGACAACGGCGAAGCATTTAACGCCAATGCAAATTTAAGACTTGTGGACAATTTTGTGCCGCATCTGTTCTCGCAAGTGGAAGTTAGAAAGCATGGCACCGTCATCGATAGGGTTGACTACCCCGGGATTACTTCTACAGCTGTGGGAACACTGAAGCTCTCCAAGACCGATGCAGCATACTACCAGGCAGGGGGATTCGAAGCAGATACAAAAATCAAAACTCAAAGCCACACAGTACTGTTTCCCATGCGCTTGCTTCCAGGCTTTTTCTCCGACTACACGGAGATTATGTGGAAGGGTGGTTTACGCGTCACTTTTCGCAGAAGCGCCAACGACAACGATGTGCTGATGCGTTACAGCACCTTGGGTGCAGACGGTGCAGCACTTGCCAACACACTACCCGACGCTGCCAAGTGCGTCATCCAGTCCATGGAGCTGCGCATACCTGTGGTAGAATACGAATCTAATTACGGTCTCAAGTACAAAGCCGACATCTTGAAGAACCCCCAAGTACCCATCCAATTTTACGGCTACCAGTGCGTGCAGAAACCTGCTTCCGGCAGCCATTTTGAATTTGATGTTACTACGCAGTTCAACAGCATCCGGTACGATATGCCTGAGTTTACCGTTGTGCTCTTCCAGACAGGGAAAGATAATAACCAAGAGAAAGATTCTAGCCAGTTCGATAATTGCAAAATTAAGAATGTTTACCTCAAAAATGGTAGGAATGAAGTTTTCCCACGCGAGAACTACAATCTAAACATTACGAACAACGATTACCTGAAACTTTACGAGGCGTACACAGCTTACAAAAGAGTGACCTCCAGCAATGTGGACGTGTACTACAACCCCAACGAGTTCATAGCTCGCAGACCCATGTTCGTCATCAACACATCTAAGAGGAAGCAGGTGGTTGTCAACGATCGTACCAACATAAAAATCGTATGCGAGTTCCACGACGCCTTGCCTGCAGATACTCTGTGCAGCGTCATTCTTATTGCAGAGAAAACATTTGTGTATGACGTCAAGAATGAAAGAGTGACTGAACAGTTTTAGATACAAAAAAAAAAATTAAAAAAATAGCACACAATAAGAAATGCGGAATTTTTTATACACAAGTACAAATTGCAATTAGCAGTTTCCAGAAGTTTAATTTTGCTGTGCCATGCATGTAATCGAGGAAGTGGAAGTAAATTAAAATTGTTTTTTTTTTTTTCGCATTGCCTATTACTTTTTGTTACATTCTGGGCAGGCTTTACTAGTTTGGAGGCGATAGTGGCCCCACGGAAGTGTATGGACCCCACATTCAAGAATACACCTCTTGTCGTCGTGTGCATCCAGAGCAACTTTCCTGACAATATTAGTTGTAAGCACATGATCGACGCTTTGGATACGATGCTCTTTTTGTAGAATGGGCGATTTTGTTCTGAGGCACTCGAGGTAATCCTCAAACTTGAGGTGCTCCCGAACCACTTGCCTGCTTACACCCTTTGCCTTTTTTGTTATAGAACTCTCAGCCCGGATCGCATAGGCTTTGGCACGAAGTCCAGCAAACTCCACAATCACATCCCCGTTTTTCTCGTCCTTGAGTTTGCCGGGTATTTTTTTGTTCCGGGGTAGAATTCCATACCGGTTTAGCTGGGGATAGCCCGATGTGTCGAAGAGCTCTTCAAGAGCTGGAACTTTGGCTATATCGTTATACGCATCGGCCGTGCGAACATGGTACACCAAGCTGTCTGTGTCTGTGTAGAGGAGCGAGATATTGTGGTTGTAGTGTGCACGTAGTATGTCGTAATATGTCTCGAACATGCACAACTTGCTCAGATCCAAAACTGCAGCTCCCACATAGATGGGCTTGTTGAGTAGCACCTCGCACCGGTTCATGTGAACCAGAGACATCTGTTCATTGTAAATTGTTCGAGATCTGAACAGCGGGCTTGCAACAAGTCGACGACATTCTGTTTTCTTCGTCACCAACCTCACATCAACGCGATTTCGCACATTCTCCATGGTCTTCCCAAATACCGCATTGTTCATTAATTTGAAAAAATCGCGATCAAGTTCCGAAGTGGCATCAGTGCGATGTTTGGTGTTCAGTTCGATGTACGGTTTCAACCATGGAGACTGCCTGAACAAGAGCACGTGGTAAACTGCTTTGACCGAGACCCCTTGCTGTATTAACCACTGGAGGTTCCGGTAGTGTAGCACATAATGCTTTTTGGGCTCCAAGTCCATGACGAGCTTCGGTTGATCCGAGCCAGGTGGACACTTGAATTCCGGAGCAGGTGAAAGGTCAGAGAATGTATCCTGCAGCTTCTCGGGGAAGTCAAGGTCCACCTCGGCAAAAAACCCATGTTCCGAATCGTCAAAACCTTTAACGTCGAAGTTGGAAGGATCAACCCACTCAAACTGTCCTGTTGGGAGTGGCCGCATCATGGAGTGCCCGTAAAGATTATTCACGTCAGTGTACATGATGTAGCTTGATGGTTGGGAGGGGTCGTAACCAGTGGCCATGTGGTAATTGTTGGCGTGTGCGAAGCGTTGCGACACTTGGACCATGCCGCCCCGGATAGCTCTCTCGATGAAAAGCATGATATCAACATCGAAGATATGTGAAAGTTTAATTTTAGTCAGCAGGAGAATGGCCGACCATGCCAGTCCAGGAAGGCTGTAAAAATATACAGGGTCCAGGTTGTAAATGTTTATCGCAGTCGCCCGAAACGCCTGGAACACATCGGCAAGAAGCGTCACATCAAGCTTCAGGTATGCATCGTGGTAATCACCGAAAGTTCGACAACCCAACTCGACCCACATAGACTGAGCATGCTTGTACTCCTCGTCGGTAATACCTGAACCTCTCAGCTGGCTGTAGAACTTATCCTGGGGAGGCAGCAACTCTTCTTCGAACTTGGAGCGGTCTGTGACGTATTCGTAGGGGTAGACCCCTTTACGTCTGATGAGTGCGACATCTAAGTTTGGGAAACTTGATGTGGTAATGGCTAGTTGGTCGTCTCTGAGCTTCCCAGCAAGAGCATCCAGGCTTGCCTGGAGGAACCTCAGAGAGTCGAGGAACCGAAGCTCGATGCTCCTGCTTGAGTCGGGGATCGGCACCCGCTTGCTGATGCTAATATAACGCTCCTCGTTCTGTGCCAGGACATTGATTCTCGCATCGTCGTACCCTAGATGTGTGACCAAGTGATGGAAATCATATCCCGAGCCATTGTGAAAAAAGACCGGTATGAAGCGCGGGTCCCTGGCTCTCAAGTTACACCTGTTGCACCACGGGCCAATGTAGCTTCCAGTCCCATAATGGTCATGGTGGTGGACCTTTTTGTTATCGTCAGTGAAGACCGAGTTGCAAACAGGGCACTTTAGAGCTATTTCGTGCTGATGCTTGTCTTCCGGAGACAGAGGCAGCATGGGCTTGGGGGCCAACAGCACCTTCTCTATCTTGATGGCTTCCTGTTGCATTCTCTGCAGGAAGTGTTTGACCGGGTCGCGGCCGCGATACACATAGGGCTCGGAGGCAATATGGTCTCGCCACACCACAACATAGGAGTAACTCGAGGCCTCGTGGATTTGGAAAGGAATGGTAGAGGATGTTTCGGGGTTGGGCTCGCAGTTAGACAGAGGTTGAAGAAAGGCCTCGAAGTCTGCTACAATATAGGCAGGATGCTTCACCATAGCACTGTGCATGCGGAAGCACTCTACTGCACCAGGTTCGGGCAGGATAGTTCGTGCAGGCTTGTTGGTACCACAGTAGAGCATGTGGCGAGCTAGCTTCTCAGCAGCAATGTTGGGACCTCTGATGTGCCGGTAATCCTGCTGTTCTCGATTATGAAATGTAGACAAGCACCTGCGACACACCTCGACGTGGTGACTATCACTGCTCCGTTGGCTCGAAACAAGCCGAGAGAGGGAACGGATGAGGGTGTAGTGGTGATGGGTCTCGTCCTTGATGAGCAGAAGGTGAATTTCCTGCGCACCATCGTCGTCTACGTCGCTCACCCGGATGGGGTGGACCACATGTTTGTTCTCGGTGAGACCGTAAACATTGATGGCTAATTGCAGGCCCAACAAGTCACGAGCACGAACCTCAAACTTGCCAATATGCGAGACTTCTACAGGGTAGGCAATCCCGGCCATTGCATCCTTCAGTTCCGACTCATACTGCGTGTAGTGGTTAACACGGTACGGGTGGTTTTTCCAGTGAACAGGGTGCAATGCTGCCAGCACCGACCAGAGGAAGCATTTGGTGTCTTTGTTCCGAATATTGAGAACAGCTTTTTTTGCTTTAACCTCGGATGGCAGGGAAATATAGCTAGACCCTGCCAGTGGCAGGAATTTGTTAAGTTTCAGACGAAGTTTGTGGGGCTCGCCACACAGCGAACCGCCCGAGCCTTCAGCCTGATGCTCCTCGTGCTTTGCCACAAGCTTCTCGACAAACTTGCCGTAGATGCTGTCGAGGTCAGTGACATCTGCCTGATGCAGTGTTTTTGCTTTTGTGGCATGGAAGAATTTATATATTTCATCAGACGGTTTCTTATACTTGCAGCATAGCACAGCATAGAATTTAGTGGAGTGTGTAGCCAATGCATCGTTGAGGATGGATATTATCTTAGCTCGCTCGCTCTCCAGAAAACTACGCACATCGCAGAAGCTGTCTGATGTTATGTTAAAATCTTCTAATAAATGCTCAAACGCAAATTGGTCTGCTTTCTTCGCCAGCTTGACGCGTTTGGCAGGTGGCGATGCATCGAGGGAGGCTACTTCTACCTTTCGCTTGGAAGGTTGCGGTAGAGATGTTCCAGTGCTCTTGCAAGTAAGCTGGTGTCGCTTGAAGTTGGCAATAGAAATATTTTTTCCACACTTAGAGCACAGTTTGGTCGCACATATTCGCTTTTCCGGCACACAAGTACGACAGTGCCTTTGAAAATGTTTACTTGACACAGCAGTTTGGCACGTAGGGCAATTTTTTACAGAACGCATAATGCAGAGATTTTTTGGGGGTATGTTATTTAATATCAAATGGTGTGCAATACAAAATATAATTGTTCACTTTTTTTTTTAACTATTAACTATTCTCTATAACCTTACTTGGGTTTTTTTTCGTCAAATTATATGCTTCTAGCCTCCTATACAATACAATATACGTACAATATTGTCAAAAGCGTCATATTTGAGCAAGTCGCTTGTTACCTAAACACTACAACTGACAGGTTGGTAAAATTTCACATCAAAGCAGATAATACGCCTCAGTCTTATTTATATATAATTTTACGGGCGTACAATATTGTCAAAAGCGTCATATTTGAGTAAGTCGCTTGTCACCTAAACACTACAGCTGACAGGTTGGCAAAATCTGAAATCAAAGCAGATAATACGCCTCAGTCTTATTTATATATAATTTTACGGGCGTACAATATTGTCAAAAGCGTCATATTTGAGTAAGTCGCTTGTCACCTAAACACTACAGCTGACAGGTTGGTAAAATTTCACATCAAAGCAGATAATACGCCTCAGTGTTATTTATATATAATTTTCACGGGCGTACAATATTGTTAAGAGCGTCATATTTGAGCAAGTCGCTTGTCATCTAAACACTACAGCTGACAGGTTGGTAAAATCTGACATCAAAGCAGATAATACGCCTCAGTCTTATTTATATATAATTTTCACGGGCGTACAATATTGTTAAGAGCGTCATATTTGAGCAAGTCGCTTGTCATCTAAACACTACAGCTGACAGGTTGGTAAAATCTGACATCAAAGCAGATAATACACTTAAGTCTTATTTATATATAATTTTTACGGGCGTACAATATTGTTAAGAGCGTCATATTTGAGCAAGTCGCTTGTCATCTAAACACTACAGCTGACAGGTTGGTAAAATTTCACATGAAAGCAGATAATACGCCTCAGTCTTATTTATATATAATTTTACGGACGTACAATATTGTTAAGAGCATCATATTTGAGCAAGTCGCTTGTCATCTAAACACTACAGCTGACAGGTTGGTAAAATTTCACATGAAAGCAGATAATACGCCTCAGTCTTATTTATATATAATTTTACGGACGTACAATATTGTCAAAAGCGTCAGTTTCCGTAGAGCTTTCTTTTTCCATCTTCCCTCTATACAGAATCGACAGCTTCCCGATTTTCATCACGTAGTTTCTTTTTCATTCAATAGATGGCAGAGGTTGTATGATCTTTCAAATCTATGACGCGTATGTTTGCGCTGCTCAAGTTTTTTATACTATTTCAAGTGTGTATTGTTTAGTAATTTCTCATGTAAACAAACCTTCATTTGTTACGTCTTGCAAACATGTTGCATAAAAATGTTGTAGAAGATTCTGCAATATGGATATTGTCACACATTCCTCTTATTTTATACTGTTGTAAATGGAAAAATTATGTACGATAAAAAAAAATGCAAAATATCCCCCAATTTTAATTCGATTCACCTCTGAATCGAATTTTTACATATTCTCACGCCGGCACATATGTTCTATTTTGCTTCTTTTACTCGCCTTGCTTAATTAACTCTCGCTAATTAGCATTTTTTTGGAAGAAGTCAACTAGAACAACATATGGCGGTATGAGAAATATGCAAATTAAAGAATATTTTAGTAATATAAGGGCCCTAGCAATTAGCTTTGTCGACTAAGAGTACTCTTTTAAACGTCTTGAGCTAAATCGTATTACTACGCGAGGACGTTTAAAATGGTTGGGTGTTGAAAAAGTTTGACCTACTTTTTATTTCTATGTTTCGGGGAGTCAACATTATTTTTTACTCAGTCGTCATATAACATAAACACACGCAAACATTCACATGTGCTTTTTATTATTTTGTGTTCGGTAAGTACAAGTATATTCTTACATAAATTATTGTTTAATTTAATAAATTGTAAACTCGGAGCCTGCTATACTAACACTCCTTCTGCTTCTGAGCGATAATACTATTGAAAGCAAATGTTGCGTGCATACAGAAATAACACAGAAAAAAAGCGGATGGAAGCAATTTAAAATCAGTGGAGCAAGGTTAGTATTACGAGAACATAAAAACATGTGCTTTCATTGTTGTCCGAATTCGCGGCAAACGTGGAGTTGAAGGGGAGAGCAGAGAGGCACGACAGATGCACGTTTGAACTCGCTGTGACCCTGCGCTTGGCAGTCATATTCTAACATTTACTAATTAAACAATGTAAAACTTTAACAGTTTATCGATAATACTGAATGTAGAAAAATTGTAAATGATAAAGTAGCACGTTACATTTTTAATATAACTAGTAAATAGGTGGAAATCATTGTGACGTTTGTTTGGCGTCTACCTTCTGCTTCCACACTGTGCGCCTGCGCCCCAGAGCGCTGTGGGTGAAATTCGGGCTGACACCTGGCGGGAAAAGTAACAACCGTACTACAAGGGGACACAGCCTAAGTTGTACAATTAGGTACAAATTGTTGTACAATTATTTCCCCCAGTGTATTTTGTTTAATATTTTATTTCAAATTCACTGTCAGAAACTAGTGTTGCCAGTTCCTGGATGTAGGTTTACCTACTCTGTTGGTTGTCACTGTCAAGCTTCCAGTATTCGTACAGCATAAAAAGCCATAACCCCCCCTCTCAAAATATATACATTGTATACGCCAAGATGCTCAATAGCCTAGCAACACATCATGAAAAAACATGCCAAGAGGACCCAGTGGGTTTATAAGTCAGTGCTGCCAATTCCTATTTGTAGGTTAGCTTAGCCAGTGAAAAATCATATAGTGGAATTTTCTTCGGATGGGTAGGCAGCACCGACGAGCCTCAAATAATAATTCGAGCGTCAAATAATAATTCGAGCCTCAAATAATAATTCGAGCCTCGTGTTGCCAATTCCTATTTGTAGGTTAGCTTAGCCAGTGAAAGATCATATAGTGGAATTTTCTTCGGATGCGTTGCCAAATATAAACAGAGGGCAATGGGTCCCCCTCATAAAAAGCTACAGTAACACAGTGTCGCCAACTCTGTGCCCCCAACAGTGTTGGCAGACATAAAAAATACATGGGCCCCTCAGGCCCCTTTGAAAATTTACAGTGAACCCAGGTTGACAACACTGTCAGAAAATCCACGGCAGTGTTGTCAGACATAAACAGGGGGCCATAGACCCCCCTCATAAAAAACTACGACAACACAGAGTTTGCAACACTGGGCCCCCAACAGTGTTGACAGACATAAAAAGCTACAGTAAAAGCCCACAGTGTTGCCAACTCTGTCAGAAAATCCACGGCAGTGTTGCCAGACATAAACAGAAAACCATAGACCCCCCTCATAAAAAACTACAGTAACACAGAGTTGGCAACTCTGTGCCCCCAACAGTGTTGCCAGACATAAAAAATACATGGGCCCCTCAGGTCCTTTGATGAAAATTTACAGTAAAAAAACCCAGTAGGTTAACAACACTGTCAAAAAATCTACGGCAGTGTTGCCAGACATAAACAGGAGGGCAATAGGTCCCCCTCATAAAAAGCTACAGTGGGCCCACAGTGTTGCCAACTCTGCCCCCAACAGTGTTGCCAGACATAAAAAGTACATGGGCCCCTCAGGCCCTTTAATAAAAGTTTACAGTAAAAAACCTAGTAGGTTAACAACACTGTCAAAAAATCTACGGCAGTGTTGCCAGACATAAAGAGTACATGGGCCCCTCAGGCCCTTTAATAAAAGTTTACAGTAAAAAATCATCCTATCGTGTTTGATGCGATAGATGTTCTTGCCGGAGGAAATTTTGGCCTCTCCTTTATTCTCGGGATTCATGTCAAACTGCAGTTTGCCGGAGATGGGGAATTGGTAATAATTCAAGTTGTTGTTGAATATGTAGAAAATCTTGCCCACATCCTCGTCGTACTGGGTCAGGATGCTATTCAAGTGTATAATCAACAAACCGTTGAGTTTAGATAGGGAGGGTAACAGGTCCCAGCTCGCAGGTGGCGATGGTGCGCTTTGGGCGGATACCTCCATAGCCTGCTTCCTGAAGCCAAACAGGTTCATAGGCATTGTTATTTTATTTTATATTTAGCGATTCGATTTCGAGCCTCAAATAATAATTCGAGCCTCGTCAGTGCTGCCACTATTTGTAGGTTAGCTTAGCCTGTGAAAGATCATATAGTAGAATTTTTGTAGAGTGGGTAGGCAAATGTAAAAAAAGCCATAGACCCCCCTCATAAAAGACTACAGTAACACAGTGTTGCCAACTCTGTCCTCAAATACATCATAAAGCTACAGTGGGCCCACAGGCCAACTCTGTCTACGGCAGTGTTGGCAGACAGGTGCATGGGCCCCTCACGTCCTTTGATTACAGTGAACCCAACTCTGTCATACGGCAGTGTTGCCAGATGTAAACAGAGCAATAGACCCCTCATAAAAGCTACAGTGGGCCCACAGGCCAACTCCTACGGCAGTGTTGCCAGATGTAAACAAGGCAGGACCCCTCAGGTCCTTTGATTACAGTGAACCCAACACTGTCTACGGCAGTGTTGCCAGATGTAAACAGGGCAATAAACCCCCCTTATAAAAGGCTACAGTGGGCCCACAGTGTTGCCAACTCTGTCTACGGCAGTGTTGCCAGACATAAAAAGCTACAGTGGGCCCACAGTGTTGCCAACTCTGCCCTCAAATACATCATAAAAAACTTCAAAATATCAGTTGGTGAAATTTTCGTGGGGTGAGTTGGCAACACTGAGCCCCACATGATGATTCGAGCCCCAAATGAGGGCGTTGAACCGGGCTTCATGTTCTACTACTATTCGTCCGAATCCGTCATTATATCAAGATAAATTGTTTAATCAAGGATTTTAACCTGGCCTCCAGCAGGATCATATAATTACGAAAAATAAAGAATTCTTAACGGAATCATTATAACCTTATATTAAGTATTCAGCTCTAGTTGGAAGTTTTTCAAATATGCTTGTACTTGTGCCACATGAATAAGATACGCTTAAAATGTTGCAGTTGCTGGTGGCGGCGATTAGGGGTGGCGATGGGGGCAGTTGCCCCCCACTTTTCGCCACTTTTGTCCCCGCACTATGCTAAACCTTATCTACAAAGGGAAACATACTGTCTTTGTCCCCCAGTTGTTTTGGCACCTTGCCCTTTCTGTTTTGGAACCAAATCGACGCCACTGTCATGGCCGTAGGCAGGAAAAATTTTCGGGTGGGTTAATTCATAATTACTCCCAGGGGGTCGCCAGAAATTTGAATAATAGAAATAATAATAATAATTGTACAATAATAATTAAAATTTCATAATAAAACAATTTTATTCCATAATAATAATAATAATTATTATTATTATTATATTATTGTTATATCCTTGATGGGGCTTACTCAATCCAGCAGATGAGTGAATATCCAGCATAAGTTTCTTTTTTTTTTTTACGTTTCATACAGGGTGTACTGTAATGCACAATTATTTTACTTCGTCATTAAACTTTAGATACCTTCAGGAAAAGACTTTAAAAGTTAGATGGAAATTTTAGTCATAAAGTTTTTGTTGTTTGACTTTAAAATTAAATTTTTGGAACTTTGAAAAGTGTAGAACCAGTTATTCTCTTTAAAAGCTTAGCCTGGTGCATGGATTGTAACCTCAATCGCGAATGTAATGCGCTACGAAACTGGAGGTACTAGGTTTGAACTCCTATCAAGGGGGATTTATTTTCGACTTTATCGGACGGGGAATTTAAAAGCTGGAAAGGGAATTTTGGGACAATCATAAGGGAATCTTCAGTCTATATTCCTTGTGATGCAGGAGCAACACTGGAAAGATGACAGCAGAAGTGATAATGGAAGGGTCGCCGGTGGGCTGCGATTCCGAGAATAAATCCTGTTTCACTCAACTTTCAGAATTCCAAATGTATGAAAATTCTATCTCGATCGTTTCAACATTGTCTCCTTGTATTTTTATGATGCTTCGAAAGAAAAATTGAAAATTTGTTACAGATTTTGGTTTCTGAACATCCATTAATGCAACATGTCAGAAGTTTCGGGGGGGGTTTGAACCCTAGAAACCCCCCCTCTAAATACAGCCATGGCCACTGTGCAGTTTATTATTGTATCCGGGTTAAAATAGCTTTAGAAATAAACAGTTAAGAGGTACAAAAATTATCGTTTATTCTCACCCTTTGCATTTATTCCTTATTTGTGGTTAGTTTAGGTACCCTCATTTTCTTCAGCACAAATGTTTCTATATGAAGATATATAATGTAGTATGAATATACAAAGTGAAATAAATATAATTTGTAAATGTGGGAATTAGTTAGTTCAAGAAGTAAGACATAAACGAGAACTGAGTAACTTTTATATATATATATATAAAGTGAAAGAGGAGAGAGGAAACACTCACCGGACACAGAAAAAATCAAATTTTCGTGATGGTATGTCACATCTTCATCAGGAGTAGAGAGACGTTGTAGTACTTGGTGACAAGAAGGAAGAGTAAGCATGACCTGCAGTGTTGCCAGGTCCCGAAGAAAAATGTTGACAGTGCCACAAAAATATATATATATATAGATGGTTCTTTCGCCAGGCTTGTCGGAAACTGTGAGTGGTGGGGGGGGTTGGTTGGGGAAAGGTGGTGGTGAGTGTGAGGATAGGGGATGAGAGGTGTTACTGGGTGGCCTTGTTCAGGCCTGGGGGGGTGGTTGCATTCATGGTCGATATGTAGGCCCTCTCCCATCTTCTACGTATTGAGGTGTTGGTGGATTGGGGCAAGGAGTGGACGATAGCTACCTGAAAGCAGTCATTAAAATGGATATTGTGGTGATTGGTGTGAATGGCAACAGCGCAGGTTTTGGGTAGAGGAGCGGTGGTTGTTGATGCGCATCCACTATCCTCACCCTCACCACAACCTTTCCCCAACCAACCTCCCCACCACTCACAGTTTCCGACAAGCCTGGCGAAAGAACCATCTATATATATTTTTTTTGTGGCACCCGACACAGAAAAAATTCAAATATATATTCTATTTGTGTGTGGGTGTGTGTCACGCACGTAACTATAAATATATTTCGAGGAGGAGGGTTCTGAATAATGTTTAAATTAAAATCATTTAATTATTTTAAATTAATTAAAAGCATTAATTAAAATGTAATTAAAATGTTAAATTCATTTATTATATGAATAGGTAAAAGGGGACGGTAAAAGGATAGTGACATAACAGCACATATTCATTATTGGCTTTAAAAATAAATGTCGTTAGAACGAGTTGACGAAAAATAAAGTTCGTGGAAATATTTTGTGCATGTTATTATAACAAGTAATAATAAATTTTGCTTAAATCTTCTTTGGTACCGTCATTCAAATTCGCATGATCCCAATATAATCCTTGGCTTTTAATAAGTTTGGAGGAAATGAATAACTCGATTAACAAATATATTTATATTATATAATTTTAGTTATTTTATTATTTTCATTATTTGATTTTTGTACTTAGTAAATCTTTCGGGGGAAGGGTTCCGGACCCCCAAATACGTCCTTGATATATATGTGGGGGGGGATTCCATGTGAAGTGCTTTTGAACCTCAATTTTTAAAATTAAGTGGTATGCTGTTACTTTATCCTATTTTGTGAGTGAACAATCTAAGATTGTCATTTGGATAAAACTTCAAGTGTAATAAATATTTAAGTTAAAAAGTAGAATGTATTTTAGATATTGTTCGTCTAACCTTTTTATTTACTTTTGTTTTGTATTATATCCCATCCGTGACACCAAAATACAATTCATTTCTCCTTTAACTGTTATATTTGCCTCTCAGTTCTACTAGAATATTCAAAGGTCCATTACCTTTCTGATTTAAATCATTTATTTTCATAATTTGCCAATTCAGAAAAATTAAAACAAGTTTCTTATTGAGTAAAGAGTCACTGTTTCGTCTCTTCCACGTGTGACACAAAATTGTTCACTTGTAGCTACAAATCTGGGAGAGCATTTTAAAGGTATTTATGTTTTAATCAGCAGTCTTAAGTTTCATATTTCATTGCACAGAAACTGCAAGAAAAATGTTGCTTAACTATTAGTACAATAGTTACTTTGATATCAGATGTAGTGCGCGTGTTACACCCAGTGGGGGCGATTGGTGAGGGGGGCGCGGTGTGGGGAGCAGTTTTATCCCACTTTTGCCATGCAATAATGGATTGCCTATCTATATATGTGTATATATACATATAAAAATTATTAAGAATTGATCTCCATGTGATGTTCCGGCACGAATCTTACGAAGCTTATAATTAGGACCCCGGGACTTTATATCATATTTTTTTATTTGGCTTCGGATCGAATAAATGGGTGAGATCTTTACGTACAGTGAGTGTAAAAAGTGTTTGGACACCATTGATGGTACGTAAACAAGGGATCCGCCCAGGGTTGTGGGTGCAGGTAGGCGAGTGGAATAAAAACCACATTATTCTACCTCATATAGTACTTGTTTATCTGATACAACAGAAAAATACAAAATATAAAAAAGAAACCACCTATAAACAATAATAACGAAAATATTACATATTTTGAACACAAAAAGTCTTTGGACACTTGCCATTCTTGTCCATATTTTCTTCAAAAACAAAAGCACTTAATATTTTGTTGGATTTCCTTTGGCACGAATCACTGCCCGGAGCCTGTCTGGTACAGATTTAACCAGATCTGCAGTAATCTGAGGTGAAATGGCGTTCCATTCTTCCTGCAATACTAATTTTAGGTCGGATTTCCTGGATATGTCTCTTTTTCTTATCTCTTTCTCTAATACACTCCATAAATTTTCTATGGAGTTCAGATCTGGGGATTGAGGGGGTGTGTGAAGTTGTTTTGGGGTGTTATATAACAGCCACAATTTTGTATTAAGGACGGTATGCTTAGGATCGTTGTCCTGTTGAAACAAGTAATCATTACCCAAGTTCATTTGAGCCGCACTAGTGCTCAAATTATTCTTCAATATATCAATGTAAATGTACTGATCCATCGTTTCCTCTTTGAAATGCAACTTGCCGACCCCAGCAGCACTCACACAACCCCATACTAAGAGTGAACCGCCACCGTGTTTGACAGTTGGGATTAAGTTTCGCGGCTGCAATTCTGTATTTCTTTGCCGCCATACCATATGACTACCATCCGACCCAAATAAGTTGAATTTGCTTTCGTCCGTAAAAATGACCTTGTTCCAGAAGTCTGCATCGTAATTGCGGTGATATAGGGTAGATTTGAAGCGTTTCTTTCTGCTTATTGCACTAACCCAAAATTTCTTCCTTGCCACTCGTCTACGATAGGCATTTCGTCGGCATACATTACGAACTGTACTGGAGGAAACTTGCTCATCTCGGTCTTGAAGGCTTGCAGCCAACGTCGGAGCACTAGTTTTGGGGTCGTTTTTTATAGTTCGGAAAATAAACCGTTCGTCTTGCACAGAAAGCACTCTTGGTCGTCCACTCCTCGGCTTATTTTTTAAAAAAAACTGTGAACTCTCTCCTTCTGGGACCCATGTTCAATGACGCAGAGCTCTTGCCGGTACTGAGACTTGCGAACTGACAGCTGCGAGCCCAGAGGTTGAATGGGTCAGTAGTATGTATATGGCAGTCCAGGTTTATTGATCGTGTTTCACTGAGGTCCTTTTTAATGTTTTTTTACTAAGTGTCCAAAGACTTTCTGTGCCCATAATTTGTGGCATTTTCGTCATAATTGTTCATGGATTGTTTATGTTTTGATATTTTTATTTCGTTGTTGTGCCAAGAAAGAAAGAATTTGAGGTAGAACCCTTACACATTTATCCCGCTTACCTACCACCATCCAGAACGCCAAGAGAATCCATTATTAACGTAACTACTGCAGTGTCCAAACACTTTGTACACTCACTGTATCTGATTAAAATCAACCGAGATAGACGAACTTGATAAGGCATATTTTGACATATTTTACCAATTTAGCATTTTTATACCTCGTTCTATAGACTGCTGCGTTTGTTGCTCATTGGCAACACTGTAGGTGGGTGGCGTGACCTTGACTAGGCTGTTTTCGTGGCGAGAGCTTTAGTGCCGAGCCTGATGCAATGCATTCTAATACATGCTCTACAATTTTAAAATTCAGCTAGCAACAGTGAAAAAATTATAATGGTATGTTTTTTTTATTCTGATTTAATGATACACTTGATACAGATAATATACACATATTAAAAAACACATACTGAACTCGTTATTAAAGAAAAGTAATAACTTTCGTAAAGAAAGTAATCCATTTCGAACTCGAAATACACACACACACAAAGTTTGTGTAATATTGCACTAAAATTGAAAATTCACGAACCATGTGAAAATTTTCAGTGGGCGTGATAACTTAACTATACACTTTTACACGTTCAGATTGAACGTGATTTCATTAAGCAATACACTGTATGCATATTGTTCATTTTTACAAGTTATTTAGTTTTGCCAACGTAATGTAGAAGTTACGGTTCATATTCTATTACTTTCATAAAATTCTTAGTAAATATTTTAAAATGAAATTATTTTTAAACAGCCATTTCACTCTTAGAGACATTTTTTAATATGTTACCATCTATGGGACAATTTTGATGTGTCTGCTTCACAATATTAATGATGTGAATAATTCATATTTCATTACACAGCACCTTCCCGGTGGCGCAGTGGTAGCGTCGTCGCTTTGTAATCAAGGGTTTCCGGGTTCGATACTCGATGGAGACACATAGTCGTTCGGATCCCACTTTAAACTGTAGGACCAGTCCCGATTAGCCTTACTGTGCATAAATGGACTTAAAACACCAAATCAATCAATCAAAAAATTTCATTAAAAAATGTTAGGTCTTAGTACTTTTAATTTCGAACCCGGAACCTCTTGATTACAATTGATTGATTGCGGTGGCGGCGATTGGCATACGGCCAGCCCTTATACCTTCTTAATTACAAGGGCATAACGTTAGCTACCAGTCTATAGAAGAGATAGCCCTTAAATGAGATAAGATTTGATTGATTGATTGATTTAGTTTATTTTACTTCGCGTTTTGTGCCTCTTGGCTAATTTGCGAAGATGGGGATGAGTGATGAAATGATGAAATTGATGAATGGACATTCACAAACAACCAAGCCCGACCGGGATTCGAACCCGGGACCCTTGGCGTCGCAGCGCGATGTGCTAACCACTCGGCCACAGGGTCGGGCAAAATGAGATAAGACTGTGACATCTCTACTAGTGATATTACGAGAGATAGGATTTGTATGTAATTACATATCCTATTCCTTTATACCTTGAACACGAAAAGGTCAACGAATTATGTAACTGACATAATTTTGCATAAGTTTTATGATACATATTTTTACATATTTGCCAGGATATTACATATTTTACATATTTGTTTATTTACTTTATATAAAACATACATATACACATGGTTACATATTTTCGTTTCGCTTTTATGTTTAGACAAAACACCTAGAATCTTGGCATCGGTGGACATGAAAGCTACTTTCCTGCACGTAGCGAGTTACATAATATGTTCCCTTGTACAAAAGAGAATAAAAGTATCTATGTATTTTAATTCGATTGTTCTTTCTGTAGACGCTTTTTTTTTGTTTCGAAAGTTACGAAGAGCTGTTGTACATATTTACATATTCTACAATAATTTGCGATGTGAAAAGTAATTAGTAGTTGACAAAATTGGTTTCTTAAATATGTGCACGTTGCTGTGCTTTTTGTATGTTTATAAATTTGATACAAATTTTAATTTGATCATCTTATCTCTTTAAAATTACGTTGAATATGTTAAAATAAAGTAAATATCTGGCAGAATTCTTGAAATTGCTTGGATACTTGATTATTATTAATACTACATATTGATTTTTATTAATACTACATATTCTTTGATACTAGGGTACATATTTAGTTACATATCCTTTTGATAATACTTATTTAGGTACATATTTTATCATTTATTGTTACATATTTCTGTACATATTTTGAAGTTTGATATTACATAAAAATTCGGGCTCTAGATTATTGCACTGACTCGCATAAAATTACCAATAAGAGGGAAGTCTAATTTATAGCCCCATAAAAACTAGGATTTGATTCGTTGAGTTACACAGTAAGGCTTATCGGAACTGGACCTACAGTTTAAAGCGAGATCCAAACCACTATGTGCCTCCACAGGGTATCGAACTGGAACCTCTTGATTACAAGGCGACGATGCTACCACTGCGCCATCGAGGATAGATTAATCTAGGATTTGACTTACCGCCTAAATTCCACTCTTATTACAGGCACTGAAATCTGAAATGGACCGACGAAAGCAAAGAGGTACATGCAAAATTGAAAATTAGGATTGCCCGAGAGGATACGAGACTAGTCTCGACTCGTGAAGGAGAAAGCTGTCTCGTTATCGTCTCGATTTATAACAGTGATCTCGTCTTATTATCTGTTTAAGATATAACAGTTGGGCTGAAAAGTTCATAGGCTGACTCATAGATGGCGTTACTAGAATTAAATCCATGTGATTTTTACTTAGTACTAACCTTCAAAAGATACGTGTATAAATTTCACAGCTGCCGGATAATTAGTTCGTGAGATATAGCATTGTGAGTGAAGCAGCTTTTGTTATTGTGAAAAAATGGAAAAAAAATAATTTCGTGTGTTAATAAAGCATTGCTTTTTGGCGAAAAAAAATACTGTTGAAGCCAAGGCTTGGCTTGATAAACATTATTCGGACTCTGCACCAGGAAAATCAACCGTTGAGAAGTGGTTTGCTAAATTTAAACGAGGCGAAATGAGCATCGAAGACGATGCACGCAGTGGACGCCCCAAAGAGGCTGTTACCGACGAAAACATCAAAAAAGTCCACAAAATAATTTTAAATGATCGTAAAGTGAAGTTGATGGAGATAGCTGAGACTTTAAAAATATCAAAGGAACGTGTTGGACATATTGTGCATGAATATTTGAACATGCGAAAGCTGTGTGCAAAATGGGTGCCGCGCGTGCTCACAATCGATCAATGCACCGTGTCACAAATCAATGAAAACGATGGCAAAATTATGTGAATTAGACTACCAATTGCTTCCCCATCCACCATATTCTCCAGATCTGGCCCCCAGTGACTTTTTCCTGTTTGCAGACCTTAAAAGAATGCTCGCTGGAAAGAAATTTAGCACTGATGAAGAGGTAATCGCAGAAACTGAGGCCTATTTTGAGGCTAAAGAGAAATCGTACTATAAAAATGGCATCGAAAAATTGTATGACCGCTATAATCGTTGTATCGCCCTCAAAGGCAACTATATTGAATAATAAAATCGAATTTTGTCAAAGAAATATTTTTTACTATGTTAGCCTACGAACTTTTCAGCCCAACTGTTATATTCTGATGCAAGCGTAGTTCGCAAATTGGAGTACAATATGGCACGAATATGTACATGTTAGCTTCGAGATTTATTTCTTTGTGTTTCGAAATCATGTTCTCCAGTGTAACTCTGAGATTATACGTTATTTCTGTATCTATCATCCCCCCCCCCCAAATATGACTATTTCAACCTGGTTATAATAATGAACTACAACATTTTAAGCATCTTATTCATGTGGTATATGTATAAGAATTTGATATACTTCAAACTAATGATGAATATTTTATCTAGCTTGTAATCTTTTATATAGCTTAGATCAAGATTTCGTTGAGAATTCTTTATTTATTTATACTTACATTATCCTGCTACAGAATAGGTAAAGAGATTTGATAAAACTAGTCATGATTTTTGGCATTACAACCTAACTATACACTTTCATGCGTTTTGATTCAACTTAATTTCGTTAAGCAATGCACTGTATGGAAGTTTACTTTCTACGTTGTCAATTTTTATAAACTATTTTGCTTTGTCAACTTAGTATAGAAGTCACCGTACATAATATATTATTTTCGTAAAACTGCGAGTAAATGTTTTAAATTCAAATTATTTTTAACAGACTTTTCACTAGCAGATATATCTTGTAAAAGAGTGGCATCTATGGGACAATTTTGATGTGTCTCTTTCACAACATTAAAGTAGTGCATATTTTATTATACACTTTTTGGTCATAGTACTTTTAATTTCGAACCCTAACCTCTTGGTTACAATTGATTGATTTGATTCATTTTACTTCTCGTTTCTGCCACTTTTGGATAATCGCTAAGATGTAGATGAATGATGATATGATGAAATGGTTAAAAGGAGAATCACAAACACAAATCGACAACATACACAGAGGATTTATACTGGCTGTGGGTCCAGACGCCAAAATATCGTTAGTCTGCAAAATGGCGTCCAACGTGAACTACGTGGAAATTTAGGTGTCAGCCCTTTTACAGCCTTTTGATTACAAGGGAACAACGCTAGCTACCACTCTATAGAAGAGTTTGTCCTTAAATGAGAGGAGACTTTCCCTTCCCATCCGCACTAGTCAGTGGCGTCTCGTCCCTTGGGGCTTCCGGGGCTTATCCCCTAAAGAAAAACGGATGTATTGACGTAATTTTCAATCACGATAATACGTAACTATCACACAATCTTTTAAGAGGCGATTTTTACCCACGTAAGTTCATCGTCTGCTGCAATGGACACGACAGCGCTCCTAGAGGCATTGATGTCAGTTATCGGTCTCGGGGCTCGTCGCAGAGGAAGGCGTGGTCTACGCTACAGTGAAGGTCACGTGCTAGCAGAGAGAGCGAAGGGGGGAGTGCAATGGGTTTGGGTGTTGATTCGGGGCTAGTTCCGTCGCGTCGCGTTCGTTCGATCCCGCGTGTTGTAGTGTAGCGTTGTGGTGGCTTTTATTCTCATAGCGTGCCCATTTGTGTAATTTTTGCCGTTGGTTTAGTATGAGATGGATAAATTGATTGTTGGTTGATTTAGTGTTTTAAGTCCACTTTATGCACAGTAAGGTTATTTGGGACTGGAGATACAGTTTAAAGTGGGATCCGAACCACGTTGAGCCTCCACCGGGTATCGAACCCCTCGGTTACAAGGCAACGACACTACCGATAAATTGATTGTGTAATGTATCTTGTGTGTGTGTGTGTGTGTGTATATATATATATATATATAATATGGGGTGTAAGGGGTGATTTTCCACGTAGTACACCCAACTGTCAACCTCACTTCCACGTTAGTACACCCTGGACTGCGTTTTGCAGACGAACGAGGCTCTGGCGACTGGCACTCTGGCCAGTATAATTTTGTGTGTGTTGTCCTGTTTTTTGTCCCTGCGTGTGCTGAGTGCCCCTTAACAGCCTCAGCTTTTAACGAAAGTCAGAACATTTTAAGATTTTACTTATGAAACGTTAGAGTTGTTCTTTGTAAAGATAAGGGGCTGGACCCCGTATAATGTGACGGGTGCAAAATAGCCTCAGTGCTGACGCACCCAAAATTTTCAAATCAAATCAAATCAAAATCAAATATATATATATATATATATATATATATATATATATATATATATATATATATATATATATATATATATATATATATATATATATATATATATATATATATATATATATAACGAGCGTATCGTCCCACAGTTCCGTGTATCCACACATGCGTTGAAAACTCCTGTCAGCGCGCATCGTTCGTAGTATAGGGCAGTTGATTGACGCGTCAACAACAGCATTTTGTAGTCAACTGAACATGGCGCAGTTCGTGCCAGATAAAGGGTTTTTGCGGGGTGTTCTGCTTCATTACTTTAACATGCAGAAAAGTGCTACCGAAAGTCATCGTATTTTGGTGGAAGTGTATGGTGACCATGCGCTAGCTGAGCGAACGTGTCAGAAGTGGTTTGCACGGTTTAGAAGTGGTGATTTCGGCCTGTAAGACCAAGAGCGACCTGGACAGCCAAAAAAATTTGAAGACGAAGAATTGAGAGCATTGCTCGATCAGGATTCGTGTCAAACGCACGAAGAACTTGCAGAAGCATTAGGCGTTGATCAAACAACTGTTTCCAAACGCCTCAAAGACATGGGAATGATTCAAAAGATGTCACATTGGGTTGCACGTGAATTGAAAGTCAGAGACGTTGAAAGACGGAAAACCATTTGCGAATTGCTGCTTCAAAGACAGAAAAGAAAAAGGGTTTTTGCATCGCATTGTTACTGGCGATGGGAAGTGGATCCATTACGAGAACCCGAAACGAAAACGAAAAAAGGCCTGGGTGAAGCCAGGTGAACCAGGTCCATCACAACCGAAACGAGATATTCACTGTGCAAAGGTTATGCTGTGCATATAGTGGGATATGAAAGGTGTGGTGTACTATGAGCTGCTGCAACCGGGTGAAACTATTAATGGAGAACGTTATCGACGACAATTAATGCGTTTGAAGCAAGCTCGGGCCAGGAAACGACCAGAATGGGAGAACAGACATGATAAACTTATTTTTCAACATGATAACGCTCGCCCACATGTCGCAAAACCGGTCAAAACCTATTTAGAAAATGTCGGATGGGAAGTTTTACCCCACCCGCCGTATTCACCAGACGTTGCTCCTTCGGACTACTACTTGTTCGATTGCATGAATAACGATTTGATTGGACAGCGGTTCACTTCTTCAGAAGATATCGAAAAATGGGTCTCTGACTGGATCGCTTCAAAGGATGAGGACTTCTTTCGCCACGGAATCCGTAACTTGCCTGACAGATGGGCGAAAGTGGTGGCTCGCGATGGACAATATTTTTCTTAAGGTATTTATGTATTTTGTGTTTGAACTACAGCTTCAATGTGTGCGTAACAACCGCACGAATTAATTCCTAGACCTAAATATATATATATATATATATATATGTGTGTGTGTGTGTGTGTGTGTGTGTGTGTGTGTGTGTGTGTGTGTGTGTGTGTGTGTGTGTGTATTAAAGAAACTTTGAATATGTCAGTATCACAGTAGGACACAAAATCGGTATAACTCAATGTGACCACCCCTCAAGTCTAGGCACATATGCCAACAATCCACCACAGCCCGAAACAACTTATCCGACATAGGTGGTGTAATCTCAGAAACTGCGGCCGTAATGCGTTGTTTCAACTGGGCTATGCTGTGGATCCTCGCCCCGTACACCTTATACTTGATAACCCCTCAAATGAAAAAGTCTAATGGGGCCAGATCGAGGGAGCGGGGGGGGGGCAAACTCCCCGTTGCGAGACACGACCAATCCATCTACCGGTGAAAACTTAGTTTAAGTGATCATGAACGATGATGGCAAGATGGGGTGGTGCCCCATCCTGTTGGTGCATACTAAGAAGTTTGGTGTGCCCCAATCCACCGTGCTATGAGCCTAGTGTGACCAGACACATACATTCAAAAAAAGAGGACAGAGCCTGGCGAAAAAGGAGGACAAAGCCATAAAAAAGAGGACATCGCAAAAAATGGCAACCTCTGCTATTACTCATAATTTAATAAATATTAAAAAAAATCTTACCAACACTTTGCCCACAGATACTTTTCAGATGATCCCTTTCTATAACTTCCTTCTTAACTTTAAGCAAAGAAAGAATCTTCTAATCTGTTATTTACAAATGACAAAGAATATCCACAGTTTGAAGCATAGAATTTTACTCCTTTTCTAATTCTTGGATATTAGAATGTAATATCCCCACAAGTGAATGAAAATGCAACAAGTAAGATTTGCTTTAACTTATTTCCAAAAATCCGAATTAAAATTTTAGGTACAGAAATATGATTTTAACGCCACAAACATTTCTAGCTCTTTCAATAGCAAAGAAAAGTGACAGACACCTTACACTTTACCTCATATTCGTTTCTTCCATCATTTAAAAGCTGGATATTGCCGGTCCCCGTGGCGGAGTGGTTAGCATAGCGCACCACAATGCTAGCCAGCATTTCCTGATTCGAATCCCGACCTGGGCATGGGTGTTTTTGTGAATGTTCATCAAAATCGTCCTATCATCGCTCATATCAATCTTCGCGATGAGCCAAAGGTGGCAGAAAAGCGAAGTAAAATAAACCAACCCAATCAATCAATCGAAAAGGAAGTGCACCGACTACATGTGCTCCAGCAGTCTCAAAGGGCGAAGCAACGAGTTAGAAAAATACTAATGAGTAATGACTCAGTCAGGAAAGTGATCCTGTTCAGCTCCCAGATGCTAGGTGAGCACTGCTCGAATACTTAACGCACCCTAAGTGATAAGCCTTCAACGATGATCGTTATGCGTGGAAGCATTCTCTATGCAGCGCATTTGATATGGTCGATCCTATACTCTCTCTAAAAGAGGAGGACATTTATCGATTTCTAAAGAATCCGGCCGGACGCCGGACAGACACCTAAAAAGAAGGACATGTCCGGATAAAAGAGGACGTCTGGTCACCCTATATGAGCCACAGTTGGTAGATGCTGGGATTGAGTAGTGTGGTCGATGCGGTGGGGCTACGTGTGATCGCGTCCGGTCCACAATTTTTGATGTTATGGTTGGCCTACCAGGACGTTCTTCATCCTCAACACTACCTATTCACTTGAATTTATTGACCAGGTTCATAATAGCCAGCCTGGTGGAGCCTGGTTTTCTGAATTTCCGAGTGAAGTCCGTCCGCACCTGTTCATACGTCATACCACGCAGACGAGCACAAACAACGGCTATTCTCTCTTCTATAGAGTACATTTTATCAGATCACTTGGAAAAAAGAAAAGATTTGTCATTAGTTCATTGAAATGTTAAGTGACTTTATAGACACACTGTATATTTACATATTATACAAACTGTTTTAAAACAAGCTTCTAAAGCAGAACTTAAGTAAATTATTTAAAGAACTTACAGACTGGTTTGTGTACGCCACTGATCATTCTCCATCGCACCCTTCTGATGACCGGGTTTCCTCCCGATTGTACTTGGGGAGGGCGAGGGAGCCGAAAGGAGTGTCTATTTATAAGCACGCGGCGTGGCAATGTCAGTTCCACCGCTGCAAACAGCGTTCGTAGGAGAAAACTTTCTTGGCAGCATAGGTTCCGACTCCATGGGGCTTGGGGGGGGGCTCGAGCCCCCCCCCCCCAATGTTAACGATGTGGGGGCGGAGCCCCCCAAATAATTTTGCTTCAGAGGATATAATGTATTATTTTGCTTCTCTGGTAAAGTTTACTCTGAATTGTGCCACATGAACTTAACTTTAAATACACATTTGAAATGTTCTAGACCATCAACTTTGGGGGGGCGGGGGTTATGACCAGAGACAGCAAAACACATGACTTATTACGATATACTAAGTATGTAATTATGAGTATTGTTAAAATGTTTACTAAAATGAGTTTCAAAAGACGATGTGCATGAACTATGGTAGTGGATGGGACGTTCGGGCTACAAATGGCTCTCACATGACATTCAGAACGAGATCATTGATATATTAGGGAGATCTGTTTTGCGCTCCGTGGTAGCAGATATTAAAAGTCGGGAATATTTTGCTGTTATGGTTGGCGAAACTTGTGACATATCCATCCGTGGACAATTAATATTCTGTATTCGAACTGTGAATAAAAATTTTGATATTTTTGAGGAATTCGTGGGCTTTTACGAGATTCCGAACACTGAGGCCAAAACTTAAAAAAGGGAGGGAGGGAGTCATTCATTAATTTATTTCAGTGATCAGAGCCCCTCCAATTTTGACAAGTCGGCGCCCCTGCTTGGCAGAGACAGTGTTGCTACATGAAGGGAAATTTCCCTTGGTACACGTACGTACAGGGAAATCTAGATCCAATATTATACCTGCCGCAAAATTAGTTTGGTATTGACGTCTGGGAAGCACGTGGAGAAAGCGGGTCTACGTTACTGCGGGAGGGTGGGTTGCTGGCATGCGAGCCAATCAAAATCGTCCCAGTGCTTCACTCAAGCCCTGGTTACCTAGCAACAGAAAACGTTTACCTCGGTGTTGCCGCTTATCGGGCGATTCTTTCTGCGATCAGTTTTCATGTTGTTGGGAGAGGACATGTTGTTTGTTTGGTGTTTATTGAATTTAGAGTATTCTCTGTTGTATATAGCGTGTTGTTTTAGTGTGTTACTTTTTTGTACATAATTTTCTGTATTCTGCTTGAGTATGTCGTGTGCTTGTGTGAAGAATGTCGAGCACAGGAGGCAATACTCGAGGAATTCCTCTCAAAGGCCAAACGCGGGAGATCGTTTGTTCTGTGCGCAAATATTTTGAGCAAGAGAGAAACAATGGGGGTCCAATCATTTCTCTAAATAAAGTTCTGGACAGGACTGCTGCTGCTGTCGGCGTGTCTAAGAACACTATTGTCACCATAGGGAAAGAAGAATATAATGTGGTAGAAATAAATCAATGCGAGGCTTCAAAACTGGAAACCCCAGGAAAGAAGAGGAATATCGGTAAACGCATGACAAATTTAGATACCTTTCAGCAAGACGCTATTCGTCGCCATATTTACTCTTATTATAGGAGGAAAGTTCATCCCACAGTAGGGAAACTGCGCGTTTCGTTGAAAGATTCGGGACTTTTTCAAGGTGGGAAAACATCTTTAGGGACAGTCATAAAATCTCTGGGATTCTCATACAAAAAAGTTAATGGACGCAAAATAAAGTAAAGTATGGAGGCATATGGGGATGTGGAGGTAGTGCTCCACACATTCTCGACCTCGACCTAGGCCATATTATGAAGGTGATGCGGTGATGTGGTTCACCAACCGCCTTTACCCCAGGTTTGCCCCAGGTACTCATTTGGGCTGAGTCGACTCCGGAGCCGCTAGGGATATTTGATTGATTGATTTGTTGTTTTAATTCCACTTTATGCACGGGAAGGCTAATCGGGACTGGACCTACAGTTTAAAGTGAGATCCGAAACACTGTGCCATGTGCCTCCACTGGGTATCGAACCAGGGACCCCTTGATTACAAGGCGACGACGTTACCACTACGCCATCGGGAAGGCCTGCTAAGGATATATGAAAGAGTTCCACAAACCACCGTGCGTCTCCCGCGTGGTCAGACGCCCCACCAACTATACATTTTGCACTTCAGTTGCGGTATAATTGAAAGATGGGCAGACTTTAACGGCGACTTCGGAAAGAAATGGTTATTGAAAGTGTATATATTCAATATTTTCAGAATGGATTGAAAAGGTAACCTGTAAACAATGCTCGTTTCGTTAATTCGTTCATGTTGTAAGGGAGATGGAAATGAAGAGAGAAAACAATAACACATTCATCATTGTTGTCATCATTGTTATTTTTTTTTCTCGAAAAACAATAACACATTTCATCATTGTTGTTCCTTTTCATAACACGTTTTCCTCAACACAGCGCCAGACGGCTGCACTGCGTACCGTACCCCATGATATGGCAACACCGTGACGCGTGTTCCTTCAGCTCTCAATACCAAACTAATTTTGCGGCAGGTATAGGTAATAGAAGAGATTTTACGAAAAATATCGAAATTGTCGGAAAATTTGAAGTTGTTGGCCTTCTGCTTTTGTTTTACTTGTATGGTGCAGTGGTGTCTTATTTCTATTGCATCTAATTAATCTAAATGGGACGTATAACAAATGCATACAGTAAATAAGATTGTTACGGTAAACTACAAGTCGGGACGCGATAAGAAGCGGCGTGCAATCAGAACGCAGAACGGGAGAACGTGACCAAATTCTGTCTCCTCGTTGGCTGCCATGTGGCTGGGGGTTTTCTACGTTGCCACGTTTGCACAAACAGACGGACAGGCTAATCAGCTGTTGGCAAGCTCGGGAAAAAATTAAGCGTCACGCGAAATTAAGCACGTACGGATCAGTATGCTAATATATGTTACTTCCGCCGTAAAGTGATAATTTAACGAATATAGAAGTTTGAATCTGAAGTTTCTTGAAGGTTAACGTTAACTTCCCGTGTGAATTTTACATTCTGGCAAGCATGAAACATTTTATCTTCCTGCTCTACACAGCAACCGAAAACCTTCACTGAAAGAACCTCTGTTGTGTTTTTATTATGGTACATTGCAAGCATCAGTTACCCGCATCTTTATACTTGTGTTGTATCACAATTACCAACAAAAGAAAATGAGTCTTGTGTTATAAACAACTGTGGCAAATCGTTCTCCTTTGATTTCATGCCGCCTCTCTTTGCCTTCTTTGTCACACCGCGACGTTTGTCTTTTTCACAACTCAATACCGACCGCAGCTATGGCCGCCTATTGTTTTTGTATATGAAACTCGCCCTTTGCTATGTAACCACATGGAATTTATACTTCTGTGACATAGTTGAAGCTTCAGAAGTTACAAATTGAAATGTATTTCTTGAAAATTAGGGCGAATAACGTATCAACAAATTACGTACAACTTGGTTTCGTTAACACGTTTTTTAAATTATATTTTGCGGAACCTACAAAAATTTACCTTTTATACAGAATTTCACAGAACTGAGTTACTGTATTACAGAGACGAATTTATTAAGAACAAATCAATTGTGTGTGAATTGATTGATTGAGTTGGTGTTTTAAAGTCCACTTTATGCACACTACGGATAATCTGGAATGGACCTACAGTTGGAAGTGGGATCCGAACCACTATGTACCTCGACAGGGTATCGAACCCAGCACTACTTGATTACAAGGCGACGACGCTTACCCTACCACTGTACCATTGGAGAGGCACATGTGGGCGTGTGAAGTGAGATAATTTGGGAAGCTACAGGATAATACAGGCTCTGGCAATACAGAGTTCAATTAATTACAACGAAACGCTTGGCAATTGCTCGATTTCCTAAACATTAATGATACATTTGGTACATGTGTAATTAGTGCTTCGATCTACCTGTATGTAAAAACATAAAAAATGAATGAAAGCACAGAAGTTAAAGAATCAGTTGTTTTTGATGAGAATGAGAACAATGGAAGTGTCCAGTTGTTGACTGTTTAACCAGATGTTTAATCCTACACGTGTTTCTGTGGACTCGCGAAAATCCTGAAGTAGGTCAATCCGGCAACTGCGCTTCGCTACCAGAGTGGGTGGTTCCACGCCGCTTGCTAGCGCGTCCCGACTTATAGATCAATTATTCAGAATACGTTACTATGTTTTGCTGAGGTTTAGTTGTTGTTGATTTGGTGTTTTAAGTCCACTTTATGCACAGTAAGGCTAATCTGGACTGGACCTACAGTTTAAAGTGGGATCCGAACCACTTGTGCCTCCACAGGGTATCTAAACTGAGGTTTAGTAAACGTAGCGATGAACATTTTGACATTGCACTAGACTTCCACATGCAACAACTGTTAAGAATATTACATATCTTCTGTCCGTTGTAAGAACGAATTCACTGTAAACAATTAGCTACACGTGGCTTCTGAGAAGTTTTATTGGTTATTCCAATGGCGGCCTCATGGGCAAAATAACACCAGCACTAACACATAGGAAAGAAACTATTTTTTCAGCAGTCACGTGTTATTGTTTACATTAACTTCGTTCTTACCGTGGATGAAGAATAAGTTGCAATTCTTTCTTAAGGTGAGGAGGTACAGTTACGCACCAGTTGTGCATTTATTTTAATATCGCCCAAATGGGCAGCGCTACAAAAAAAAAAGAAGAAGAAGAACTGGGTGTGTGCAAGGGTATGAATTTCTCCCCATGTTGCAAGTGGAAGCGTTTTCTTATGTTGATTATTAAGCTGGACACGACGATTGAAAAATATGATGATTAAGAAATTTCGGAATCCCGTACTCCTTATGGGAATCAACTTCAACATCAAGTTACGGCCAATCAAATGAAAGTTTCTACTTCTCCGCTTGCAATCACTTCTTCAAACTGACCTCTTCCTGTTGATGTATTTTTGTATTCCATCGGAAGTTTCATATTCGCAAGAGAACAAATCAAAATAATATTCCAATAAGCACAATGTATTTCTCCTTGCATCCTACGGCCATCCTGGCAGTGTTGCCAAACCTGATGCGGATGAAAGAGCTAAATTTCACCTTAAATAAAGTTAAAACTGACTTTCAAGGAGCTAGAATTACGAAAGCTGGATAAATTGCCTCCCACGGTAATGTTAGTTGTCAAAGGGTTGGGGGTGCTGCTATTATCGTTAACTCTAAATTGATGACAATTTATTCTTAGTTTTCACCATGTAGATCCAGAGGCATGACCCATTTCAATAATCCACCGATGGTCGTATGAAATCGAAAATAAAGGATTCCCTGATAACAATATGTGAATTTCACGTGAACATGGCGCTATAAAAAAAGTAGCTGGGGATATAAGAGGGGGTGGGCCCACGCAGCAATATAACAATATCACGTCACGTGTAAAATGTATCATCATGGCAAAAGTCGTTCTATGTGGGCGGAAACAGTGATGGCATCAGAGTGGGGCACGGGGGCGGGTGCACAAAAGAGCCAGATCTGGCTTCAATAGTTCTAAGTTGGCAACACTGTCACGTTAGAAAGTGCTTGGGAAGAGCCCGTTGGAAACTGTTCCGCATGTCCTTAATCCACATTAGATGTTCACGTGAATCGTTTCGTTAACAATACGGATCGCCAGAACAACAACCGCGAAAGTAAAATTTGTGCAGCAGTTATTTCGTTTCGCGGTTGTTCCTTTCGCGCTTATTCCACCTCCCCAACAATACCATAGAGCAGGCAACACTGCAAATCTACAGAAATTATCGCAGGAATTAGTATCAATTGCATAAACAGACGCCGAAAGCAATTAGTCGTGTAGGATTTACCCTGAACATAAACTGGAAAGTTGCCAATATAACGGAAGTGATACAAGAGTGTCATCGCAAACAGAAGGCATTCTATGGCCTGGCTTCCAACCACGATATCAACTTTCATTGTCCACGTGAAACAAGCAAACAGGCTCCATGCATCTTATCGTACACGGGTCATCGTCCTAATTTACACACTCTGATAGACTCGGAAGAAAGTTGAGTTGTGTCGCTACAAAGTCGTTGCAAATAAACTTGCAGATCGATGCTTAAGAAGAAGAAATCTAGTGGCGTGCCAAAGGGGGGATTCGTGAAGTTTATAATCCCTTACTTTTAGTGTTGCCCACGAGACGAGACTTTGGCCTGTCTCGTCTCGTGGAAATGCTGTCTCGTCTCAAAAATATTCGTTTGTCTCATGACGCATGGTCAATCTCGTCTCGTCTCGAATTTTTAAAAGCCTGTCCCGTCTCGTCCCGTGGACAACACTACTTACTTTGGCCCAATATTCCTGAAAAAATCGCAAAAACAGGAACAGATGGTAAAATGAAGACTGACTACTGAAAATAGTCTATGTCAATGAGTGATTCTACAATTAGGATATAATTTAAAAGTCGATCTTAACTACACGTAATCTAGATAATGAACATGTGAGGTTATATATATATTTTTATACCGCCTTTTTACCTATTCATGTAATAATAATAACAATACGATATTAATTAATCTACACATTATTATGAATAAACGTATAAATTATATTAACATATTAATTTAAACATTTTATTATTGTTGTTGTTATTATTATTATTATTATTATTATTTCTGAGTCACTTGGTTCGGAAACTCCCCCGAAATATATTTCTAGATACGTGTCTAGCTACAGTGACTAAAGCGACTATGTTTTCTTTTTCTCTTTCTTCTGAAGTTCTAAAATGCAAGGCGGAAATCCCATAAAGAGTATCCATGAACCTTAGACAGAGAACACAATGAAAATAAACAAAAGGTGCAAGGGCAATTAAAGTGTATCTGAGAAGTTTCAATAGTCAAGTCTCTTCAATTTACCGTAGCATATGGGAGAGAATTAAAATAATAGGTGTACTAAAAGTGCATAGACGTCCGGAAGGGGGGGCACGCCCCCATGGAAAATGAATGTCCACCTAAAAAGTATACATTTCACACATAATTTCATTTCAGTCATAGTAATTTATATTAATTATTATAAGGATGTTGAAGGAACATAATAATTTCAGACTGAAGTAGTGTTTTTTCGAGGGGGCATCACTATTATGGGGGGAAAATATGTCTTCTTTGCCCCCCTGGAAAAAAAATACCTTGCTTGCCCGTTCCTGGAAAGAATCCTGCGGACGTCCATGTGAAAGTGGAAAAAGCAGGATGCTATCTTGGGTAGAAATGAAGATTCTGGACCATGGGGGGTCCAACAGGTCCGTTGACGCAACTAGTTAATTTCAAGTTACAAAATAACCAATAACAGCAAGTTTGCTATTTTATTGTGAATAACGTAAATTATGTTTAGTTAGTTAATATCCGAACATAATGACGTAGTAAAAAATTGTAATGTAAAATACAGGAATCAGTTTGTTCTCATATTCTACCATTTAAACCAAAGACTCAGTGGCGGCGATTAGGAGGGCGAGGGAGATAAAATTCTTCTCACTTTTCGCCACTTTTGCCCCGGCACTATGCTAATAAAACTTATCTACAAAGGGAAATATACTGCCCCCCCCCCCTCCTCCGGCTGGTTATGGAACTCAATCGCCGCAACTGCAAAGAATATTTAGTTCTACATTTTTCAGAACTCCAAAAGTCAAAGTTTTATCTGAGACGTTACACAACACAAAGACTATGGCTAAAATTTCCTCCAGTGATGTACCGTACACTATAAGTTTACGTCTTCATGCGTTGTCTACACGTAATCTACGCGTAGATTACATTGTGTTGTAGTTTACATAGACTACGTAGACAATTTAAAGTGCATTAAAATTAATTTTCAAGGCTTCCATGAAAGGAAAGTGACATTTCCAACTATTTTGGTTCCTAACGAACTGAAAAGAATCCTATTTACAACAAAGTTTATTTTCTCTTCTATCATCAACTATGGAAGAAGATAAATAGTATGCAAAAAAGACGACAGATGGCAGTCGTGAGGAAAAATTAGTCCTTTTTCCCATAAAACACCAGAATATTTCCTATATTAGGTTTTTCCTAGGTGAGAAATTGTTCGAATTTGGAAGAAAGAGTATGAAAGGTTCTCCTCCACGTTGCCAACTGATACGCAGTATAATTTTCTTTAAATTCCACAGCGCCCTTTGCTAAGGTTTCACCTTTCGCCATGTTGTTTACATAGATTACGTCATCTACGTGTATAATATAGTCTACGTGTAGAATGTAGACTATCGTTGTCTAGGCGTAGACGCACATAACTGATTTCCTCCTAAGTTGTAAGCTTTTTCTTGAACAAGTGTATGAAAAACATTTGTTCTGGATATTCATTCATCTCATAGATCGAGCAGAAAAGTCCCCCCTCCCCCAGGGATATAGCCTAATAGTAGGAGTAGTAGAAGTTGTGCTACTACTACTAGTAATAATAATAATAATAATAATAATAATGAAAAATGCTTTATTAGTTTATAATAATTATTTTGTATCGTAATCATAAACATGATAACGATAATAATAATTATTATTTCTACTATTGAAGTTTAATGATGGCCTGACGCCCCCTACAAAAATTTCTGGCGACGCCTATGTTCTGGGGGTCTGGCCCCCGCCCCTGCCGTTTCGACGACCGTTATTGTAACTGTAACTCGGTACATTTAGAAAGTAACTGTGCAAAATAGTGGTTTGTATGCTACATGCACTGGCTTGCATTTCTTTCCCATGTCATGCATACGCGAGTAGCCTACTAGAAAACCAGTTTCAACTGTGAATCAACAACATACACGTGGCAACATCGACGGCCTTTGTATTGCCTTTGCACTTGAGGCAATATAAGGCGCCGTAAAAGATAATGATAAAAAACTGTTCCATTCTTAGATTATCTACGCATTATCTGCACGATTGTTCCCAACTGTGAGTAACCGAGGATATCATACTAGATGCGAAGATTGATTGATTTAGCTTCGCTTTTCTGCTCCTTTTGGCTAATCGCGAAGATGAGGATGGGTAATTTACAGTGGCGGTGATTAGGGTGGCGAGGGGGGCAGTTAACCCCCACTTTTCGCCACTTTTGTCCCCACACTATGCTAAATCTTATGAACAAAGGAAAATATACTCTCCTTGCCCCCTTAGTTTTGGCACCTTGTGCCCCCAGTTTTGGGACACAATCACCGCCACTGGGTAATGATATGATGAAATTGATGAAGGGAAAATCACAAAGAACACTAGTGCCCAGGTCGAACCCGAGACCCCTGGATGCGAAGGAAAAAATGCGGAATCTGTCACTGTCTTCAAAACTTGTGGCTAATCTATAAGGTTGCTGTATATCCAGGATTTTCCGGGAGGCCTGGATATAGAAATAAGCTTTCGGTCTGAATAAATGTCAGGGTTCCTAACGAAAACTGAGAAATTAAGAAAAATAATGTTTTTTCTTTATTTCTCTTAGCCTGTCCTCTTGGCGGAGTGGTTAGCGCATCGCACTACGACGCCAGAGGTCCCGGGTTCGAATCCCGGCCTGGGCATGGGTGTTTGTGTGTCCATTCATAAATATCAACATATTTGAATTAAAAATTTTGTGTGCGTCAGCCCTTAGGCTAATAAAGTGGACTTAAAACACCAAATCAATCAATCAATCAATAATAACCAAAGTAAAAGGTGTATTAGATCAAGAAAATTAGAATATAATACAGGAACAAGGTTAAATTCATATTCTACCATTTAACCCAAAGACTAAATGGTTCCACAGCTTCCAAAAATTATTTTTATGCGATAAGCCATGCAACATAAAATTTATGAGTAAATCACCTCACCCCCCAACTTTTAAAGCCTTTCCCTTAACGAGATGTGTAAACTTTAATAACACAAAACAATAATTAAGAATTTCAGTATACTAGGTGTATGAAATATTTAAACAAAAAAAAATAGCAAAACCTCCCTATTTGCATATGTACGATAATAATAATAATAATAATAAAATTGACTTATTTATATTAATTTATTATGGTTATTACTTTAAAATAACAATTATGGCCGTAGTAACAATAACTATTGTTATAATTTATACTAGGTTTTATCTATGAGCTGACCCCCCCCCCCCCACCCTACAAAAATTTCTAGCGACGCTCATGGCTCATACACACTTTCCTTTGCCTTTCTCTTTCCTCATTCCATCTTCCTTTTTTCCGCTTGTGTATCAGCTGGACGTCAGGAGTGAACATACCACTTGTTTTCTTGTCGGCTTGGCTTGCTTAGAAGCAAAGCGCACCGGTGCAGATGTCAAAGAGAGTGTTGGAACGAACTTTACTTCCTTGTATCTATTTTTGCGAGAGCTGGCCTCCTTTTCGTCTCTTCCCCAAAGCCTTTTCATGTCACTGAACTTGTTTTCAATGTCGTCGGCACAGGTTGAATGCTTTCTGGTGTTCGCTAACATCGCTGTTCGGTCTTGTCTCTCGTGGTGTTCTCTTTTTCTACTCTTCATGTGACTCTTGTTGTTGAACGAAATTTAAGCAAGGTAAGTACATGTTTTTTTTTTATTCGTCGCAGAAGACTTGGCGTGTTTCTGGCCAAGGTAAGAGGTTTCTCGAAATTCTGGCAAGTTATTTATACTTTTTTGTTTAAGTTTCAAAACGTTCTGGTCCATGAGCGCCCGCAAGGAGGGTCAAGGGGACACTTGACCCCCTTTCAGTAGAAAAATTACCTACTCGTTCTTTAATTTGTAACTCATTTGTGTATTTCTGTTATTGTATCATCTTTTTATCTTACGATCTTCTTCGTTATTTCTTTTATAATGTTCTGCCTCTCTTCTACAGAGCATTCCCTGACATTCGCTACGAGACTCGGCGGCAAGCGGCCCGGCATCAGCGCTTGTCTTTCCCGGTGAACGGGGTTCGCGACAGTCGCTAGAGTCGGCTATTAAAATTACAGTTTTCATATTGTGTACTAACCTTGACTACAGAAGGTGTTAAAAATGATGTTCCTCTGCTGCAACACATTCCTGGCATCTCCGAAGGAAATTGGCATTTACACGTGCAAGTTCGTCTACTGTAATTCTCCCGATTAAGAATTTTAGCGGCTCTAAATGCTGTGGTTTTTGAAACACGCGTTTCTTGTGAGAGGCGGCGGATAGATTTCTGAGGAGATTGTTCTAACCTTTGTCCTATCTCATCGAGTTTTTCCTCAGTAAGTACACGTGGATTTTTCTTTCCACTTTTATTCAGAACTGACCCTGTTACTCTAAACTTTTTACGAGGTTTAATATAGTGGTCCTATGTGGTACGGGAACACGAGGAAATTTCGTTGCAAAACGTCTTCGCACTTCTCCACAATTCCTCTTTCCGAAGTAACACTCGACAAGATAAATCCTTTGTTGTCATCTAAACTTTCGTGGTGCCATATTAAGCCACAATCTTCAACACACGGAGGATTATACTGGCGTCAGTCTGCAACGTCAACACTTTCTGAGAGCGAAGGCAGGGAGAGCGAAGAAACAGACTGGAGCGTGCGACTGTTCGCCGTTCACCGGGAAAGACAAGCGCTGATGCCGGGCCGCTTCCCGCCGAGTCTCGTAGCGAATGTCAGGGAATGCTCTGTATATTTCTGCCCACCCCCAAGACTTACGAAGTCGAAATTATAACAAGTAAAAAAAATGTTTACTATTGACGTTCATTCATTTCAGCAGAACTTGCATAAAAGAACGGATTAGATTGCGATTATACAACTCTGAGCTGACATTGCCTGCGAAAATATATGCGTACTACTACTAGTAATAATAATTCGCATAAATGTAATGTTCAGACACTTCTTGGTGTTCAATCAATAACACTGGGGAACAGTGAAATTGCGGCACAGTGTTTGAGAGCTAATTTAGGGCAATTTCATGCTGCTGAATAATGATATAATAATATATTTCCTGAATTGGCTCTAATTTATGAAATAAATGCAACTAAATCAAAATGGCAGAAACATAAGACATACATATAAATGAACTTCAAACAACAATTTAATATTTCTTTTTGTGATTACAATCATTATTATTAAAATAAATTTATATAGGTCTATGATCATAATAATTAAGAAAATATGTACACAATGAAGTAACAAACTATGTGAAACGTTTTCTATACGATTTCCTGCTGTATTGCTTTTTAGGACAATCCCTCTGTAAGCTCCAACAGTGGTCGGCCATCATGTGGCGATCCCACCGTCCCTGGTACCTTTCTTCCATTATCCTTATATCCTGATGGAACCTTTCTCCCCGTTCTTCACTAAAATCACCAACGTTCTCAGGGAATCTGTCAATGTGGCTATGTAGAAAATGTATCTTCACTCTCATATTAGCTCCCAATTTCTCAAAATTTTTCAACATATTTCCAACTATATCGGGGCACTTTTCTGCTCTGTGATTCCCCAAAACGTTTTTGACGACGGACACAAAGCTCAGCCAGGCCTCAGATTCGATGTAAGACATGTAAGTTGTAAAATTGGCATCATTTATAAGTGTACGAATTTGTGGTGCTCCGTCAAAGATTCCTGCCTTCAATTTTTCAATACTTAGTCCTGGAAAAGTGTGGCATATATATTTGAAACAATCACCACTTGTATCTAAGGCCTTGACAAACTGTTTTATCAACCCAAGTTTAATATGCAGTGGCAGAATAATGATTTTGTCCCTATCTATCAGCGGTTCATGAATGATATTAGCTTTTCCCACTAATATTTTCCCTTGGGGGCCAAACTTTTATCGTCCAATGCTTTTCTCTAGCACGACTATCCCACAAACATAGGAAACAGGGATACTTTGTGTACCCACTTTGCTGTCCTAGTAAAAAATTCACCATCTTCAAATCCACACACACGAGCCACTTATGTTCAGCATATTCAATTTTTTTTCTAAAACCATTTTTATGTTTTGGTATTCTTCCTTAAGCTTTGTTTAGTGTCCGATATATTGCCTAGCAATGCTTAATAAGTTGCCTAGCAACAATGTACAAATGAATAAGTTTCTTAATGGGCATTTCAGCCCATTATCAAATTTTGATATTACAGAGAAAAGCGTAGAGTAATTTTACCTCCTACATTTTCCATGGTGTGTTTATTTTTATAACTGGAGTCAATTCAACTGAACCAATCATACAATTGGCAATCACAGCTGTTTTGTGTGCTGAAACTGTTATTAAACTTTATGCCGCAAAATAAAATCTTTTTTTTGTTCCCCAGTGTAATCCATTGTAATTTTTTTACATTAAATCTCTGGTAGCTAAGCTGTTTCTGTAATAACAATATAAATAGTGGCCGATTTTAATATTATTAATCTTATTAACTTATTAATTATAAACATTATTATTATTATATTTGACACGCTTGGTTCAGATTCCTCCCGAAATGTGGTTTTAGATACGTGCTTGCAGTGGCGTGGCCAAAAAGGGTTGGTGGGGTCATAACTCCCCATCTTGGCTCACTTTTCCTTAAAAAAAATTAATGTCAAAGGCAGGAAAAGTTGGCAAAATGAGGGCTGACTACTAAAAAAAGTATACTTAACCCCCCCCCCCCTTTCATTTCGAAAATCCTGGGTAAGCCACTCCGTGCTTGAATTGGAGTGCTAGAGTTAACCCTCTCATGAGATACTCTCAAAACAATACAACATCCAGGGCACGTTCTTGGGAAGTGCCGAGTGTCGTAGCGACGAATGACGGACATGTGACGGAGACATGCTAGTTCTTTGCGCCGCAGCATAGCGGTCCAAGACAAAAACAGCGTCTGCCAAAAAGTGAGTTATGATTCTATATCCGTGTATGTAAATATGGTGCAACCCGCTCGGTACAGAACGTGCATTGGCAACGCTGGTCACAATGACGGACGCTTTTTGTGGTCACCTCAAGGACAGAAACGATGTCTTGTGTTTGCAGTGTGCTGTTTGGGAAGTGCGAGTGACGAAGAAAACGGTATCGGTGCTCCTGGACTGTTCGTTTATTGCATGTGCTTTTAATTTGTCGCAAGATCTGTTGAGAAAGCAGAGGTTCGTGTGCACGGTCATCTCACTATTCTGCAGATTACGTTAGGGAAATACAGAGTGCCCATAAATAATTTCCTGCGTTTTTTTAAAGTTTGAAATTGGCTTTTTATATGATTTCGTAGTGTAGTTTTTTTTTCGGTGGTGTGTTTCGATTGCCGTTTCCGCAACTAGGAGCGCTGGGGCTGTTGTCCAGTTAAGTCGTTCGTTTAGGAACACCCTATATTCTTAACCCAAAAAAGTGACTTCGAATCAAGTACCTGACGGCTCAGGAATATAAATGTTTTTGTGCGAGCTTGACTTTCAACGGTAGCTTTCATGAACAGTGATTTGCCGACCTCCGTGGGGGAGTGGTTAGCGCAGCGCGCCACGACGCCAGTGGTCCAGGGTTGGACATGGGTGTTCTTTGTGAGCGTTCCTTCATCAATTTCATATCACCACTCATTCTCATCGTCGCGATTAGCCAAAAGTGTCAGAAAAGCCACATAAATAACCAAATCAATCAATCAAAGGATTTCGTGATGGCAATCAAGAGGTCCAGAATTTGTTACCGCGGTGGAGTCACATTGCATAGTAGTCCGGACCTGACTTTAGTCAGATTAACCTATCTAAGCATAGAGTGGACTAATAACAAATTTTGATTTCCTAATATACCCCATTGGCCCGACCCTTGTTTTCATATCCTCAGGAACGCTTTGTGTATTGAATTTCCTATTATTATTTATTAATTTAGGTTATTTTACGGCGCTCTTCTGCTACCTTTGCCTAATCGAAACGATGACTATGAGTAATGATATGATGATTGATTGATTTAGTTTATTTTACTTCGCGTTTTGTGCCTCTTGGCTAATTTGCGAAGATGGGGATGAGTGATGAAATGATGAATGGACATTCACAAACAACCAAGCCCGACCGGGATTCGAACCCGGGACCCTTGGCATCGCAGCGCGATGTGATAACAACTCGGCCACAGGGTCGGGCTAATGATATGATGAAATTGATGAAGGGACACTCACGAAGAACACCCATGCCCAGGACGGGATTCGAACCCGGGACACTTGGCGTCGTAGCCCAGTGTGCTAACTACTCTCCCACGGAGGTCGACTGAGACCTAGAGTGGGCATGACTTCCTTTATGTGGTGTTCCTCCATTAACAAAGAACATCATTCATCCTCATAATCGCGATTATTCTAAAGAGGTTGAAAATCGGCGAAAAATTAAAACATAAAAACACTGGAAAGACTTAGGTATCCCATCGTATATCCAATGACCGACTTAACGGTTTTCTTGCCGATTTTTTTAAAAAAAACAGTTCAGGGCGCAAGAAACAACTTTACAACTAATTTTTCATAGATACGAAGTTTCGAAGAAATGTTTGATTGATTGAATTAGTTTATTTTACGTCACTTTTCTGCCACTGTTGGTTAATCGCGACGATAAGGATGGGTGATAATATTATGAAATTGATGAAGAAACACTAACAAAGAACACTCATGCCTCAGCAGGGACTCGAACCTGAAAACTTAGGTGGCGAAATCGAAAGACGACCACTTCGCCCTCGACCACAGAGCTGCCATCAATTTGAATGTCTATCGTGAATAAACTTCGGAAGGTATACATGTATTTTTTGGAATAACAAGCTCAAACATAAACGTTGAAGATGTTATCCTCCTCTTTGCATTTTACATTTACGAAAATACATTGTTTCGAGAATATTATCATGTTTACTTACTTTGAGGGCAAGGGTACTCACGTAGGTCAGTTTCATTCGGCAATCTCTTTATCAATCTGCAGGACCAGTCAGTGTGGCCAAGTGTGGCCTTGTGAAATGTGTACACGACTTCCAGCGCCACAGTGCGGCTTGGCCTGAAGTTTCAGCAATTCTTGTTTGTACAGTAGCAGTGGCTGTGCAGCTTGCCGGCATGCAACATGGAGTTTGACGGTTCGGCGATATTGGAATTCTTCGTAAGAGTATGGCGAGCCATTACAGAATGGATTACAAGAGTTTTTTGGTGGAATCCGAAACCGAAAGATTTCCCAGCTACAAACGACAAAAAATCGAAAGATAATTCTGTGCAGGTAACTGTGGATAGCGTGAAAAATGATTCCAACAGTGAATGTGACGTTGAAGATGACAGTGAGGAGCCTGTAACCCCTTTCGAATCTGAAGACGATAATTCTTTCGAACATTCGGAAGATTACGAAGTCAAAAAGGCCGAACTTACAGACTACAATCCTGATAATGGCACGCTTTGCGAAAATCGGGTTGAAAAATTGAACGGAGATGTTTTATTAAGTAACACAATTGTTGCCAACAAAGAACAAGGTGGTGACATGAATGTTCTTGAAGTAAGCAGCAAAGAAGCCCCAGCCGAAGAGATAGTGTTAACACGAAAACAGTGCAGTGAAGTGTCGAATTCTGTATCTTTTGTCAAACCTCAATCAAATGACACAGATTTGGAACCAGAAGAAAAGGACAACCCTTTTCAATCTTGCGAGGAAAGTGAGGACTCTTTCAAGGATGAGGATGTAGCTTGTGATATTAGTTCCAGATGTGCTCCGATTGATGACAAGCTTAATTTGAAGTGTCCATATACTCAACAGCTCTTGACAGACTTAAAGGAATCAACTGTTCAGTAAGTATGCAACGTTTTAAAGTTTAAATTATGGCTTATTTGTTTTAGTTTCTGAATAACCCGTTGTTAAGTTTAGTATTACTGTCATGTTCTTAACTTTATTTATACCAAATGTTATGTACCTTTGTTTTTCTAACAAAGGTTAGAAATAACTGCATTTAATGACTTTAGCCAAGCAAGCAACTCCATGATCGAGTTGAGGTCAACGCTACGTCTTGTATACACTCGCCTCAATTAGTACTCCGGCAGTTTGTTTCCTTATACAGCATATTTGCAGAAGATACAATTCAAAATACAAGTGTATCAGTATACGTTGTATAAAACCCAAATTATTACTAACTTCGTTGACCCTGTACACCCAACGGCAAAATAAATGGTATGCGAATTGTCCACCCCAGTCTCTTTCCCAGAATATGATGATCATGAATTGAAACAAAAACGTGAATAAACAAAGGACAACATTTGCTTTGCATCAACAGAATTCCATTTCTTAAAACAACATAGGATGCAGAATAGAAAAGAATGAAAATAGTGATGGACAGTTTGCCTACTATTATCTTTGCCGTTGGCTGTACGTACAGGGTCAACGAAGTTAGTAATAAGGTGCGTTTTATACAGTTTGTAGGTTGAATTGTATATTCTGCAAATATGCTGTATAAGGAAACAAACTGCCAGGGTACTAAGTGAGATGAGTATACAAGTAGTCCTGGTCTAAGTGGTTCGGATCTCACTTTTAAAACTAATGATGCAGTCCAGATTATTTACGATTGCAGACAAACTAAGCTTTTGCAATTTAACTCCGTATCAATTTCAGTCTTTCCATTTCATTGTCTTCTGATCATATCAGCTGGTTTCTCAGAGTTCTCAATCTTTTTGTGGCATAGGTGTACGGAACTCAGGGTTCTCGCGTATGCGAATGGTTAACGCTCTTGCCATTGGTGTTGGCGGTCCCGGGTTGGATCAACGACGAGAACTCTTAAGTTCTCTTGACATAGTATTATGAGGACTGTTGGGGAGATACTTTAAAAGAAGACGCGAGTTCGAGCGACAGCAACTGACAGAAGCGCCGATGGGGCTCAATGCACTTGTCAGTGCTTTAAAAATGTCACTGACACTGTGCTGACTCTCAGAGGCGAGGCGTCCGGCATCGGGAGATGCGGCGATAACAAAGCAAAATAATAAAAAATATTTATTTTTAAATATTTTAGGGAAGAAGAAAAATAAATCAGAATATTCGCATATTTGAGCGAAATTAGTCAAGTAACACCATTAAACAGCTAGAAATACACAAAAGATTCGCTAAGTTTAGCGCATCGAAAGGAGAGCCCAGTTCTACACCCCGTGCCCAACCGTCCCGCTGCGTTTCCGTTGAGTGCAATGGTGTCAGACGGGCCAGCTCATGGCAGCAGGTCTGTGAATCCAAGGTCCTTCGACCGCTTTTCCCCCGCTTTTGAAGGTCTTGTCATGAGAGACCTTTTTTTTCAGCCTCCTTGTTTACAAACACGGCAGGGTTTCTGTGACATCAAAATGAAACTTTTCAGAATGTCCAGCACTGTAAAGCATGTAACGCTCTTGTTTTTTAAGAGAAAAAAAATATATTGAAGGGCATCGCAACGCAACTTACACAGAATACATGATGAAAGTAATGGTGCATAGAAAAAATATAAGTAAGCAAAGCATAAATTTCCCCACGGATAGTGCTAGAAAGAACTGGAAAAAAAGCAGTTCTGGATCCATTCTATTTTCTTCATAGTTTTTATTTTTTATTTTTATTTGGATCCTGCGGTTCAAATATCGATTTTTTTTTGGGGGGGGGGTGTTCTTGGTTTACAAAACACTAAGTACTTCCTGCTGTTTTGTGTTTACTATGCATACAAATGACAAGATTGATCAAGATTTTTGTTCTCGAGGTGATAGACATACTTACTCAAACAGAACCTTTTCCCTAACATATGTTATTTTCACACCAGGGACGGCCAAAAATATCAGGATTCCGGAAAATCTAAAAATATCGATTCAATTCTACTACCCGGACTTCGGAGAGAGAAGTTTAACAATTTTTCCATTTTTTTTTTTAAAAAAAAGAATAGATTTAGCCATCTCTACTTCACACGTCATGGAGGAACACTGTTATCATCATTATCAATGTAGAAATCCCCCTCCGCCTCCACGGTTGAAAGATTGACCCTGGCGTTTGGCAAGTCTTGCGATGACTACGTGAAAATGTCACGCTTCGCCACTGCTGACTCTTTAACTGTACAACACCAGAACTAGTGTTTTTTAATTCGTCCATGTTCTCTTGTATTTGAGTAAGCCTACCAGACATGCTCGAAGGGGGTCGGGGCATGCTATCCCCACATCCCCCATCGCCACCCACTGCAACGTCTTAAAGTTGATCCATACAAGCATCTTACCCCCATACCTCCTGCTGCCAGATAATTACAAGCACAATAATTCACGATAAATAATGTACCTTGCTAGGAAATGTTAGCACATATTAAATGGCTGAATTTGAAGGGCTTGGTGCAAGAACATGACAAGCCACACTAAATTATCTGTTTTCTCATTGGAATAAACACAAACATCCATGTCACAACCGGGATTTAGCCACACTTTTGGTGAAAATAGTTTCTTCGGCTCAGGTGACGTTTTGCTACAGTGTCCAACGATTTCTAAGAAATAGCTGCACGCACCAAGACTGTCATGGTGTTGCCCAAATTATTTTCCTCCTTTTTTAAGAACATGACAAGCCACTGTGTAAGATGACGTCATGTCGTGTTGCTCGATGCCAGGAGGTAATTCTTTAATTCTGACACTTCGTTGCCTAATTCTAGGTAGGTAGGCCCTGGCCCTGTTGCCCCACGGGTTATTATAACATTTAAAACACACATTCGTTTGAGTCAGTGAAGATATAAAATATCTACTTAAAAAATTATGAAGTCGAACTGAACATTAAATGCAAAATAAAAATTACGGAATTCTTCAAAAAGTTAAAAATTGCTCTACTGAAAAATTTACTGGATGTGGCTTTGTCATGTTGTTGTTGCACAAAGCTCTTCATTTTCAGGTGTAAAAGGTAAAGGCACAGTACCCTTGTGCATGTGCACACATGTCATGAAGGCATATGGGGTGATGTGGAGGTAGAACTCCACATATTCTTGATCTGAGCCATAGTTGGGATAATGTGATCAGCATCACGCCCGTCTTTACCTCCCAGGGCTACCCATTTACGAGGCTAGTTGGGCCTCAGAGCCGTGCAGTAACCGGGAAATGAATGGAAAATGTCCTGTTCCAGATCACCTGCACAGAAATTTAATTCAAAAATGTAATTCGTATCTTATAACAGTTTTATTTAATTCTCGTATAAGCATCATGGTAAAAGTATTGAACTATCAACTGGAACTAAGTAAAAACTTCCAATGTTCTGTTCTTTTCAATTACTTAGTTTCGGGTGACCAATTATCGTGCGTCCACACTTGCATCCGTATTACGTATCATAATAGACCTGTGGACGGAACGCCGTATCGCATCAATAACTTGATACGAAAAAAAAAGTCTGTCTGATTGCATTTGTAAAGTAACTTCTTAACTACTGAGTTACTTTCAAACCGAGTAACTGAAAAATATGAGTTATAATTTGAGTAACGAAGTAACAACTATTTCCACAGCTCTTGATACCAAGAGACCCGCAAAAGTAAAGACAACTTACGGATACCCATTTATCAGATTCAAAATTTAGCGTCGTATGCCCGGAATTCCATTCAAATTGAAACCCGAGAACTGCAGTTCGATACTCATAGTTGGGCAAATTCAGCTCACCAATTTGCAAATATTATTTCAGAAGTGGCTCCCCCAGGGCTCTGCTGCTCTTTCAATAGAGATATATCCTTATCGCTTGGCCATGAACTTCTCTCAGTGATAACGTTCACAGCTTCAAGGAAAAAGCATGGTTCCTACAAATGGATTGAATTGGATTGGATTGGGAGACGATTACAACGAATTTCGGGAGTGTAACGCAAGGAACATTTACTTTTTCAGTAACGCGTTACAGAAATTACAGGAATAATTGTAACGAGTTCTCTATCTTTTATTGTGCGTGTTACTCGATAAATTCAGAACAGGAGGATATATTTGTCATGGCTAAAGAGGGTTCGTTGTGTTGTCAGTTGATGTAACTTTGTTTTATTTTTAAATTTATCGAGGAGAATAGTTATTGAAAAACATCTTCTGTTTCACCTCTCGTACTACAGGAATTATAATTTTAAAAGTTTTGTAACGAAACAATAAAATAAGATAAAAGTAGAATAGGAAAAGTATGTTAACATGAAATTATTGGAGAGGACACAGTCGTGCGCATACGACATTTCATACATGTTTCTGAATTGAAGACGAATTGGTAAAAGTTGTAAGTGCCAAAAGCGAAAGTGTTGGGAAATCGCATCGTTCCGCACATCAGCCCGTAGGAACGTGCACACTAGTGACCTCTTTACACGCCCTTTGAACTACTTAGAGGGCTACCAGCCACATTTCACGTTTACCACATTATAAAGCATGGCTCATTTCACAGTTTAACGTGGAAAACTGTGTTTGAATTATTGTGGCACTTACAGTGTACACCAATTTTAGTCTTCAATTATTCAGAGCCGCGAAAGTATAGTGTCGACCTCCGTGGCGGAGTGGTTAGCACAGCGCGCTACGACGCCAGAGGTCCCGGGTTCGAATTCCGATTACGACATGGATGTTTGTGTTCGTCTGTCCTGAATGAAAATGAGATTAATTGATATGAGTATAATCTGTGGGGAAGGCTGCGCTTAGGGGCCTTTGTTTTAATAAAAAAAAAGTTTATAGGGCACCTGACTGCAACGCGAGAGACCCGGGTTCGATTCCCTGGGTGGGTGATCTAAGCTCGGAATTTGTTCGGCCTTGTCCCCGCATAATGCGGCTCGGGGCACACCCAGCCTCAAATTGATGGACACATGGGGGCAACCCTGGGGAGTAAAGGCTGCCGGAGCGTGGTGCTGATCACGTGGAAACTTATGACTTACTACATTTTCTAAAAGGTTTACAAAACACATTTTTATTGTCGATTATATGAGAAACTCTTAATTTCGGTGAATGTAACGTTTGAAACACACTGCATCGCGCGCAAATATAAAACATAAGACGACGACGAAATTCTCGACGTAACGATGGTGGCGCCGCGAAGGACACGACAATCGTGCTGCCACCTACGGTTAGCTTTGCCCGTTACATGCTGGTGATCTCGCAGTCAGCAACGGCAGCAGAGAGAAGGTGACGGAAGCACAATGGCAACACTGAAGAGAAGTCTCTGGGTGCAACCGGAAGTTTTATAGTCTGTGAAGGTCGTTCAAGTGTCCTTTCGAAGTGGGTCAGAAGAGCCAGCTGTATTCGTTTGTGAATGAAGTTGTACTGGCAGCTGTAATGTGAGAAAAGGTACACTGTTGTCAAAGTTTTACGACCTGATATAATGATCGGTGTTGTGTTTATTTAAATGCGTTGTCTTTTCTGCAGCACTCTATCGGCAGTCTAACCAAACTTAGAGAATTTAGTGCAAGGATTAAATGTCCTCAAGCATTGGATTTACAAGGTAAAATATTTTACAATTACAATGAATAAGCGTGAGGTTGATTGTGAAGAAGGAGCTGAAAGCAAGGTTCCGAGGCTTGAGGAAGAACAGACTGTCAGCAACAATCAGTGCAATGCCGAAGTAGTTCAGCAGGATTCGAACACCGAAAGTACATTATCAAAGAAGCAGCTGAAGAGGTTAAGAAGAAAGGAAAAATGGTTGGAACATAGGAAGGAGAAAAGGGAGAAGGAGAAGCAAAAGTTAAAGGAAAAGAAGCAAGAAGCACGTTTAAATAATATTAAATTAGGCCCTTCTAGGAAAGAACTCAAGAAGTCTAAGATGTCAACCAGCAAGTGCAAAGTTACTGTTGTTATTGACATGTCATTTGACGAACTGATGAATGACAGGGATATTGGAAAATGCGTGAAACAAATTCATCGTTGTTATAGTTTAAATAGGAGAGTGAACGATCCACTACAATTCTACGTGACAAGTTTTAGTGGAAAGACTGAAAAGGAAATGGAGAAACATGATGGATACCAGAACTGGGATGTCAATTTCAGTGGTAAAACTTACACAGATGTATTTGAAAAGACTAATATAGTTTACCTCACAAGTGAATCTGAAAATGTTATAAACACTTTGGAAGATGACAAGGTGTATGTAATTGGGGGTTTAGTTGATCATAATTCACAGAAGGGACTATGTTATAATTTAGCAAAGGAAAAAGGAATAGATCATGGAAGGCTTCCTATTGATGAATACATAAAGCTGAAAACTAGAAAGGTGTTAAGTATTGATCATGTGTTTGACATAATGTTAAACGTTTGCCAAGGAAATTCTTGGGAAGAAGCTTTTCTTAATGTAATACCCCAAAGGAAGGGTGCAGAGAGAAAAAGTGAAGCGGAATAACATTTTTTTTAAATGTGATTTACACCGGGATTTATCATATATATATATATTTTTTTTTTACGTGTGGATGGTAACAATTATTGAAGAGATGTGAAATAAAATTTACAACAGTCTTCCAAATCTATTTTGATTGAGTTACAAGCATTTATATTTTTGCACATTATTTCTCCTGCTATTTATTTGCTGGTCTCTCTGATCTAGTTGCCATGCCGCAATAATAGGGAACTAGGGTAAGACATAGATATTAGTATTTTCCCTCTATCCACCACACTAATTTATTTTTATTGTGATTGAGCTGGTAGTTAGCTGTAGTGACAGTGATTTAATAAATAATGCATTTACATCTTAATATGCATGCATTTAATATTTTGTCATTATTTTTTTAATTTTAGTAATTTTATGTTGTACATTTCTAATGCTAGATTATCTTAAATTAGTTACATCAAGATTATACACTAATATCTATGTCTTGCAAAAATAACTTACATCTGTTATTAATCATTAGACCATGTGAAAGAAAATGGGCTAAATGAATAGCTAATTTTGAATGATGCTCTTTTATGAACACTGTAACATCTTTGCACTCTGATTTTAATAGTAAAACAATGAAATAGGGGTAGAAGAAACTATTACGAACTATTTCAGATATATCAAAGTAGGTTGATTGAGAGTTAGAATCTAAACCTAACTGTTTCTTCTGCAACCTGAAAATATAAAATATGAAGTGACATTGAATATTTATCCTATCATTGACACATTAGGAAATTAACCAATATTCAATGTCACTTCTTATATTATATTTTCAGATTGACAGAATATCTATGGGATAGTTCTTAACAAAGCAGGATGTGCGATGACAATGATATCCCAAATTTTACATTGTAATGCTTCTTCTCAATCAGACTTCTGCATACTTGATTAAGCTGTGTGGTAGAGTGGGAAAGCATCTTACGAGACAAGGAATTTGTTTAATATCATGTGTGACATTTGCGAAATGCATTTCCAGTGCATTTGCTCCCAGCAAGTACCTTTGGAAGTTAACCACAATCTCAAGTTTCAGTTGTGAGAGGTTTTAGTTTCACTATGTTCTATGCACTTACAAATCTGGAAAGTACAGAACTACCAAATTAATCAAACTTAGCCGAACCAACTCCTAATGTTTAAAATGTTAAATGCACAAAATTTAAGTGGCTTCAAACTACTAACAGAGGAGTCCAGCAATGTGAACTTGAGCCAATTTTTCAGACAAGCTAGTATATATCGTAAGATTGACATCGTGCACACACAAACATCCCTAACTGGCAGCATCTCTGCTTGTGTGAATCCTCCAAAATCTTTCTGCATTCTGATTAACGCTTGTGTTGAATATTTTTATTTTGTGAAGTACTATTGGAGATTGGTTTATCATCATTTGTCATTTCCTGCCTCTGGCTGGGTTGGCATAGAAGTCAAGCTAAAGGTAAAGGTAAAGTGCTCCCCTGTGCATAGCACCACGCCATGAAGGCGTATAGGGGGTGTGGGGGTAACGCCCCACACTTTCTTGATCCGGTCGTGAGTGGGGGTGATGTGATCAGCATCACGCCCCTGACCGCCTTTACCCCCCAGGTACCCATGTTATTCGACGCTGGGTGGGCGCCGGGGCCGCTTCCATCGTTAGCAAAGTTCCCGGATTTGAACCAGCCGGGGATCGAACCTGGGACCTTTAGCATGGTAGTCAGATGCGTTACCGACTGAGCCACCGTGGCCAAGCCTCTCCATTTTTTCCTGGTCTTTCACCACTCCTATCTTTCCACGGTGTTCCAATCGTGTCCTCTTCTCCTAACATTCTCCGCTATCTGCTCTTTCCACAGACATCTTGGTGGTTTATATTGCTTGTAATACTTGACATGATACATCAATACATTCGCAAACTTAGTAGAAAAGGTTAATAATGCACTAAAAATGCTGACAAAGGCAGAAATTTATTTAAAAATACACACTATGCACGTGACGTTTCAACCTTCCAGTAAGGTATGCTTCAGACTCTGAACAACTTTGAATCGATTGGAATTTGGTTTATTCATGTGTTATTTGGTTGTGTTTATTAAGCATGGAAACAAGGCTTAACAGTGTTATTAGAAAAGGTTATCAAGATTTCAGTGTATCATATACTTACAATGTCAGTGAAGCAATGAGTGTTTAGCTTAAAGATATTGCTTTCCAGGTTCTGCACATAAATAAAACATTTAGGTTCTATCATTTGGAAGTAGATTCAGTAAGGTTGGCATCATGATCAAAGAAGCAAATATATTTTACATATGCTTAAAATTTGAGAGTGAACATCTTCAAATGAGGTTTCAACTGTTGATACCTACTTTTGTTAAACATTGCAAGTTTATTAGTAAAATTCTGATGAGTGCATATGCTTTGAAATATTGCCAAATGAGTGTTTTTTTATGCAGGTGTTAACCTTAATATGAAGTAGTCTCAGTGGACAGAATAAAATATGGTATCTCGATGCAGCAGGATCATTTTTGAAGTTAGAGTTCATTTCTGAACACACTCTAGTTTTACATCAAACATCCAGATAAAGATGCAGATGGGAATTGCATTGCCTAAAGTTTTATCTAATTTTCACTGACCAAGCCTTAAGATTCATGCGCAGCTGCTTAGAATCTGATGTGCATCGCCTATTTTTTTTTCTTTGAATGCCTATGAGCCACACTAACATTATGATGTTTGATTGATTAATTTGGTGTTTTAAGTCTACTTTATGCACAGTAAGGCTAATCGGGACTGGACCCACAGTTTTAAGTTGAATCTGAACCACTTGTGCCTCCACCATGTTTCGAACCTGGGACCTCTTGATTACAAGGTGACGATGCATTATGATGATGTGAACCAGGAGTGCAGTGATAATTACTTTCTTATATGATGGTAGCTTGTAAGGTTTTATGTTAAATGCAATGTTTTTTAAGTGCTGTAGACAAGATGCAATACCCTCATTTATAGAAATGTGCTTAACACGTTGCTATGAATGACTGTAGGCCATTGTGAATAATTGTCACAATACTTTGACCATATTTACTCATTTGATAGCAACCTAGATGTACTGATTTATTCATACACAGCCTCCTAACACCTGCAAGTTTTTTGCAATACTTGCCTAAAATTGCTGACAGTCAGTCATTTCCACACTAAATATGTCTTTATACCACTCGCCTTAAAAATAAACTTTCAACCTCCAAATGGAAATTTCTGAATGGTCCTGTGTCAAAGTGGACCCCAGAACAGTTTTCCACAACTGTCTACATAATGGGGTTTATTCAGTTTGAGACTTCCCCCACATTTTTTTGTACGAAATCATGCGCAGTAAAAGTGATTAAAGGTACCATCTGTGATTCAAGGCATAGTTTATGAGAAAGACCTTTTGCCATTTACTCTAACCCGTTAACAGTAACATGAAGTATCTGAAGGTGGTTACCATGAATCACTGTGAGCAAAGGAAAGTACGTGAACTGCAGAAGTTTTTTCTTGAGTTACGTTACAGTTTAGAAGATTTTTTTATATTTGAAATAACAAATAACTTCACGTAACTTGATATTGTTTAGATGACATTTGAAAATAATCCAAATGTAGGAATGCATCTCAGATTTACGTGAAAAAGAGGTAAATGTCTGTTATATTGGAGACACATTTCTTCATTTTTACAGAAGAAACTACTTGAGTAAAGTAAAGTGCTCCCCTGTGCATAGCACCACGCCATGAAGGCGTATAGGGGGTGTGGGGGTAACGCCCCACACTTTCTTGATCCGGTCGTGAATGGCGGTGATGTGATCAGCATCATGCCCCTGACCACCTTTACCCCCCAGGGTTTCCCCCAGGTACCCATGTTATTCGACGCTGCGTAAGCACCGGGGCCGCTTCCATCGTTAGAAAAGTTCCCGGATTTGAACCGGCCGGGGATCGAACCTGGAACCTTTAGCATGGTAGTCAGACGCGTTACCGACTGAGCCACCGTGGCCACTACTTACGGAAATGAGTTTCTGTAGCATTTTGAAAGTTCGTGGAGGTATTTTCTCACCTTAGAATGCTGCACAACAAGAAATAAGCACTTTTGATATAATAAACTTTCATTCTGTGCAAAGCGACAACATTATGCTGTTGTTTCCATTATGTACCTGCAGATGGCACGAGCGTCGAAAGCCACGTGGTTTTGCCAGTGTTTCCAAATGTGCCTTTTTTTAAGAGATTTTTTTTAAACTATGCTTATCTTACCTAACCTTGCCGGAAATTGTTCGTGGGGCTATCGAATGGTTTTTGGGGCTGTCTGTCAATGGTTCGTGGGGCTATCCGTCAATGGTTTGTGATGACATAATGAACATGAAAGTAGGTATTTTTCGATTAAGAAGGTTGAAACACTGCATACCCACTCCAAATCAACAAAACACAAGCACAACACGCGATGATCCACAGCTGTGCGCGCCATATTGTATGTTCTGCAATGGAAGAAAGGAACCAAAAGAATTACTCATAATGTGAAAAATCTAAGTTATTTTCGTGTAAAAAGCATAATGGCACCTTCAACTACGTTCCGCAATACACAATTGGTAAGTACGAACCATCCAAAACACAAAATGTCAGATTTTTGTGTGTCTCCGATATAACAGATATTTACCGAAAAAGATTTGAGGTATGTTCTGGAAATAGAAAATTCTGCACAGTATGTGTGTGTGTGTGTTATTGCATCAGTTGCAAACAAATTTGAAGTTCACTTGATGCTCAGATACGCTAATGCACAACTGGAAAGAGGCATTTATGAAATTTTAATAACTTTGTCAATGAGATTAATTACAATGGTGGTAGAATACCATCTTGCTGGACTAATCTGGAATCTGCAATCTTCAATTTAAAAACACCCAGTGGATGATCTCAATACTTCCATCTCCTCCTTTTTAAACTTACCTTTTAAAGGGTGCAATTTTAAATTGATTTTTTCCAACTCCTTAGGATGATGACAGGTGATTATCGAAAATTGAGCAACAGCTACATTTTTCCTCAGCATTTGAAGTTAATTTTGAATGTGACAACAGCATTAAAAAAATCTACAATAATGCTTACTTTTGCAGGAGGTTCATAGAGACAGTCTTTTACATGGAAATACGGATAATCTAGATTTTTAAATATCTTGATATTGCAGATTATAGATATCCACGTAATATATTTCATTAGTATCTGAATATATATCTAATATCCAGATCAGATAACTAACTGAAATATATGAATATATTCCGGGTAACAGCTACTTTTTTTTTGGCTGCATTCTATTTTTGGGAGAAATGCCTCGTTTGCGCCACACCCAGAACAAATGCTGTGGGTATGAATGGTGTAAGAGACAGCAAAATGTCATATAGTACTGTGAAATGCAACTTGCAGTGCAAAGACGAGTGATCCATTTTCTACTGCAATGACAAAGCAATAGTGTCAACAACCAATGGCTCAGTACGTTAGCAGCATTGATCATTTTCAGTATATGATTTAACCAGCAGGAAGTTATTGTTACAAGAATGATAGATATGCACTTTCTGGAATTACAATTATTTTCGTCACATTATTTGTTCACAAATTTTAGAATTACAATTCGATTAGAACACTCGGGTTTACACATCAGTTTCCTGAACATATTTTATGATATTGTAAAAAGTATGTACGAGTTATTGACTTTCCTGCAGAAACGACAATTTTCTTTAGTTAATATACATTTTAGAAATTTATGTATTTTCCTACTTTTCATCGCTTTTCTCTAATTTTGCTAATCATGACAATGCCGAATGAATGGTTCATTTAGTAATTCTTTTATCTAGAGAATTTCTGTCTCTTTGGCTAATTGTGAGTATGAGGAAGAATGATGATAAGCAGTGCAGGGAATGCAGCAGCCGGATGATCCCATCCTTCCAAGAAGGTGTCTTTCCCAGTTTTTATTTCAAGTCCACTTTATGCACAGATAAGCTAATCGAGACTGGATCCGAACCACAATGTGTGTCTGCCATGTATCGAACCTGGGGCCCTTTGATTACAAGGTGACAATTTTCCACTACACTACAGAAGCATTCGCCATCTATCCTCAAGGTTCAAGTAAAACATTCCCCCTCCCCTACCCAACTAACATTCCGTTTAAGGGCCAATAAGATAAAATTGATAAAAATCACATTTTAATGTTATTCACCTTTTGCATAACATGTAATAGTTAATTTTGATATATATGATAATTATCTAGATAGAAAATCCATCATGTTCACGACAATTATCATCCTTGAAAAAGTGTCATTGAGATATTTTTTCAATCAAAATTCTGTCTTCATATCAGTGTATTGAACAATGAAATATTTATTCTATAAAATATGTTGATATATAAATAATCCTACCAAATTTTATTGGTGTATATTAGTAATCATTAATTTGGGTAACACCCTAGTTGCATCACACACATATCAAATTTGAATTAATATGCCACTTACATAGATATGTTATTCTCAAACACTATAGTAGAAATAAATAACTGAAGTAACACTGGTATCAAAATTACCGAATCGTGATAATAAATAACAGAATTTATTTTCCAGAAAGTACAATTATCATACTAGGGAAATCTTTTAAATATCCATGTGGTTGTTTTAAGTTTTTTTATGCAGGAGTAGCATATCAAGCTACTTTTGGGTAAATGTATCTGTAGCGAAGCTATATTCTTGGAAGAGTAGCTGTAGCAATGCTACTTTTAAAATGTAGTGTTCTGATCACTGTCTATTACTGATGCAGTACCAGCAAATGTATTACATGCACAGTCAACAATTTTAGTAGAAGCAATCTAGGAAGTCACAGAAAAGTTTCTATAAAAGCCATTTGATATTGAAGAGAATAGTTGTCAAGTAATATTTTTCATTCAATCACCCTTGTTTTTGGTAAGGAATAGGGGAGCAGCCACTGCACTCTTATTCTTTGCTTCTGCTTAGAGCTTTTTAGAATCACATTTAGATGATGACTGGTCTTTCAGTTTGGCAACAGTGTTCTTTTTAACCAATCGAGCAGGTTCCACCACCTCTGTATTTGATAAGGCTCTATTGTGCCATTGCTCATTTTCATTAACTCCTTGTAAAAAGAAAATCTTCAGTAAGGGAAATTAAACATCGATTACAAGAAGGAATAGAAAATTATATAGTTTCGCATAAGGTAAAGGTAAAGTGCTCCCCTGTGCTTAGCACCACACCATGAAGGCGTATAGGGTGTGTGGGGGTAACGCCCCACACTTTCTTTATCGGGTCGTGAGTAGGGGTGATGTGATCAGCATCACCCCCTGACCGCTTTTACCCCCCAGGGTTTCCCCCAGGTACCCATGTTATTCGACGCTGGGTGGGCGCCGGGGCCGCTTCCATCGTTAGAAAAGTTCCTGGATTTGAACCGGCCGGGGATTGAACCCGGGACCTTTAGCATGGTAGTCAGACACGTTACCGACTGAGCCACCGCGGACAACCATAACTTAGTTTCGCATAAGGTGTATACTTATTTTTTCCTGTCAAAATGTGTGAATATTTAAAGTAAAAAGAACAGCAAGTTGTAGGTTTTGGATTTTTTCCTCACATTCAGTTCTGATTACATCTTCAAGCTGATTATTAAGCTGCATCATAGTTATAAAGAATGCCATTTACGAGTGTCACAACTGCCCTGTATTTCTTATGGAGAATGACCATGCTCACTCTCCACCTTAGTTTTCATTATGAAAAGATTCTCTTGGGCTATCGACCATGTGAGTTGATGGCCACAACTCACCTGGTCAGTAGCCCAAGAGAATCGCTTCATCCTTTGTTGCCAGGAAAGCTTCAGGATTTACTTAGTTTTAATTACTGAAAACAATTTTTTTTTTTTTCCATTTTTCATAACAGCCAGTTCTTCAGCTTTTCTTCTTTCCATCCATGTGTTTTGTGCAGTCATGTAGTGTAACATGTTCATACAGTACTGTTTAGTGACATAACCAGTTCTCGCATAACTTCCTTTATATTAACCTGTAGCACAAGAGCCCGTGAGCCTACCTACAGACTGCTGGCCTTGCTCCCACATGCCGATGTGGGAGATCATCGAACCAGTTATGGGGTGACGTGTGGTCAGCATGATGAACCCCCATCATGTTCAATGTTGTAGGTTTCCATGATGGAGTTGTGCTACTCATTCATAACTTCCCAGTTTCCTCATGATGGTTAGGCGTACCATTTTTTTTTTGGGTCCAATTACGTGGCATTATGATTAGTGCCTAGAGAAAATATGAACCTGATGAAGGGGGCAGTTGTACCCTGAAACGTTGTTTTCTAAACTTCATACTCACTCGAGTAAGTTCAATTTTGTACTAATTTAGTATTGCTTATAATATAACATGATGGCCAGGGCCTACCAACTGACTGCCGACCTCACTCCCACATGCCTCAGCAGAAGTGGGAGATCATCCAATCAGTTACGGGGTGTCGTGTGGTCATCACGACAAATCCCCAGTCGTTGTTGTAGGTTTCCGTGACCGGGTTACGCTACTCATTCATAGCTCCCCAATTTCCTCATGATGGTGGCTGGCCACCAGTCTCATACAGTGGCCAGAAACTTGTGTGAAAGGTTGTTACGCTTCCCCCAGCGTACTCAAACCTGCATGCCCAAATCCTGATACCGTGACTCGAACCCTCAACCTCCTGGTTACGCTACCATCAGGTTATCTTCCCAGGTCCTTCCCCTTTCACTCTGGCTTAGGGGTTAGCGATTTGTTTAATTTGAAGTTGAGGCTGTTTTCTGCGTGGACCACACAGCATCGGAACGGGCCAAAACAGCACCCACACAGTGTGGAAGAAGATTCAGAACTGTGTATTTATGCATATACACATGGCAACTGACCAGCCCCCACCCTTCTGGGACAAAGACCCTTCGTTGAGCTGAAAAGACAGCAAGTCATTGGGAAAAATTAACATTAGAATTCCTGGCTAAGCAGCAAGAGGCAACCATGACACAAACACAGCTTCACACCTGTGTCTGTTAAAAACCACACATCAGTGCTCTTGACATGAGCACTAAGTGGTGAATATACAAGAGTTTGGCTTTTTATGCTTTGAATGATGATAGCAAAGTTGTGGAGCTAAGTCAGACTACCTATAGATGTATTGGACCAGTAAAATTAAGTGTTGCTATTTTTGACTTTGATTATTTGACTATATTTGATTGGCTTCAAATCTAATAATTTACCTTCACTATCAAGTGTTGTTTCCATATATTGAGTTTTGATTATAATTTTCAGAACTACCACTGCAAAAAAGATGCTTGTTCGGAAGCAAAGCTTAACAGCCATTGGTCCTGTTCTTGGTTTGGTGGGGAACTACCCAGGTAGTCAGCATCAGATCAGGGTGTTGACAATAAACGATGGGGAAATCCAAGAGTCAACCTTGTACAGACTACAGAAGGGTAAGTGTTACAAGACTCACTTTTAGAAAAAGTATTTTTTGAACTGACTATGCGATGAGATTTTTTCACCTATTTGGACCCTGGAAATTGGCAAATTTCATGATCATAAAACTAAATTTTAGGGAATAGTAAATACAGTAGAATTCTGATTTTACATTTCAGTTTATTTTTGTGCTTTATATTAGGGTCAAAATTGCCCTAATAAAGGCACATGGTGGTTCTGATCCCATTTTAACTATAGGTCCAGTCACAATTAGCCATTCTATTTTTAAAGTAAAAATTAAAGCAAATTCAAATTTTAGTAGATTTCCACTGATACCGATGTTTGAAAATTGTGACATTTAAAAGTTGTTCAAAATATTAGTGTGTAAGCATTCCATTTCAATTTATCAAAAGTTTTGCTTCAAAGTATTCAAGAATGACATCATATTGTGCAATCACAAATCCAGTTTTTCACATAATACTGGTACAAAATAAATGGCAACTTTGAATTTTGCATGCCATTTGTGCACATCCCGTGAAAGTAAAAAATGCCAGAAAAATATCGAGATGGCCACTTCTTGGTTGTAATGATTCCATTGAAACTTAATGGGAGTGTTAAAACCCAGAGCTATCCATGACTGTACATAAATCCCAATGGATACTTTTCCCGGTGGAGGCACATAGTGGTCAGATCCCACATTAAGTTGTAGGTCCTGTCCTGATTAGCCTTACTGTGCATAAAGTGCACTTAAAACACCAAATCAATCAATCAATCAACCAACGGATATTTTCCAAATACTGATGCATCGTTTCGACCCTATTTTATACATTTTACATTTCTGGTACACATTCAGTAACAGCTAATATCATATTTTATGTGTGGGGCCCAACATCCAACCCTCCCTTCCTCAATATGCCTTAAAGGTATGTTGCAATATGCAGGCGTTAGCTTTACCTTTTTACATTTAACTGTTCACTCCCCACCCCCAAAGTAAGATCAAATCATTTCAACTTCCAAAAGAAAATTAATAAGAGCATTTGCATAATAATTCCACAAAATTGATCTCAAATCTTGAAATACTGAAGCTATAGGATGTTGGGTGTTTAAAAGATAATGATTGATTGAATTGGTGTTTTAAGTCCACTTTATGCACACTAAGGCATAAAAGATAAGTCTTGTTTTGTGAGGTTTTACATAGGGTTGAATCAGTACCACTTTGTCCTCGTACCACCTGAAACTCTTAAAGATTCCCACTGATACTAATGCTTGAAATTAGTAGTAATTAAAATTTGTTCAAAATATTGATTCATTAGTGTAAAGTATTCCACTCCAGTTATAAGCATCAATTTATCAAGGATTTTGTTTTAAAATATTCAAGAAATTACATCAGAATGTTAAAATACATGTTATGTAATCGCAAAATTCAGTTTTTCACACAGAACTAGTGCAAAATAATTTTAAGATAATTAGACTCCATAAAAGTATCGCATGGCTAGGGTTACCAGATCACTATAAGGGAAAAAGTAGGACATGTTGTCCTAAACTGTAGAACTTTAGTCAAAATGTAGGACACAAATTGTTCACAGTAAATAATATACATTACTAATTACTAGAGCATGTTTGCGTAAAATTGACACATTTTAAGTATTTCTTTAAATAATGATTTTTTTTCATGATTCCTTACATACAAAATTCCCAAACTTGTAATCAATATTAAACGATTTACTTCTTACTATACGTGTTTTCATTCGTACTTCTCAGAGGAGCGAATCTTTCTCAAAATTTCAATTTGTTCCGTATACCCCTTACTTTACATTCAAAATATTGAATAACAGTAGGAAACATCTTGTAGGATTACTTCTATTGTTATAAATGCTAAAGCAAGAAATTACACTCAATTCTTCATTGATTATAGCTTCAGTCTTTGTTCTAGCCCAAAACATTTGTTTTTGCAATGTCTGAATCAAAGGAAATCTCTCTTTCCAGCTTTGAAAGGCAAACTTAATGATTTCTCTTTGTTGAACTGAAACACATACAGTAAAACCTCATTAATCCAGACTTTGCTTAATCCGGACAGACAAAAGGCCAAAAAAAAAAGCAGAATGCAAGGTTTGAATTGATTGATATGGTGTTTTAAATCCACTTTATGCACAGTAAGGCTAATCAGGACTGGACCTACAGTTTAAAGTGGGATCCGAACCACTGTGCCTCCACCAGGTTCGAACCTGGGACCCCTTGATTACAAGGCAAATACTCTTCCACTGAGCCATTGGGGAGGCTCTGCAAGGTTTTAAATGTGGCTAGAAGTCAACAAGAGAACTTCCCAAAGAAAAGGCAGTCAACCACTGATGAAATTCAGTTTCCCACAGACTTTGTACTGCATAGTGCATTTAGGCCTATGCCCTTTGAACACACCATAATAAACGTGTTTTGTTGCTATAACCTGAGTTTTAATGCAGTTTCTACTGTTCTTTTAGGTTATTTCAGTTAATCTGGACTTTCATTAAACCGGTCAACTTATCCCCCCCTCCATTAGTCCAAATTAACGAGTTTTTACTGTATTTTCTTAATTCAAATTATGTGATGCTCCAAATGTAGGGCATGTATGATTTTTTCCAAAATTCTCCTGCCGTGCATAAAGCCAAAATGTAGGACATGTCTGGGAAAAAGAGGACGTCTGGTAACTCTATACATGATATTTTGGAGATCCCTTGAAAGACGAAAATGCTGGTATTGGTATCGGATCCGCCAGTTTTATCCCGTCTTTTGTTTTTGCTAAGTTACTTCATGAGATGCAATCATAATCTTGCAGGATGGACTCTCCAATTTCGTCTGGGCCCTACCTTGCTCGGAAGGAAAGTTACAATATATGTAAACCACCCTGAAAATGTTGATGAGGACTTTATTAGGAATAAATACCATCCGCTTGCTTGGAAGAGTGATAGCGGAAACCATTCTGACGACACAGCAATATATGCAGATGTGTCCGTTCGGAGAGCTGGGTCATTTCATTACTACTTCACCTATGAAGGAAGGTGAGTATCCTAACATCATAGCAAGTAACATATGTAAAATTTGTGTAGTTTTTTTATTTTTTTTTTATGAAATACTTCTCAGCAGGGTTGCATAATTTCTAGTGTGTTGATATAACTGACTGAATGTATGGGTTCAAATTGAATCAACATTTCTCAGTATCATCCCGAGTTCTGGTATCTCACAAGGCATGCAAAATGATGATAGAGATTTTCTCAGTGCAAATGTCTTGTGATTTATTTTCAAGTTGGGAAGAATGATCTTTCCAATTTGGAACATATGAGGGATTGAGAGCACAAGTGGCGTAACTCCATTCAAGACAGTTTTGAGAAAAACATACATTTAAAGAACTTAGTATTATCTTTAGCTGTTGAAGCACAACACAGTGGTGCCTCTGTGAGCAAGAATTTGAAACTTAGGAGATACTAACTTCTAGCACTGGAATGTTAATACTTCACAGTTGTAAATTATACAGGGTAAGTCAAAATGGTGGACCCGATTACAGAAATTTATTCTGTGAAATCTAATAAACATATGTTATTGTGAGAGACGCGCTTCAAAAGGTTAACTTTCAAAGTTTAGTTTCCACGCAGTGTTTCCACTTTCTACCGCTAGGAGTCAGCAGCGAGCAGGAAAATGGCGTTGACTGGAGAACAGAGATCTTTCTGTGTGCTTGATTATCATGTGAACAAGTCTGATTAGTGTGCAATGGCATTTCCATACCAAATATCGGAGAGAACCACCTACGGGGAAGGCCATTCGTAAGTGGTATGAACATTTCAGAGATTCGGGCTGCATCTGTAAACTAAAATCAACTGCCCATCCATCGACTGGGGAAGAGACAGTGGAATGAGTGTGCACATGTTTCGTGCGGAGTCCACAGAAGTCCACCTACCGGGCAGCGAGAGTACTTCAACTTCCACAGAAAACTGTCTGGCAGGTTCTGCGGAAACGTTTACAAATGAAACCCTACCGCTTGCAACTAGTTCAAGCCTTAAAAGACACTGATTATGCTTTGCCCTCATCCTTCTGTGCTGATTTCCTCGCGTTAATGGAAACTGATGGGTTCTCTGAGAGGTTAATTTACAGTGATGGAGCAACTTTTCACCTTTCAGGGAAAGTGAATAGACACAACATAAGGATTTGGGGAACTGCTAACCCCCATAAATTTGTGGAACACGAAGGCGATTCTCCCAAAGTGAATGCCATTTCCCATGAAAAGATGTATGGGCCCTTTTCCTTCCATGAACGTACTGTGACAAGACTTGTTTTCCTAGATAGGCTGCAACTATGGCTCCATCCCCATCTTGCAGAGGATAACGCAGATTTCATTCTCCAATTGGATGGTGCCCCTGTGCATTACCATGGCAGCATTCGGGACCATCTCAATGGGGCATTGGAACAACATTGGATAGCCCGTGCATGTCCGGAGGATCGACCTCTCCTTCATTGGCCACCTCGTTCCCCCGACTTGACCCCATGTGATTTCTTCATGTGGGGTTTTGTCAAGGATCATGTTTACGTACCACCACTTCCAACAACTGTGGATGACCTGCGTGCCAGTATCACAGCAGCCATTGCTGATATTGACCGCAACATGCTCTACACAAGGTTTGGCAGGAGATAGACTATCGGCTTGATGTGTGCAGTGTTACGCGAGGTGCTCACATAGAACACTTGTTGTTTTTTTTAAAAAAAACTTTGACAGTTTACCTTTCTTAGCACATGTCTCACAATAACATTTGTTTATTATATTTCACAGAATAAATGTCTGAAATCAGGTCCATCATTTTGACTTACCCTGTACATGCAACTTAATTTCCCCTCATACATAGATTACTCCTGCAATTAAATTCAGGTGAACAAAATTGGTCCAGATGGAAAGATTGATTCATTTGGTTTATTTTACTTTGCTTTTCTGTCACTTTTGGCTAATTGCGAAGATGAGATATTTGTGATTTGATGAATTGATGAAGGGACACTTGCAAAGAACACTCATAACCAGGCTGGAACTCGAATCCAGGGTGCCTAATATAGTAGCAGGCTGTGATAACTGCATGCCACAGATAGAAAAATAAACTAGAAAAGTTTATTCTTGCAGTCACATAGTGTGTGCAATTTGCTACCAGGAGTGACAGAGAAAAGTGGTCAACCTAAAAGCTGAACTTCACTCTGTAGTAAATAAAATTACTCTTAGATCTCGGTGAAATGATGAAATAAAAGATTACTGAAGCTGATGTCTTTGCTCATAACATTTGGAACAAATTCTGTATTATTATTATTTTCCTTGTAGTTTACGGTTCTTACAAGCACATGAACACAATTTTTTATGTAACATTTCATGAGAACACACGTTCCCTTCATCAGACCTTTATTCCTAAAGGTCTTTTCTACTCTTATGGTGGGCACCATACATGCTAGCAAGGGAAGAGGGAGGAGCGGGGAAGCGACCGATCCAGCGCGATAAGAAACTTAACATCCTCTACCTTGTAACTCTCGGAGCCACCACTGTTGTCTGGTTGGTCTGCGACGTATTCCCCGTTCCCCACTTCCCTTGCCAGCATATAGGGTAGAAAAGACCTATTGTTTGAGTAATGTTAGCATTGTTTAACAATTCTATTGTTGACATTGAACAGATTGTTTTTATTAAATAACTATTTATATTGCAATGTGGTTTCCAGCATGCCAAAAAACAAGTATTGTAAAAACTATGTTCTAATTCTCAAATTTTACACGGGTTCATTAATATGAGAAAAGTATAAAGTGTGCGAGATTTGAAAACTGTACAAGAAAAGAGAATCCATAAGTCAGATTTCTTAGGTTTTGCTTACAGTAGAACACAACCCTGTAGTGTACTAAATGTATGAAAATTGTAATCAAGCGTACTTAATCATTCTTGAACATTTGACTATCGGAGGTAGTTTATTTTTTTATATATGATTTTTTATGGAAAAAAATGGCTTACTTGCCCCTTCTTGGAAACCATTACTGAATTTATATGGAGAGTTATGCTTTCTCTGTCCCAGGATTCCATGCAGCAAGCAAATGAAAACAAGTGCTCTGCACAGTTTAGTGACTTGAGAGAACTTTGCTTTGCTCCACCGACTCCTGGTACACAACATATTACTAGACACTACTTTATAAAATATTAAGTTAATATAGTGCATAAATGTTCTATTATCAATTTTACAGTGAGAATGTTGGTTATCAAGGATCCGGCTATTTTCTCGTCGATCCCGTTTTGGCATATGGAACAGACGAAGTTCTCCCGTTGGATTGCGTTCAGTGTCAAACTGTCTTGGCAAAAAGTTTAGGCCCATTTCAAACATGGGAAGCTAAGCTAAGAGTTACTAAAGAGAGTGGCTACAATGTTGTTCATTTCACACCAGTTCAGGTAAGTCACCATTTCAGTGTCACAGGTCAATAAATTAAGTCTGACATTCCTAAACCCAATGGTTGTTGCAGCAGCATACACCATGCATGTCTACAAACAATGAAGGCAGTGGCGGCTTGTAATCACACATTCGCTATTATCTCAAACGGCTCATTTGCAGACCCATGCTTATTGAGACTTTTTTCTTCTATTATAGTGTACTTTCACCTGTGTCAGTTTGCGATTTTACTTATGAGACACCCTGTATATTGTCCATTCTGGGAAATATCAAAGGGAACTGCATATTACTTTAAAATAAGGAGAAAAGAATGCTTATATAAATTTGCACTAATTTAAATAATAATATTACATGTTATTTATTGAGAGATTGTATCTGTATTGATAAATTATATTTCCTTATATTGACTCATCCTGGCAGAATACAGATTAACCTTTTGGAGCCCAATGCCATTTTCACATGTAACCCCCTTGATGCCCGAGCCGACTTTGAGCAAAATGCAGAGTTTCAATTAAGTGAGTGTAGATCGGAGGCTAATTGCCTTAGACAGATGAGTGATATACCGTTGTACGCGGAATGAATGAGAGATTTATACTATATAAAATTTATGCAAATTCGGCATATATGTGGTGGGGGGAGAACACTCAAATTCCAAAAGTTCCGAAAAAATGGGGATTCCCCCTCCCCTCAAGAAAAAAGTACATGGCAGTGTTGACATGCACATGGAAATTATCGCTGACATGTAAGGAACACAAAAATATTTGCATTACGTATGACCAATGTAACGCGAGTTGTACCCCCAAAAGGAATGGTCAGCATGCCACTGATTCAAGCTTCAAAAAAATGCAGCGGCACCTTGAAATGACTGTAGCTCAGAGGCTAATTGCCTTAGATAGATGAATGATATACCTTTGTATGCGGAATGAATCACCGATTCAGACGTTATAAAATTCATGCACATTCGGCGTATATATGGAGGGGGGAAGGGGGAATCCCCCCAAAATCTTTCTTTTTTAAAATGAGCCCCCCCCCCCCCCCCCCGAAAAGAAGGACATGAAAAGGTCAACATGCACATAGAAATTATCGCTGGCATGTAAGAAACAGAAAAATATTTGGATCATTTACATATGTTACCAATGTAGTGCGAGTTGTACCCCTGAAACGAAAGGCCTGTGCGTCACTGTCTCAAGCTTCCAGGAGGAAAAGCTAGAACGGAGTGACAAAAGCGTGCCAATTCTTGCAGCTACTTTCAAATTCTATTTTTAGACAATGCAGGGTAACCTTTGTAGCCATTTGTGAAACACTGTGCTCAAGAACAAAGGCTTTTCTTCAGCGTAACTCGAACTTACATTTTTATGACACAGTTTCAAGAACCCCTCTTCCCCTCCCCTAACTCCCAACCCCCACTTGCTCCCACACGGAAAACATTCCTTTTGACTTCAGGTACCAATATATATAAACTTCCTTCCAATGCAGTTTCCAGGGGTGATGGAAACGCATTGCTTTAGAACAACAAAGCCGGCCTTCCTTTGTCAGCAAAATGTTTCCCTTGAAAAGAGATGCAAAAAAGAAGTCTCCTTTTCCCCCGCCATTTTCATGAAAAGAAGAAACTTACAACAATCATTTCTGTTAAATACATGTGTTAACAACAATATGAAATAAGAAAATCTACATTCTAGCAAAAAATTGCGAAGGTATGACGTAAAAACTACGATCTTGACAGAGTGTCTCGATCGAGACCGTCGGGCTCCTAAAGGTTAATGTGTTCTGTCCCTATTTTTCTTGTCCCATTATATTTGTGGGATATTTATTTTTGTAAACTCTGCCCAAAATGCAAATTTACATATTTTTGGGAATATTAATACCGTTTCTAAGTATACTGTGCAATATTGTGTATTTCAGGAACTTGGAGCTTCAAATTCTTCGTACAGCTTGAGTGACCAGTTGAAGTTGAACCCTATCTTCAGCGAAGGCAATAAGGAGAAGATCACGATGGATGATGTTGCGAAGCTCATTGAGAAGATAAAGGTTGATTGGAAGGCAAGTATAAGTTCACATTTTTAACAGAAGAGAGCCGGGATTGTAGGCGATATTTTTCTGAAGCAAACTGTGCTTTTAACACAATAGGGACTGAAAAGAATGTTTACATATGTTCATGAATTTCTAGGAGCTCTACATATCATTGCTAGAGGCATGCATATTTCGTTTTTGACGAAAACACTAAATGTGAAATAACACATTGTAATGTTAATTTTTCATGTTTGAAAGGTGTTAGGTGCATTTTCTTACCCTGTTTTGTCACGTAATAATGCGAAATAAACTGCTAAATGCAAAATAGACTCTTAAACATGAAATTTTGAGTTTATTTACAGACTTGACACTTTCAGAAGTCGGAATTATCCTGCGAGTTATGCAATTCATGGAAAATTGATTAATTCTGCTGTAAATATTTGAGGAGCAAAAATGGATCTCTTTATACTGAAATAAACTTAATATTCTGCTAATGACATAAATGTGTTATTTTAGAAACTATGTTTATTTTGCATAGTAAGTGCAGTTTTTAAATCAATTTTAGGATTACTAACTAACTAACTCTCTAGCCTTCTTAAACCCGAAGGTTCATGGCTGCAGCAACACAGGCCTTCCATGTTTCCCTATTTTGAGCAAGTTCTATATACTCTTTTCCATCCCTACCGATTTCCCTTAGGTCCATCTCAACGTTGTCCCTCCATCTTCGTCTTGGCCTTCCTACAGGTCTCTTACCATCAGGTTTCCCAACAAGAATCCTGTAAACTCCTCTTTCCTCTCCCATTCGTGCCACATGGCCTGCCCACCTAAGTCTTCTTGATTTAATTATTCTAATAATATCTGGACATGAATACAAATTATGTAGTTCTAAATTATGTAACCTTCTCCACTCACCTGTCTCCTCATCCCTTTTAGGTCCAAATATTTTCCTAAGGATCTTATTTTCAAATACTCTCAATTTATGTTCCTCTTTCAATGTAAGGGACCAAGTTTCACATGCATATAATACTACAGGCAAAATTACTGTTTTGTATATTTTAACTTTCAGTTTCTTAGATATTAAACGAGAAGACAAAAGTTTATGAAGAGAGAAGTAACATGCATTTCCTGAATTAAGCCTACTTTTTATTTCCTCTTTAATATAATTTTCATTTGTTAATATTACTCCTAAGTATTTGAATTTGGAAACTGGTTCAAACGAGTTGTTATCAATAATTAGATTTTGATTATTACCTAACACTTGGTTTCGGCCTGTAAGCATATATTTAGTTTTCTCTTTGTTAACTTCCAAACCTATGTCTTTAGCAGTTTTGAAAAATATTTTAGCATTATTCTTAATTGTATTCACATCATCCCCCAGTAAGTCTACATCATCTGCATATGCTAACAACTGAGTCACACCATTTAATTTTAGTCCTTCTTTAGTTTCTTTTACCTTCCTAACAGCATATTCTAAGGCAAAATTAAAGAGCAATGGAGATAATGCATCTCCTTGTTTTAACCCATCATGAATTGTAAATTTGTCAGACATATTAATACCCACACGAATTTTACTTTCTGTTTCACTGGTGCATACTTTTATCATACTAACAAGCTTCTTAGGTATTCCAAACTCAACTAATATATTATATAGTTTATCTCTTTTGACTGAATCATATGCTTTTTTGAAATCAATGAATAGCTGATGGACATTTTGATTATATTCCCACTTTTTTTCAAGTGTCTGTCTGATGTGAAAAATTTGATCTGTAGTTGATCTGTTACGTTTAAATCCACATTGATAATCACCTATAATTTCATTAGCATATGGGGTTAGTCTTGTTAAAAGAATGTTAGATAATATTTTATATGTTGTTGAGAGTAGAGAAATTCCACGGTAATTATTGCAGTTCATTTTATCACCTTTTTTAAACACAGGAACAATTATGGATTCTTTCCACTGTTGAGGGATTTCTTCTTTATTCCATATTAAACAGATTAATTTATGAATTTGATACATTAATGAATTTCCACCATATTTAATTAACTCAGCTGGTATTAAATCAATGCCAGGTGCTTTGTTATTCTTTAGCCTTTTAATAGCATCTTTAACTTCAGTCAAGTTGGGTTCTGGAACTAAAGGTTCTGCTGTGTGTACTTCATTCACTTCTGATTTATCTCCTACGTGGACATTTAAAAGGTCATTAAAGTAGTTCTTCCATCTATTTAGAATATCACTTGGGTCAGCTAGAAAATCACCGTCTTTATCTTTTATCAAGTTTACTTTAGGTTGCCACCCCTTTCTAAATTCATTTACACCTTTATATAAATCTCTGATATTTTTATTTTTGCTGTTTGTTTCAATTTCGTTAATTTTGCTTTTCAAGTAATCTCTTTTTTTACTTCTAAACGTGCGGTTAACTTCTCGCTTTATTCTATTATAATTGTTTAGATTTGTATCATCAGAGTTATTTAACCACCTAAGTCTAGCCTGATTTCTTATTTCTATTAGATTATGACATTCATTATCAAACCATGGCTTACTTTTTCTTGGTTTATGGTATCCTATACTTTCTTTAGCTGCTGATTCTATTGCATTACGTATGTGCTCCCAATTCTTATTTACGTCTGTTTCATTTATATTTTCATCATCATTTAAATCCTGCAAAACATCAAATCTATTTGACAGTTTAATTTGGTAATCTTTCTTAATTCTTTCATCAGTAAACTTTCCTGTATCAAATTTTAGAACTTTTAGATTTTGTTGCTTATGATTTATCACTGAGAGTCTTTCTCTTAATTTAGCAATTACTAAATAATGGTCACTAGCACAGTCAGCACCTCTATGTGTACGGACGTCAATTATACTAGTATGCCTTCTCTTATCAATGAGAATATGATCTATCTGATTGTGAGTTTTACCATCTGGAGAAGACCAGGTATATTTATGGATATCTTTATGTTTAAAAGTGGTACTTTTCACAATTAAATTCTTTGAGGTTGCAAAAGTAATCAATCTTATACCATTATCATTACTTAATTCATGAAGACTTTCTTTACCAATCGTGGGTTTAAATGTCTCTTCTTTGCCAATTTGCGCATTACAGTCACCTAACAGAATTTTCATATCATACTGAGAAAATTTATCAAAGACCTGTTCTTACTCTGCATAAAAATCATCTTTAGTATTATCATCTTTATCTTCCGTTGGTGCATGTATGTTTATTAAAATAATTTTACACCACCTACCCTGTAAAACTGCATATGATATCCTATCATTAATAAATTCTACTGTTTTAAGAGCCGATATAATTCTATTATTTATGAAAAAGCCTGTTCCAAAATTATGATTTTCAGTACCACCATAGAAAAAAGTATAATTTTTAGTTTTACAATTCCCTTCTCCTGGCCACCTAACTTCCTGGACAGCTACTACATCTAATTTATACTTAACTATCTCATTAACTGTACACTGAAATGCCCCAGGCCGGTAAAGGCTCAGAACATTCCAGGTGCCTAATTTAATATCCTTCTTCCTAACGTAGATCTTATCCTTAGTCCAGAGACCTCCCAAAGTAGTCCCCACCCGGAGATCCGAACGGGGGACTATTTTACCTCCGGAATATTTTACCTTGGGAACATCCATGGCCTTATATTGTTGTTTCTTGACATGTGTTTTTACAGTGCAGAGTTGTCAGCTCTACGCCTAACCCCCAATATGAATGGAGGAACTACTACACAAGACGAACACAAACACATTAGATGACCATAATACCCCTTGGTACCCTGATGTAGGAGCACTAGTGCATTTGTTTGTATCAGCCTCCATTTCCCCGCAAATGGGAAAAAAGGGATTTTTTTATCACCCATCTCAATAATCCACTGATGGTCGTATGAAATCGAAAATAAAGGATTCCCAGATAACAATATTGTCATCTTCATCACAGCGTTGGCGCTATCAAAGAGTAGCTGGGGAGGAAAGAGGGGGGGGGGGGGCATTGCCAATATAACAAAATCCCATCACATGCAAAATGTATACTCATGGCAAAAGTTGGTCTATGTGTGCTGGAGCAAGTGATGGCATCATGGGGGGAGGGGGGGTGGACACCCCAGCTCAGGAAAGAACCAGATCTGGCTCTAAAGGAGCTAAGTTGCTAACAGTTCTGCCAGCTGCTGCAGAGAGAAGAACCTCATGGAAACAATCCCTCATGCCCTTAAGACCATAGCTACAATTCCCACCTCCAAATGAAAACTGATTATCAGTTCCATAGTTGAACTTGGCAGACTAGTGCTGGAGTCCATATGTTGTATTGGCACTTTTATGGGTTGTCCTATTCGTGATCTTCATAGACCCATGTCCCTATTATGCAAAAGTATACCATGTTTGATAATAAGTTGGATACAAGTACAGTAGATTCGTGATTAACCGAGTCTCCGGGTTAACCGGGGGAGTGTTTGAAAAACATCACGCTTCATAACAGAACCCCCTGTTTGTTTATGAAGTCAAGTCACCATCCATGCTGCACGTGTTTGTTACATTGTCGGTGTATCCGATTGTTACGGTGGTGTTTAATTTTAGGATTATATTAACAATTTTAAAACCAAAATGTCATTTTATATACTGCTTTTTCACTGCTATAACACAGAGATTTGATTTTATTTATCGCTTTTTAGCCCGAAATTGACTGTTTTTGTACCAAAATTTTGCTGTTTTAAAACCTCTGACAATAAAGTTCAGTGAATGATCCTGAATATCGAAAGTAGACGAATTCTTAATGAAACCTACCTTGCTGTCCTTCGAAGTAGTCCCCTCCCATGGCTATGCACCGTTGAGAACGGCTGCACATGTCCTGGAAACTTTTAGAAAAGTCTTCTTTCGGGATGGTGTTCAAGACCCTCGTCACGTTCCGTTGGATGTTCGGAATATCCTCAAATCTCTGACCTTTCAAAGCGATTTTGAGGCGTGGGAAGAGAAAGAAATTTGGAGGATTCAGATCCAAATGTCTTGCAATGCATTGCTACAGAGGATGAGAGCTGGTGTGTGAGGTACGACCCTGAAACTAAATGCCAAAGCATGGAATGGCGTTTTCCTTCATCACCCCGTCGGAAGAAGGCCAAGGCGGAAAAATTGTTGTACCCTCCGGCAGGAATTCCTTGTGGATCATGCCATCACTGTCAAAGGATAAGCATCGTCTTGATGCGTGATTTTTCCGCCTAGACCTTCTTCCAACGGGGTGATGCAGGAGAACGCTATTCCATGCTTTGGCATTTTGTTTCAGGGTCGTACCTCACACACCAGCTCTCATCCTCTGTAGCAATGCATTGCAAAACATTTGGATCTGAATCCTCCAGATTTCTTTCTCTTCCCACGCCTCAAAATCGCTTTGAAAGGTCAGAGATTTGAGGATATTCCGGACATCCAACGGAACGTGACGAGGGTCTTGAACACTATCCCAAAAGAAGACTTTTCTAAAAGTTTCCAGGACATGTGCAGCCGTTCTCAACGATGCATAGCCATGGGAGGGGACTACTTCGAAGGACAGTAAGGTAGGTTTCATTAAGAATGCGCCTACTTTCGATATTCAGGATCATTCACCGAACTTTATTGTCAGAGATTGTATTTACCAAAAATATGTGCCCCTAATCATTACTAATTAAAAAAGAGACTTGAAAATATCTCTACAATGCTCTGTGATGCAAAAATCCAGTCTCATATGGTATTTACCTCAATCCTTAACATCTGCTTTAATCTTCCGTAGATTTTATTGCATTCAGAGCATTCCACGAAAAGTGGTCCTACTCCATGCAATTAACAATGAATTAATATGAAAATTATTATTGTTTTTAATTGCGTTAAGGTATAAATGTTTGTGAATGTCTATAATTTGCACATTCACCAACAAAAATTACTCTCATCTGTGGATGATATGCTTCACAGCCAAATGAAGTCAAAATTTGTTACATTTTTAAAGTGTCACGTACATAACACACTTTTGTTAAAGCTTTTCATGCATTCAGCCTATGTCATCATATTAAAGTCAAATATTGTGTGTAAAATGACAGACATGTAATGCTGGAATGCCCCATACTCGGTTTTGGTAGGCAGCAAGAGGAGACTCTCACAGTCTCTAAAAGTGGAAATGCAAGTATATATATAATTTCACAAGTTTAGATGCTAATAACTATTGAAGAAAAGTGAAAATGTTTTCTCGAATACAGAATAACAGTGGAGCTGTTTAAAATGCAGCATATGTAGATCATAGAAATGAATGTGCATTTATGACAATTGTATTTCAAGTTTATATACTATTGACAAATACACTAGTATACAGTTGTATTACCCATATTATTAGGCTTACCATATATTTTTGGGTCCAACCCAGGACATATTGGTGATCAACTCGTTACTGCTAAATTTCATTTTTTTACAAAAAATAAATTGAAATTACTTTAAAACCTTAATATTTTATTGGAACATTAAACTATAAATTTTACAAGATAAAATATTAGTATTATTTTCTAAAATCAATCAATTATTTTTTAAATGATTAATTGAATAATACATTTTCTGATGTTTAGGAAACCTCTCTGTTCTAGGTAGCATTATCTGTTCATTGACTCAGTTGTACTTTTCACTAGACATGACTTTTTTCAGAAATGTATTGTTTGTCTTAAATTCTGGTCGTGAATATTCAATACCTGTAGCTATTTTCATGTTCAGATTCTCAAAACCCCCGACATTTTGCAATCCCGGACAGCACTAAAAAACCAGGACTGTCCGGGCTAATCCTGGACTTATGGTAAGCCTACATATTATGATAGGTATTGCATCTTCTAATGAATCCCTTCTCCATGCAGTTTTGAAACTTATCCTACAACTTATCGTTCACATTAAGCTTATCACATTACATTGACCTCTCTTTGGTCATAAAATACTTATGAGATTTACTCTCGAAAGTATTTATAATTTACTAATTTAAAAACAATCATCATATATCATAGGAACATGGATTTATATCAAACACTGACATACATAACACAGTTTAAAATATGACAGCATTATATACATGTGTTCAGTTCAAAATATTTGTGTGACTGAACTACTAAAATAAAGTCAAACATTTCATTTTTGCTGTCTTCTGATTGGTAGTTGACTAGACTTGAGGATGGTTTTTAGAGATGAGAGGAGGAGGACCTATGGGTGAGAAAGCTCGCATGATCCTGAAGTCAGGAAGCTGCAGTTTTATCCTGAATTCAGGACTGAGTTAAGTACCATGCAAGACTGGCTTTATGGTTTCCATATTATTAACTATCAAAGGTAGGGTAGAGGTACTTTTTAATCATCCTGTAGTATGTCATTTGTTCATTGTTCCGATTTTCTCATTAGGTCGTGAGCATCTGTGATATCGTTCTAAACCACACAGCCAATGAGAGTCTATGGCTAAAAGAGCACCCAGAATGCACTTACAATTTGGTCAATACTCCCCACCTGCGACCAGCTTACTTGCTGGACATCATGCTCTGGCAGTTCACCATCGAGGTCAATGAAGGCAAGTGGGCATTCTCCGGAATACCTAAAGAAGTAAATTCTGAGGAACATTTGAATGTAAGTACAGCACCACCAATTCAGACATAGTGAAGTAGTTGGAATATGTTCAATGTTAACTAATGGTTATGCATCAAAAGTTATTACAGGAAAAAATTTCAAGTTCCACTCATCATTGTTCCCATGGGCATTGCCAGAAATGAATAATAGAAATAATAATCATCATGTAATAAAAATAATTAAAATTTCACTATAATAAAACAATTTATTCTAAAACTTATTATCATTATTGCTGTTATTATATCATTGGCCTCCCTGCTGGCGCAGTGGTAGCATCGTCGCCTTGTAATCAAGGGGTCTCGGGTTCAATAACCGGTGGAGGCACATAGTGGTTCGGATCCCATTTTAAACTGTATGTCCAGTCCCGATTAGCCATACTCTGCATAAAGTGGACTTAAACACCAAATCAATCAATCATTATTATATCGTTGACAAAACTTTTCTACTCGATCCATCAGATGCGTGAATGTGCAGCACAACTGCATTTTTTTTAATGTTTCATGCAGTGTGTACTGAAATCCATAGTTATCATATTTTGTCATTAAATTTTTGATACCTTCAAGAAAAAGCTTTAAATGTTAGAGGGATTTTTTTATTCATAAAGTTTGTTGTTTGTCCTGTCACACAAAACTTATTTTTTTGAATTTTGAAAACTGTGGAACCAGTTATTCTTTGGATTAAATGGTAGAATATTAAAAAAGTAAAACTAACCTAGTGCTTGTACTGTAACCTCAATTTTTCGATCTTGACGCATTTTAATTTTATTATTTTGTTTTAATACTAACTAGATGAACTTTATTTATGTTATTAACAATAAAAAATAAGAAAAACGTTCTACTATTTTGTATCTTGCAATAAAAGGTGCCGGTTCCTGGGAGGGGGGCGGGGGAATTCCAAATATCCGTAAATTCTAGCTCGATCGTCCTAGCATTGTCTCCTTGTTGTACTATTGCGAAGCTTCAAATACATTTTTGAAAATGAGTTACAAATTTTGGTTTCTGAACCTCCATCAATCCAACATGCCAGAAATTTCAGGGTGAGGAGGTTGAACCCTAATCCCCCCACCCCTAAATATGTTTACCTGGAAACTGGAAATACTCAGAGAAATTAAAGTATTTTGCTTGCCAGGATTTCACGTTTTCCACCCAAATAGTTTCTTTCTCTTTTTTTGGAGGGAGGGAATATTTCACATTAAAAAAATGTTTTTATTTTTATTTTTGACATTTTTTTTCAACAATGGTAATTCATTTGTTTAACACACAAATTTGAAGATGTGTGCTTTAGCACGTTAATACAAAATGTATTTGAAAGTACTTGGAAATGTAATGGAATTTGGTTTTGCAATATGATTTGGACTTGTGTAGTAATTACCGTAGTTAAGAAATTAATGTTTGTCATTGAAAAAAGTCATTTTTTGTATTTTAACATTGTTTTCTAATTTTTACATGGCTTCCTATCAATGAAGATATAAATAATGATTTTCTATGTACAGGCCACATTAAATATCAGAATACATAGGAAATGCCATAAAATAGACTGAAACAATTAACTTAGAAGAATTTTCTTAGAAATTTAGCAAGTTTTATGTCCCTCTCCTCCTTCGCCCCTCTCTCTCTCTCTCTCTCTCTCCCCTTCACATCCACCATACTCGACAGATCTCTCGCCAACAGACTACTGGTTTTTTAAACACTTGGACCATTATTTGGTGACGCAAAGGTTGACCAATGAAGCAGCTGCCTATAATCCCTTTGAGGAAATTCTTCAGACCAGAACGTCTAACTTCTATGAAAGTGGCATTAATGCACTAGTATCGTTGGGAGAAATGTATAGCATCGAGTGGTGCCTATTTGGATCAATGAAAGTTCCTTTCCACTACGTTACTGTTGTTTGAAGTTTCATGTGAAGCAACCTAATAGTTTCAGATCCTGGCCAATATTTACATTCAAACTAATCTCAGCATTTACAAACTTTAGGATAGGAGTGCAGTCATAATTTAATTTGAAACTGTATTTTTTGTGCATTAACATAATTTTTTAATACTGATATATTTTTTTCCCCCAGTCGATTCGGAGTGCACTTCATGGTTTCTTCCTGCCACAAATCAAGATACCAGAACTGTACATGGTTGATGTGGTTGCACTCGTAGCTGAATTCAGTGAGCGATCACGAAGGACAGTTCCACCGATTTGTGCTCAGAATGAGACTTCACAGCTGAAAATCCTCCAGGATCCCCAATACAGGCGCCTCAAATCTACTGTTGATATGGAACTTGCTCTTAGGCTGTACAATGTATACAGGTAATAGATGGCTGATTGTATTCCTAGATTATTATTATTATAGTAACTTTTCCATGCACATTGGCGTTGTCTGTTGTATTTCATATTGTCTGTCATTATTATTTATTTTATATTTAGGACTGAGCCAGTGCCAAAATATCGGTTGGATTTTATTTACTGATACCAGTCAATACTTTTCTGAAATTTTAGTATTTCACAGGGTCTCAAAAAATGCCATGCTACACTTTCATGGAGCGTAATTATCCTGGAAATTATGCAAAATCAAAGTTTCCATTTATTTTACTCCAGTATAGTGTGAAAAACTTTACATTTGTGATTACAGAACAGATATTTTAATATTCTGACATAATTCTTAAACCAATAAGTTGCTGACCAAGGCAGTTTATTAAGGTAAAAACACTTAACACGTAACGTTTCGACCCTGTATCAGGGTCTTCCTCAGACGAAGAACAAAAAAAAAAAAAAAAAAAAAAAAAATCTTTTTTTTTTTAGTTTAGTTCTTCGTCTGAGGAAGACCCTGATACAGGGTCGAAACGTTACGTGTTAAGTGTTTTTACCTTAATAAACTGCCTTGGTCAGCAACTTATTGGTTTCAATATGGAAACAAGGCTTAATTATATTACAAATAATTCTTAATTTTTTAAAGCAAGACTGGTAAACTGATGCTTACAATTGGAGTGGAAGGCTCGACCACTAACATTAATACATATTGTGAACAACTTTTAAGTGTTACAAATTCCAGACAATGGTATCTGTATCGGTGGGAATCTGTAAGAGTATCATATCAGTAAGGGCATGCATATTTCGTTTTTGACTATAGAAACTATGTCAAAAAACACATTGTCGTGTTAATTTTCCATGTTTTTGAAAGGTGAGAGATGCATTTTGCTACCATGTTTTGTCACGAAATAATGCGAAATGAACTTCAAAATGAGAAATAAACTCTTAAACATGAAATTTAGGGTTTATTTACAGACGTGATGCCTTCTGAGGTCTGAATTATCCTGAGAGTTATGCAATTCACGGAAAATTGATTAATTCTGCTGTTAATATTGAACAAGCAAAAATGGACTTCTTTACACAAATAAACTTGATACTCTGACAACTACATAAATGTGCTATTAGAAGTGAAATGTTAATTTTGTGTAATAAGTGTAGATTTTAAATTAAATTTAGGATTATATTCACAATTTTAAAACCAAAATGTCATTTTGTATAGCAATTTTGATGTGATTATTCACCGCTATAACACCAAAAATTTTTATTTTATTTGCCACTTTTGAATCCGAAATAGACTTTGTATCCAAAGATATCTGTTTGGCTGTTACGCGGAGATAGGTAATTAACTCTGATAAACTCACTTTTCATTTTTCCACGTAAATTTCTTTTGCGATCAGTCAACACAACCACCATCTGAAATTCTGTGTTCAAAACAGCCAGGAAATAAAAGAAATGGTCACTGGATACGTGAGGGCTGACAAAATATAAATGGCCAGCATAGACGTCCAGGAAATGTACCCATCCATACCAAGAAGCATTGCAATAAGTGAGACCAGAAAGTAGCTATTAACTAACACAAAAAGCCCGTATGAGACCGAACTAATCATATCCCTCCTGAAAGTTTGCTTGGAAACCTCTGCCCTACAGTTCGAAGGCCAATACTTCTATCAAGAGGAAGGCCTGGCAATGGGAAACCCCCTTTCCGCTATCCTCTCCAACATAGTTATGAATGCAATAGAAACCAATGTCACCCCTCCTTTCCGGAATTGGCTACAGACTGTATGCTGACGACTCATTCTTTTTTACAAAAACCACGAGCAATTACAAGAAGCTGTACGATTATTTAACTCTGCCCACCAAAGCATCCACTTCATACCAGAGGAAGAAAAAGACAGCACACTAAACTACCTGGATCTCGCCATAAGCAGAAAAAAATGACAAATTCAAGACCAATGTGTACAGAAAACCCAACTCAGGAACACAATACATCCACAAACTTTCCGGTCACTCTGCACGACAGAAAAACAACATTTGGATCAACTTCTTCCAGAGGGCCATCAACCTTGCCCCGGAAATCGGAGAACCTGCAAACTGAATTGAATCATATCATCTCCCTTGGCATCAGCAATGGGTACAGCATCTCCTCCACCTCCTGGACACTACCAAAAGAAGTAAAATGAACCAGCCACGCCCCCAGAAAGAAAAGATGAAAGAGAAATGGATCGGCCTCCCTCGCCATTCTTGCGTAACCAAGGAAATTCAGAAAGTTCTAACCAGGCACAATTTCAAGATAGCAGACCAAATCCCTCCTTCCATAGCCTCCCACCTAACCCATTTCAAAGGATATTACACCGACCCCAATGCAAGAAGTGGACATGATCACCTGCACATGTGGAGGCAAGTACGTAGGTATGACAAAATATCTTGATGATAGGCTCAAGGAGCATGATGCTGACCACCGACATGGGAGGAGAAGAACAGGCCTTTACTGCCACCTCATAGATGAAAACCATAACATAGACTCAGCCAAAATAGTCATGCAAGCAAAATCCACATTGGAAAGGTTTTCAAAGGAAACTTATGCAATAGTGACCATGCCCGCCGACCTCAACACTAAACCCCGGGGCCCTCAATAAAACCTGGCTTACCGCTATCAGGAATATGCGCACCCACCCAACCTGCTCCTCCCCCATGACAAGTAACCAAGCACTGACCTCAAGCGTTTGCAAAAAAGTCTGCCTGCATTTGTGAACAATCGCCGCTCCATGAAAGCAGACGATGAGAGCAGGAACCGCCACAGCGCCAAAACCCCATTGCACGGTAAAGGAAGGAAGCACTATGCCCTCACGGGAACGGCAGACAGTGAAAGGACTGCATCAACTAGCGCCGCCACAAGCACAAGCGGAAAAAGAAGGAACCACGCCGCCCGCAGCAAGACAGTACATACCTGACGAAGCCACCAGACGGGTGGCGAAATCGATCGTGAAAGAAATTTACGTGGAAAAATGAAAAGTGAGTTTATCAGAGTTAATTACTGAAATAGACTGTTTTCGTACCGAAATTTTGGTTTTTTATTTACCAAAAATATGTGCCTCTAGTAATTACAGAACAGATATTTTAATATTCTGACATAATTCTTAACTTTTGAAAGCAAGACTGGTAAACTGATGCTTACAATTGGAGTGGAAGACTCGACCACTAACATTAATATACATTATATATATTAAACTGTGAACAACTTTTAAGTGTTACAATTTTCAGACAATGGTATCTGTATTAGTGGGAAACTGTAAGATCGGTTCAAAGTGGTATCAGCTGAGCCCTATTTATAATAGTTTTATTTTTTCCTTCCAAACAAAAAAAAACATTAGGTGGTAAACTTTCAATCTTACCAGTTGGGGGGGAATTTTCGTGAGATAGTTTCTAATTATAATCTAATTTAATATAATTCATCTTATGTAATAATAAGAACCTCTCTTTATAATTTAAAGTTTCCAGGTTTGGGTTCTGGAATTGATATGAGTGTATCTTTTGAGCAGGGGTGTATATTCAGGACTATCTAGGCTATTTGCAAAGCCCAGACTCAGTGACCAAAACACAGAAAAAAATATCTATCAGAAATGTGCATACAATTGTTCATTTCAATAAGAAAATGAACCTGATTTCTTAGGAGTTGGCACCTTTATTTCTTAGGAGTTGGAAACCTTGCCCGCTTTCTTTGAATTTGCGAGGCGACAGCTGGCAGCTCTCCAGGGGGTGATGGGCGAACGTGACAGAGCTATCTTAAGGATCACCCGATCAGTGTTGCAAACCAATTTTTCCCAGCATGTAATTTCCCCAGGAACGGGGAATTGTGGAGCCAAACTGTTAGAGGAGAGGGAACAGGGTTGCATATGGCCGGAAAATTCCCTCTGAACTTCCTTAACAGTCTGGGTCATTGTTGCATGTAATTTTCCCAGGAATGGGGAATTTTGAAGCCAAATCATCGCAGTCAAGGGGAAAGAACATCATTGAACGCTTGCAGACGAGTTGAAAAAGAGGTCGTTGGCCTTCAAGCAACAAGTTACAGTGGGGATGAGAAAATTGTTGGCTGACTGGAATGGTTTATGATTTCATCTAAAAATTACCGAAAGAACAGGAACCAGTTCTAGTCTAGATCGCGTTGAGTGGTCTTAAGGGTTCCTTTGTGCATGAAATTCATTTAGAGGCAGCGTGTGAATACAGTAGTGAGTGAATTGTATTTTTGTGAATGATACGTGCTGTTCTGTGTTGTGTAGTGAACTGAAATGAGGGACATAATAAGCTGTCTATTTGGCTTACGTATGACAATAAGCTCCAAATCGTTGTGGATTTTTCTTATGTCCACTTTATGCACAGATAAGCTAATGGGGATCAGATCTACAGTTAAAGTTGTATCAGAACCACCATGAATCGAACCCGGAACCCCTTAGTTTGAAGGTAATGATGTTACCACTGCGTCAACAAGGAAGCCCCAAACTTGAAATCGTGAAAATAGGTAGGTAGAAGTTTTATATTTATTCTCCCATATAGGCCTACATAAATACAGTATTTTACAATATGGGCCTCTTATTTATGCAAATAAGAATGAAATTCTTTCCTTACTGACATAGTGTACATTTCCATATTTTATTTATCAGGTATATATTTTTAATCACAATGTCACATCACTTCAACTAGAAAAATGTCTCCACCAGCAAATTTTTGTCCATTCGAGCACTATGATATGGTGAGGTAGCACAGGTGTTTAACCCCATTATACACCACTGTTTGCGAGTGTTGCTTCATCACTCATCATCATACCATACAAAAATATCATTTGTGATGTTTCTATATATGCCAACAAGTTCATGGAAATAATTTTAAATAATATAACAATTGGTGACATTTAGTGCATTTCATAATGCATGTACAATGAATAAATAGATTGATAATGCTGATGATTCTGTATTCTTGAAAATAGAATTGACTCACTTTGAGTGAGTGCCAAGCTACATTTATTTTCATCATTGACTTACAGAAATTTCAAATAAAATGACATGCAAGTCACTTATGGACATTAACAGGATACATTTTTTATTTATGGGTTAGACCAGCAGTTCCCAAAGTGTGTGCCGTGGGAAAATGTAAAATCAGGGTTCCACTGTATGTGCTTATTTAGTACTTTTTACACATAAATGAATTTGAAATATGTGTTTATCTTTTAACTTAAGGCAAGCAACCTAACCACATTAACAGAGCGTTTCAAATGTTAGATAGGCCTACATTCTGACTTGGGCACCAAGGAAAAATCTTGAAACACTAACGTGCCCTACTCCTGGCCTGGGCATGGATGTTGGTGAGTGTCCAATCATCAATTTCATCATACATATCATCACTCATCCCCATCTTCGCAAATTAGCCAAAAGTGGCACAAAAGGCGAAGTAAAATAAACCAAATCATATTCATATTCCATGCCCTATTTTTTTTAAGAAAGTAAATGGCTAAATATGCAACTTTTGCACTGCAGTCAGCTCAAAACGCACATTTATTTAGGAGGTCGATGAACCATTCACGTTCTTCAAGGATCATTTGGAATTTTATATTGGATTGGTAGAATATCGGTATCTGTAAATTTTTATCTGTACTTATTCGGTATCGACCAAAATTTCATATCGGCCCATCCTTAATTTAAAGTATTTAGAAATTAGATAAGTTTGAATTTTTAAAATTAAAATGTTATTGCTTTCTAGAGAGGATATATTTGATGAAGAAACAAGGCTGAAGAGATGTTCCGAAGACTTGAAGCATGCCCTCGAGGAGTTGAATAGCCAAAAGTTTAACGAAATCCAAACTGATCTAAGTGCTGCTATAGAGAACGTCATAGCAGGTGCAAGGTACCATCGAGTGCAACTGGATGGCCCTAGAATTCGGGAAGTCTCAAAGAAAGATCCTCTTGTACCAAGGTGATTTTCTTGATAAGTATATTTGTCTGCAGCATGCAATTTTCACTAATTATAATTATTTATTTTGTATAGTACATATATCTAGTGAGATGCTATCCTGCTATTTATGGATATTTAATTTCTACATATTAGAAACATATTATTGTCCATAAGTTAATGGTTTTGATTTCTTAATGTAGTGGAATATATAATTTCATAGCATACATTTTTTGGATTTTTTAGCTTTTTCTTACACTGCATCATTAGTAAGATTTAATTTGTTCTCATTGGCATTGTGACTACATGAAACTTTGAAAATAATAATTATTATTATAATACCATTCTTTTTAGTATTGGATTAGTATCTTTAGCATGAGTGTTCCTTATGATTATCATGGCATTCCAAAACTTTGTATTTTACTGAATTAGTTTAACAAATGCTATTTACACTAGATTATATTTGCTCACAGATTTAAATATTATAATACCACATTACATAAATATATAATTTTATTAGCTTCACATATTTTTTTTTAATTAGTAGTACCTTTATAGTGCATTACTTTTAACATTTGAAAAATGTATTAACATGACCTCACTTCTGCGTAGATACTTCACCTTCTGTGGACTTGAAGGTTCTTTAGAGCTTGTGGAAAAAGGCCTAGTCTTGGGTTTATCAAGGTTGAGTTGGAAATTTTCATAATTTTCCTTTCATGCAAGCATGATTGAATTGACTGGCCTGCCATTGACAGTTGTTTGAAAGTGTGAAATGCATGAGAAAGAATGAAGCAGTTTATATTAAATTTTAAGTAGCCTTCTTTTGCATGTTTTTATCTTTTATGTGGTGTGTAATAGGCTGAAATGTTTTCCTGTTGACAGTGGCTGTGATAATTAATATCTGCTTGATGACTGATGACCTGCTTCATTTTTCATGTTTTTTTGAAGGTGTGAGGTGCCTTTTTCTATCGTGTTTTGTCGTGAAATGAACTACAAAATGCAAAATAAAGTCTTAAACATGAAATGTAGAGTTTATTTACCAACACAACATTTTGGAAGTCTGAATTTTCCTGATAGTTATGCAAAATCATTAGTAATTGATAGAGGCATGCATATTTCGTTTTTGACGAAAACACGAAATGTGAAATAACTCGTTGTAATTCTAATTTTTAATGTTTCTGAATGGTGTGAAGTGCATTTTACTACCCTGTTTTGTCACGAAATGATGCGAAATAAACTGCAAAATGCGAAAGAGACTCTTAAACATGAAATTTACAGTTTATATACCGTCGCGACACTTTCTGAAGTCACAATTATCCTGTGAGTTATGCAATTCACAGAAAATTTATAAATTCTGCTGCAAACATTTGAGAAGCAAAAATGGACCCCTTTGTGCAGGAATAAACTTAATATTCTGGTAATGATTTAATGTGCTTTTACAAGGGGTATGTTTATTTTGTGTACTAGTGCAGTTTTTGAATCAAATTTTGGATTATATTCACATTTTTAAAACCAAAATGTCATTTTATATACCGCTTTTTCACCACTATAACAGCGAAATTTCATTTTATTTACCGCTTCTGAACCCAAAATTGACTGTTTTTGTACCGAAATTTTCCTCTTATTTACCAAAAATATGTGCCTCTAATAATTGATTACTTCTGCTGTAAAACTTTGAATTAAGAATGGATTCATTTACAGAGTAAATGATAACTCTGATAACTACATAAATGTGCTACTGGAAGAGACAGGTTTATTTTGTTTAATAAATATACATTTTAATTCAAATTTAGGATTATATTCACCATTTTAACAAAAAAATTCCATTTTATACCCTGCTTTTACTAGTGCAATGTGCCCAGTATTTATACCGAAATCTTGACTTATTCACCATAAATATGTAGCCATAGTTACCAGCTCATTCTCTTGCCAATATGCATGCACAGTCTTATATTAAACTTGACATATTTTTCCCCAGATATTTTGTGTCTTTCCATCCGTACACTTCACTCGAGGAGGAAGAGAAGCAGATGTACACAGACAATGCTCTCTACATAATGGCTCATAATGGTTGGGTTATGAATGATGACCCACTTCGCAACTTTGCAGCTCCAGGCTCGAATGTGTACCTGAGGAGAGAGTTGATCGCATGGGGAGACAGCGTGAAGCTACGGTAAGCCTAGATATGTGTCATTTGTTCTAGAAGTTTGTGATTACGTGGTAAAATGACACACTCCAAAGTCCTGTTTTAGCAGCGCATCTGAAAGATTCAGCAAACAATGTTTTGCAGTGTTGCTGACTAGTAGACTTTGTCACCACATGCAGGGAATTTTGGAGATGTACACTAGGAATTGCTTGTTAAGTAAAGACACTAATTCAGTAGTCTTCCAATTGTACAAATAAGGCAACAGAAGCATTGGATAAAATAGTCATAAAATAGATGAGGGATAACTTACACCACATGCCATCATTTCACTAAGTAGCTGAAGTCTAGTTTAGGTATGTACTTATTTTTTTTAGTTACTCTAGCTTTTGCCACATCAAGGCCTTAAGTCCTGAAGAAGCCACATGATGTGGCGAAAGCTACAGTAACTAAAAGGAAGTGAGTACATACCTAAACTGGACTTCAACTGCTTAGTCATAACTTGATCGAGTTTGGTTTAAGTCTATCGTATGCACAGATGGGCTAATCGGGACTGGATCTACACTTTAAAGTGAGATCTGAATTAATATGCGTACTAAACGTGCAGTCTCCAATATTTTGTCTTTTCATTTATCAATGAATTACATGTTAGTATTGTCCCTCACCATGGCTGTGTGGTCTACGGCATTGTGCTTTGAGATGCACGCAGATTCGAGTTTCCTGGGGGAAGCATAACAGCTTTTCTCCTGAGATTTCTACCTGTGTATGGACCAGAAGTGTGCGGTAAAGGAAGACTGAGCAAGCGCCGCTTGCGTTGTTTTCTTAAAAGCAATTTTGATATCATAAGTTCAGGTTTTTCAATGCCTTTATACACCTTGGAATGTAATTTATCTACTTTAACATATTTACATATGCAGACTTTTCATTTCCTGTCATATTGGCTGCAAACATAGAGAAGCTGCAGCCTTCACGAGGCTTCGCAACATGGCACAGCTGCATGGTCACTGTCCGTCCTTCTTCACGAAAAAAAAGGTTGACCACAAGTGATCCCCAGTCCGCTTCATCTTTGGCAAGGTGTTGGAAACACCTCGTCCACGCTGGCCACGAGTGTTGCTAACTTCCAGAATTTTCTATGCATTCATAGCACCACCTAACTCAGTACAATTATTCACGCGTGAAACTCAACAGTAGTGAACAAATTAGCTTATGAAGATTGTCAGTGAGTACCGGTGTGTGGTATTTATAAGAAATAAAATCAGCAGCCAATACTTGGACATATCAGTAGCTTCGAAATATAGAGGGTATGTAACACTGCAAACAGGGTGAGGAAGAGGGCACATTTGGAAGTGTGGGAGCTGCGGATACATGTTTTCTTTACTGTGGCCTTCGTCCTGTGTTATTCCGTTCTTTTGTGTGGTGTTTTTTTGTTAAAGTATGGTCTACATTGAAAATAACCACCAGGGTTGACAAACAAGACCAGCCATCGATTTGGAGTGGTGAAGGTAAGGACTTGATTAGAGATCTTCTTCGAAAACAATTCAGTTCAAGAATTTGTATCAAGAGGTTGGAGGGTGTGAATCATGAGAGATGGTGTCCTATACTATGCATGACCAAAACAAGTCAGAAAAAAGGGAAAGTTTTCATTAAGTAGTTAAAAAGTGTCTCGGTACTCGTAAAAAAACAATATTATGTTTAAGTCCACTTTATGCACAGAAAGGTTAATTAGAACTTGACCTACAGTTTAAAGTAGGATCCGATCCACTCGACCGATTTATCGAATCCGAGGCCCATTTATTACAAGGCAACGAAGTTACGTATTGTGTGGTTGTAGCAATGATATTTATAAATCATTTTGTAGGAACGTGGAAATTTACAGGCCAGAATGACATCAGTAATTTCCATAAAGCAGTGCAAAGACATGAACATTCCCAAAATTACGCTTGTGCAGTGCAGGGGGATTGGTGGAGGTCAAAACCCCTCTTTTGGCACAATATTCCTAAAAAAAGGCTAAAGGCAGGAAAAATATGACAATACACATTTTAGGGACCAGGTTAGCAGTGGGGAGCAAGAGCCCCCGTTAGAATTACAGCCTCCTCCCCTCACAACCCCCGAAATTTTCTCAATACCCTCCTACAAGTTGACCAACGCCCAATTTTTGGTAATTTTGGCTCCAAATTTACCCTTACCCCCTCTATATCACATTTGAAAATGTTGTAATAAGCCGAAATGAAAAACTGACCCATCGCTTGCCTATCATGAACATTCACGGCACACCCCTGGTATGGACCAGTGGCCACCCACCATCGAGAGGAAATTCGGAAGCTACAAATGAGTATCGTAACCCAGTCATGGAAACAAACTATGACAACGACCACACATCACCCCGTAACTGGTTGGCTGATCTTCCACCTTGGGTGAGTGAGTGAGGCTGGCAGTCGGTAGGTAGGCCTCGGTGCTGTTGTGCTGTGGGTTATTATTATTGCTTGTTAGTATTTAATAATTTCCTTCTCTTCGTATACAGTTTACCTTATTGCAATTTTAGGTATGGAGAAAAGCCAGAGGATTGCCCATACCTATGGAAACGTATGAAGGAGTACGCAGAAGAAACAGCAAGGGTGTTTCATGGGATTCGATTGGATAACTGCCATTCTACGCCTATCCATGTTGCAGAGGTATGTGCTTATGCAATGTATCTTAATTTTTATTATGACCCTGGGTAATGTTCAGGGTGGGGTCAAATCTTCAATGTAGCCCAGTATGACAATATCAAATAGTATTTTATGGTGTAAGGATTCTGGCCATAGTAAATTCGTGACATAAATGTGTGTCTTTTCTAAATAGCTTATCAGACCATACTTTCCGAATACCCCTCGTATATTATGAAGCTTTCTTTTCTAAGTAAAAACCTATTAGTCGTAAATTAATGAAGGTGGTGATAGAATTCCTTTCGGAATGAATGTTGTTGTATCTTGGATGGATACTCGTAGATGTTGGTCTAAGTTTCATATCTTCTCCATAGTAATATAAACAGAGAAATGCAAACGTTTCACTATAAGCTGTCAAGAGTCTTATACTATGGCTGAGCGAACCGAATTTGTGTACTGATACCGGCCATACTTATCTGGCATTTTGGTCTTTGCATGAAGTCTGCAAAAGTATCATGTTTCCATTTATTTTGCACCAGTATTGTGTGACAAATTGGATTTTGTGATTACGTAATATGTATTTTAATATTCTGGTGTAATTCTTTAATATTTTAATGTAAAACTCTTGATAATTTGATGCATATAAATTAAGTGGAATACTTGCACACTAATATCCAGGCACGTTGCCTGATAATGTTCGCATGAGGACATGAACACTCATGTATGTGTCTTAAATTACGTACATATTAAATGCACACACACATACGTATGTATATTTATTTAAAAAAATACTATGTTTGATGTACGAGTATATACACACAATTTATTCTTGACACGACTTCTTTCAAGTCTGATAACTTTTGTAGATAGTTGGTAACACTGACTCCCACTGTGTTCCACGGAGGGCATTGAACACAATTGCTTTGCATGTTGCATAGAGCTGACAGCTAAGGGGCTGTTGGCCACTATACCCAGAAGATGTTCACTTCGCTGTGCGAACTCTGATGCAAGCAGCAATACTTATTAAATTTGGTGCCAGAGTGCAGCATATACAAGGCATGTCTAGGGGGCCTCAAAAAGGTCTGTGCTACATAGTTGCAAACTGTAGTGAGAAGTCACTAAACCTGGTGGATTTTAAGGGTGAAAGGGACAATTTCCTCTAGGTCCTTCTTGTATTACTTCAAATATAGAGTGATTTTGTGGGGAAATTGTTGAAAATAAATTCTCACTTTTTCAATTGAAGATGAAGTTACAAGGGAGAGGAGTAAATCTGCATTCAGTACAAAAACATTTCATATGCGAACTGCACGTGATGCCACTGCTAATACCGATCAGTATTTTGAACAACTTTTAATTGTTACGCTTTCAGTATCAGTGGGGATCTGTAAGAGTTTTGGGATCGATTTGGTTGTCAATTGAATATTGTATCCACTCAATCTTATCTTATTCACTACAGAGCCCAGATACCTAGGTTTGCTGCAGATGCAAGTTCATGTCAGGGTGTCAGTAATAATTTCCAGTAATATGTAAGTGCCAAAGAAATATTAATTTCATGTTCAAAATTAAATCTAAATCATATCTTTTTTTTTTATATATATAGTACCTTTTAGATGCAGCAAGAAGAGTACGACCAGATCTGTACATCGTTGCAGAGTTGTTCACTAACTCTGATGAAAAGGACAATATCTTTGTCAACCGATTAGGAATCAGCTCACTTATAAGAGGTAAGGATTGAAATCAATCAAAAATTATGGTTAACTGTAGCTTGATGTGTAGAAACTCTCTTCTAATAGCATTCTCATTATTATTCAAGGCATGTGCAGCCTTGCTGGGCCTAACTGTCAAAACTGGTTTTGAGTCCCAGCATTTGTACTCCTTCATGAATTTAATCTAATCACAGTTCATTTTCATTGTCATGATTAGCCAAAAGTAACCAAAATAAACACAAAAGAATAACTAAAACTTTGTAGATATTATGTAAATTTTGGCATTCAAAAGGAGGATTAATTAATAGGTAGAGGCACATATTTTTGGCAAATAAAAGAGCACGTCAAAACAGTCAATTTCGCTGTTATGATGGTATATAAAATTACATTTTGGTTTTAAAAATGTGAATATAATCCAAAATTTGATTTAAAAACTGCACTTAACCCCTTGAATCCCAGCCTGTAGATAGAGAGCTTAATACCATGATACTTCAATAACAGTCTCGTAAATGTTTCTCACATTAAAGTAATGGATAACATGATCATCATTTAGTATTTCTTTATTTTTAATGCTGACCTCCACTGTGGATTGGTTATAACACCGTACTACAATGACAAGGGCCCCAGGTTCGAATCCCCGCCTGGGCAGTGGTGGCGATCGCCACTTTTCTCCACCGTACTATGCTAAATCTTATATACAAAGGGAAATATACTGTCTTTGTCCCCCCCCCCCCCAGTTTTGCCACCTTGCTCCTTCCCCCCCGCAGATTTGGAACCCAATCACCGCCACTGCACCTGGGCATAGGTGTTCTTTGCGAGCATCCCTTTGTCAATATCATCGCTCCTCCCCATCTTCGCAAATGGCCAAAAATTGCAGAAAAGCCAAGTAAAATAAACTAAATCTATCAATCAATTATTTCTTTTTAACTCTGTTATTCATATAATTCTTCTTTTTTTTTAAAAAAAAACACGACGAATTTTCACGTGCATCACTGAAAGGATCGTTCACATATGTCCAATCTCAGACGGACTTTGCCTCGTCTTCCACATCGGATATATCTGAATCCTCCTCTTCCGGAACATAATCCGACGAACTACTATCGTCGTCCTCCATATTTTTCTGCTTTTTTTCACCAAATATGCAACAAAACAAATACACACAGGTCTCCTTAATATCACGGTTACGTACTTTCAGCAACAGATGGCGTAACGAGCATGCTTTGCTCATTGCTTGCGATAGCCACATGCTCAAATGACATCACAGCAACACGTAGACTTCGGTCCTTCCCGACCAGAGGCATTCATATGTTTTATTGGCCATTACCATGCAAGAATATTTCTCTTTCGGCCAATACTACCAGCTATGTACAGGTTGTACGGAGTGGTAGGAGAGCATGCAGACTCGACAATGTATGGGCCGTACGTAGTGGTAGTCAAGAGGTTAATACACAAAATAAACATATCCCTTCTAATAGCACATTTATGTCGTTACCACAATATTAAGTTTATTCCTGTAAAAAGGTGTCCATTTTTGCTTCTCAAAAAGTGTCGCATTGGTAAATAAACTCTAAATTTCGTGTTTAAGAGTCTATTTCGCATTTTGCAGCTCATTTCTCATTATTTCGTGACAAAACTAACTAACTCCCTAGCCTTCTTAAACCCGAAGGTTCATAAAAAAAAGTAAAAAGTAAAGTGCTCCCCTGTGCATAGCACCCGAAGGTTCATGGCTGCAGCAACACAGGCCTTCCATCTTTCCCTATCTTGAGCAAGTTCTATATACTCTTTTCCATCCCTACAGATTTTCCTTAGGTCCATCTCAACGTTGTCCCTCCATCTTCGTCTTGGCCTTCCTACAGGTCTCTTACCATCAGGTTGATACTGTTTTCGTGACAAAACAGTTTGGGAAAATGCACCTCACCCCTTCCAGAAACATGAAAAATTAACATTACAATGTGTTATTTCACATTTAGTGTTTTCGTCAAAAACAAAATATGCATGCCTTATTAATAGGTAATAAATATCAACCAATAATGGCAGTGTGACTTGTCAGTAAATTTATTGATAATTTTACTAGTGTGTTAATTCTATAAATATTCTTTGAAAATCATCAATGGTAACACTATTAACCCTTGTTTCCATGTTAGAAAAACACTAAAGATGCTGTAAAGTGTAAAGTATACACTAGTAAAGTGTTTGAGTGCATAATAAATATGTATAATAAAAAAATAAAATATATGTAATATAATGGTCGATCAGCATCTTTAGTGTTTTTCTAAATATTCCAAACTTGATTTATTGAAAAGCTAGTGGTCAACCAAAGATTAGTGCCAAATTATTTCCTCAAATAAAGTGGGATGATCACTTTTTATGCTTCCATCAATGAGGGATTATTTATTAGTTGGATATCTTGAGGGTAATTTGTTAATTCTAGATTTCATGGAAAAGCTTGATTACTCTTTTTCATCTTTAAAACTGGTCGTCAGCATTAACGTTTACATCAGTTGATTATTTTTAGGTGAAACAAGTGCTCAATTTCGGATATCAAGTAGGTAAGGAAGAGATTGTCTATTTAGACTGACATCCAGAGAGAGTTATTGATTGTCACTTGCTCTTAAGCATTAGTATTCACATCTTAGCAACCAACCTCCGTGGTTAGCGTAATGTGCTGCAACACTAGAGGTCCTGGGTTTGAATTCCAACCTGAGGATTGGTATTCTTTGTGAGTGTTCCTTCATCACTCATCCTCATTGTCGTTATTAGTCAAAAGTGGAAGAAAAGCAATGCTAAATAACAAAAATCAATCAAATCAACATCGTAGCAGGGAAGGAGGTTCAAAAAAATATTCACAATCTTAGTAAGATGTATAATGAACTATTCTTAATGCTTAGTATGAACTGCTAATGCAAATTAATATTTATGATAATTTTTATTTTTTGCCTTTAATTTTATCTTGGTCCTCCAGTAGCCATCCTGGTCTATATAAAAAAAAATTATATTCTTAGTTTAAAGTGGGATGTAAGAGGTGACCTTCCATATAGTACACCCAATCGTCAACTTCACTTCCACGTAGTACACCCTGGAATGCATTTTACGACGATCGAGGCTCTGGCGACTGGCACTATTGCCAGTATAATTTTGTGTGTGTTGTCCTGTTTTTTGTCCTTGTGTGTGTGCTGAGTGCCCCTTTACAACCTCAGCTTTTAGCAAGTCAGAATATTTGAGTAACACGACATTGCAATTATGCTATTTTAGTTATGGTAAGGGACTGGACCCCGTGTAATGTGACGGGAGTTGAAAATAGCCTAAGTGCTGACGCACCCAATATTTTAAATTCAAATTCTGTTTAAAAGTATTTGAATTAATATTTTGTATCATCAAGATTTAAGAAAGAACACTTAAATAATCTCCAGTTGTTATTTACTTACCTCTTTATTTATTTTGCATAGCTATGACCACATATTTTGCATTGCAGAGGCTATGTCAGCATGGGATTCTCATGAACAGGGTCGTCTGGTGTACCGTTACGGTGCGGAGCCGGTTGGAGCCTTTTTCCAGCCCCCGTTGCGACCGCTGGTTCCTTCAGTTGCACACGCCCTGTTTCTGGACCTTACTCATGACAATCCGAGCCCCGTGGAGAAGCGATCTGTCTATGATCTTCTTCCCAGCACAGCCATTGTGTCTATGGCATGCTGTGCTACCGGAAGTAACCGTGGTTACGACGAACTTGTTCCTCACCATGTAAGTAATTTTGTTACTTATGGTTCAGATAGACCTCCTGGCCGACTGCTGTGTGGTTTTAGTCGTGAAGCTGACAACCTGAGTTTAATTTACATGTTTGTCAGTGCTCTTGTCATGGTTGCGTTTTGCTACTTACTGGGTATTGTAGGTTGGGTGTTTCCCCAACAGCTCGAATAATGATCCTTTGTGTCATAAGGGTGGGAGCGAGCCGGTTTTATCATATGTATAATTATGCAGTTACAACTCCTCGTGAGAATACAGGAGAGTTCAGGCGCTAGTTTCTTATGAGCACCTTGCGTAAGGACTCTGCATGGTAAACTCTGAGAGTGAGTGAATGCTATGTTAAATAATGTGATCATACGACCACAATTAAAAGAACATTCAGCCAAAAGTCTCCGTGCACCTCCCCCTCAATTGGTTCAACCCTGGCAATAAGGAAGCCTGCTCCATTCTGCCCCTCCCCTCCAGCAGGAGTATGATGCACAGGAGTTGCAGGTCTGCGCAGGCTCTTTTGCCTGTGGTTTCAAGCATGAGTTAAGCTAACGGTATTTGATGAGAGACAGAGTTTTCTTTTTAAAGAACTGCATATTTAGATATTTACTCTACAAATCCAGGGCACTAGAATTGTATGTTTGTATGAATAAAAATGACAAAATGAGCCAACCTCCGTGGCTGAGTGGTTAGCACAGCACACTGTTACACAGGTCATGGGTTCGAATCACAGCATGTGCATGGATGTTCTTTGCGAGTGCCCTTCATAAACTTCATCATATCTTGTTTGCAATTAGCCAAAAGTGGCAGAAAATTGAAGTAAAATAAACCTAAAAAACAAATGACAGAACTGTCACTAAATTACAAATTATTATGGATGCATCGGATTGGGTAAAATATCTGATTTTATTGATAAACAGAATTCACCAATATACGTGCATTAGCCCTTGCCCAATAGGAAGTGAATTTTAATATCCTTTGCCTTATGGATGTAAACTAGTTTGTCCTGTGAATATTTGAAGCTTTAAGGCAATTAAATAATAATTTTTCAATAACTTAATATTTGAGCACTATTCAGAAAGTGTCTTCTTTAGAAATGTCTAATTTTAGTTTGTTTTTTTCATTTCAGATTCATGTTGTGGATGAAACACGACAATATACAGAATGGTCCGAAAAACCCACAGTCTCTCCTCAGTATGCGAGCTTGAAATCCGGTATTATTGCAGCGAAAAAAGCTCTAAATAGACTCCACTTTGAATTGGGAATGTCTGGTTACAGCCAGGTGAGTTGAGATACAATTGGTAATTAGTATCATTTTAAGTTGAGTTATTTGGTGGTTTAATTTTTATTTGAGGTAGGGATTTGAAGGCTGACAGAAGACAGTCGTATTGGTATCTGAAAGTATCTTTTGAATTTTATTTATCGATACTGCCAGATACTTTCTACCATTTTGGTTTTCTACAGATCCATAAAAATTAAAAATACCATGTGATAGCTTTTGCAAAGTCTAATTATCCTGAAAGTTATGCAAAATTAAGTTTTCCATTTATTTTACAAGATTGTGTGAAAAACTGTATCTTGTGATTACATAACAGATATTTGATATTCTGATGTAATTCTTGAATATTTTGAATAGGGATGGACTGATATGAAATTTTGGTCATACCGATAAAGTACTGATATACAATTTACTGATAACCAATATTCTACCGATCAGATATAAAATTCCAAATGGTTCATTGACGACCTTAATAAATGTTTATTACCCGATGAACAAAGATTTCACGATGCAAGAGAACCTGCACATTTAGGCAGTTACTTTAAAAAATATGGAATGGAGATTACATGTTCATATCCATAAAAGTTATAACAAACTGGCATAATATTGCACTAAATTCTAAGATATTTATAGATATATTGGATTGGTAAAATTATTGGTAATATTACCGATACACAAATATATTTCTATCGGACGATGCTGATAGAGTACAGATTAATTGAGGGGTCTAGTGAGAGAGGGAGCTATGCCAATTTAACAAGAAATGGAAATAAATTGAGTTTTCTAAAGCATTGTGTTGTCATAATTTGTGTAACAAAAGGTAATTTTTTTTTGCTGAACATATTGTTAGGTAAATTATTCAAAAGGAAAAATATGAATTTCAATATAAATACCATTTATTATGAACATGTATGGTATATTGTTGTAGTATACCCATGTGAAAAAATCAATCTAGCACATTAAATATTTTGAACAAGGCTTAAGTACTTTTGCCTGAGTGTAAATCATGTTCACAGGGTTTCATATGATATACATAAAGACAACTTCATATGTCGTCTGGAGGATCTTCACTGTCCATTGTTTCTGTGGATTTTAGTTTTTGGTAAACCATGAAAAGCTGGAGGAATATAAGGCATTATTGCCATGAGATCTTTTAACTTGAGGGCTGATATTAAATCTTGCACCGGTTACTGCAACACAACCTCTGCCACTCCTATTGCAGACACCATAAGTAAGTGGCATAGCTCCTTCTCTCACTCAAAATGCTGATGAGGACGTATTCAAGAACTCAGAAAATCTGCTGCAGAACAAGCGGGAGCTATGCCACATGGTTGTAGTTCACATGATAGATGACAGATGATAGGAGAAGACTCAAAATGGCAAAAAATAAAATTTTCAACATTTGTGGCATAACTGCCTCTCTCACTAGACCCCTCAATTTGCCCCATCCCTAATTTGGCATCTGTATCAGTGGGCATCTGTTTGTTAGAGTATTGGCACCGGTATCAGTGTGCATCTGTTTGTTAGAGTATTGGCACCTGTATCAGTGGGCATCTGTTTGTTAGAGTATTGGCATCTGCATCAGTGGGCATCTGTTTGTTAGAGTATTGGCACCTGTATCAGTGGGCATCTGTTTGTTAGAGTATTGGCATCTGCATCAGTGGGCATCTTGGCATCTGCATCAGTGGGCATCTGTTTGTTAGAGTATTGGCACCTGTATCAGTGGGCATCTGTTTGTTAGAGTATTGGCACCTGTATCAGTGGGCATCTGTTTGTTAGAATATTGGCACCTGTATCAGTGGGCATCTGTTTGTTGGAGTATTGGCATCTGTATCAGTGGGCATCTGTTTGTTAGAGTATTGGAACCTGTATCAGTGGCCATCTGTTTGTTAGAGTATTGGCATCTGCATCAGTGGGCATCTTGGCATCTGCATCAGTGGGCATCTGTTTGTTAGAGTATTGGCACCTGTATCAGTGGGCATCTGTTTGTTAGAGTATTGGCACCTGTATCAGTGGGCATCTGTTTGTTAGAATATTGGCACCTGTATCAGTGGGCATCTGTTTGTTGGAGTATTGGCATCTGTATCAGTGGGCATCTGTTTGTTAGAGTATTGGCACCTGTATCAGTGGGCATCTGTTTGTTGGAGTATTGGCATCTGTATCAGTGGGCATCTGTTTGTTGGAGTATTGGCATCTGTATCAGTGGGCATCTGTTTGTTGGAGTATTGGCATCTGTATCAGTGGGCATCTGTTTGTTGGAGTATTGGCATCTGTATCAGTGGGCATCTGTTTGTTGGAGTATTGGCATCTGTATCAGTGGGCATCTGTTTGTTAGAGTATTGGCATCTGTATCAGTGGGCATCTGTTTGTTAGAGTATTGGCACCTGTATCAGTGGGCATCTGTTTGTTGGAGTATTGGCACCTGTATCAGTGGGCATCTGTTTGTTGGAGTATTGGCACCTGTATCAGTGGGCATCTGTTTGTTGGAGTATTGGCACCTGTATCAGTGGGCATCTGTTTGTTGGAGTATTGGCACCTGTATCAGTGGGCATCTGTTTGTTGGAGTATTGGCATCTGTATCAGTGGGCATCTGTTTGTTGGAGTATTGGCACCTGTATCAGTGGGCATCTGTTTGTTGGAGTATTGGCATCTGTATCAGTGGGCATCTGTTTGTTGGAGTATTGGCATCTGTATCAGTGGGCATCTGTTTGTTGGAGTATTGGCATCTGTATCAGTGGGCATCTGTTTGTTAGAGTATTGGCATCGGTATCAGTGGGCATCTGTTTGTTAGAGTATTGGCATCGGTATCAGTAAGCATCTGTTTGAGTTGGCATCGGTATCAATGGGCATCTGTTTGAGTTGGCATCGGTATCAATGGGCATCTGTTTGTTAGGGTTGGCATTGGTATCAATGGGTATCTGTTTCTTAAAGTATTGGCATCAGTTCAAAATGGTATTGGCTCATCTTAATCATTGCAAAATAATACAGTATATGTTACTATTAACCATGAAACTTTGCTGCAAGATTAAAAACTACTTTAATAGTAATATTCATTATCCAAACTTTTTAAGAATGACACTGATATTTATGATTCTAAATCATAGTTTTGCATTGTATAAATGTCTCCTTTCAGGTTTTCGTGGATCAAGTAGACAAAGATATTGTTGCAATAACTCGCCACTGCCCAGCTACACACCAGTCGGTTGTTCTTGTTTCGTACACGGCCTTCCATCCACCAGAGTCCTATTTTCACAGAGCCCATGTTACCCCTCTCAGGGTAGAGGGTACAGTGGAGGAAGTTATCCTGGAGGCAAGGCTGATCAGCAAATTGTGCAGGTATGTTTGAATCTTTGAATTTTGTTTTAAAAAAGTTACTGTAATACAGGGTCCATTCTGAAAGTATCCGAATTGTCTGCAGCGCGGCGCGAGAGTCTGTTGAGGGTTCGGGTAAGCTGCGCTAGGTGGCAGTGGGGACCTTAACCTTCAAAACAAGGCTTTGCTCAGTTGCCTGCGAGCAGTGGTTGAGGTGCAATCACTAGTGTTGTGTAGACGGAAAAAACATTGCGTCGAGAATATGCAGTTGGTGAAAATGGAGCACACTTTGGAACACTGTGAAATTTTGTGTTAAATTGAAAAATAACTTTACGGAGACTTTAACCATGCTACAGGAGGCAAGTATGACCCCGAAAGCAAGAGACAAAGTTCAGAATGGCACCCCCCCCCCCCCTGCGTCCCCTCGTCAAAAGAAGGCCCGGATGTCAAAATCAAAGGTGAAGACAATGCTTGCTCCTTGTCTTTTTCGATGTGAAGGGGGTCGTGCACAAAGACTTTGTACCTGCTGGGACCACCGTGAATGCAGCTTACTACAAAACAGTGCTTCAGCGTCTCCGACAGAGGGTCCAGCGCGTCCGGTCTGACATCGCTGACAGGTGGGTGCTTCACCACGACAATGCGCTGGCTCACACAGCGCTGTTGGCAAGTGAGCTTTTGGCCAACATACGCATGGCAATGCTGCCTCATCCCCCTTACAGCTCGGACTTGGCACCGGCCGTCTTCTTTTTGTTTCCCAAGGTCAAAAGGGTGCTCAAGGGGAAGCATTTTGCATCAATTGAAGAGGCTCAAGCTGCCACGACCGCAGCATTAAAGAGGGTTTCAGTCAAGGACTTCCAGGACTCCTGTGAACAGTGGAAAAGTCGCTATACTCGCTGTATTGAGGCTGAAGGTGCCTACATTGAAGAATATTGACAGCAGTTGTAATTGTCATCAATAAATTGTTTGCAAATAAATAAGTTCGGATACTTTCAAAACAGACCCTGTACGTATGTCTAAATCTTATACTGATCTAGTAATTTCTGTATATCAGTTGGGTATAACCATGGGTAGAAAAATACAGGGCACCCAATTGCAATGGCACCTAAAAATTTTCAAATTCAATTCTATATTTTTTTATGTTTAGAGTTTACCTATGAAAATTTATATTACTTTTGTTTTTAATGACTAGTACAGTATGTGTTTTTTAATCTTTATAAGCTTTCTGTATCACATGTGGCATTAAATCGAAATAATGAACGTGGCATTATAAAACTTTGCAGTGTTCCTAGCTGAATATTGAAACCTGCAGTGATATGATAGCGTCAACTATGTATTAGAATGTATACTATAGTTATGAATGCTGTTACTTCTTTAGGAGGGGCACTCCGGTACAAGAATTAATTGATTTTAACCCCTTCCCTGTGAAATTTTCTGACAAAATGGTTTCCCGTTCTGTGTATTTTTTTTTCTGTGTTTGCGTAGTAATATTTTTAAGTAGCTACTGCTTCAGCACAATTCATCCGAGTATCATGGTTCATACGTCTTTCTCTTCAGCATAGAACAGACTTTCAAATGGTACCACGGACATGTGTACATGAAGTATGAGGAAAGGGAAATTGGGGATAATTCAGGAAATTTCCCTCCGAAAAATCCCTTTTGGTAACTTTGGGGCCCTCTGGACCTGCCCTGGATATAGGTACCCGATTATAATCTACCTTGAAAAATACTACGGTCTATACGTAATGTGTCCGCCAAGTTTCATTGCAATATCTTCAATAGGTATAATGGATGAGGGGAAAAAATATTTCGCAATCCTGTTTGACAATACTATTAGAAACTCACAAACTCAAAAACCAAAAATAAATCACCAACAGTTAATATAACGCAACACCAAAAAAATTGTACATAAAGCAACTGACTAAACGCGACACGCAAACAAACTCACGTTTGCACTTTGTGAGCATAACACAAAAACAGTTTACTTTCCTCTGAACTACTTCTTCTTTTTGTCGGCACTGAAAATCGTGACTAAAAAAGGTTGTTTCTTCAATAGCAAAACATATGTTTCACCAACAAAAGAAGTATCATTCCGTTCAACACAGGTTACTTCAGTCAGAGATGTTCGCGAGCGTAATATTACGCCCAACACAGAATAATCTATAGCGACCAAGGGCGTAATATTATGCCGAACACAGGGAAGGAGTTAATACAATCTTGTATTTATTAATAAATAAAATGTCTTATGATCATATTTCAAAATATGTTGCTTTGTATTAGTTGGATTCATATCTTTCTTAGACTGTATTTGACAAAAAATGGCTGGCTCCTGACAGAAAAGGTCCAGGGATTGAATTATTGTAAGTTTTTCTACCCCTGAGTATCATCATCCTTCGCAGTTTCCTGCCCCTGGCTGGGTTGGCATAGAAGTCAAGCCTCGCCATTTTGTCTGGTCTTCCACAGACATCTTGGTCTCCCCCTTGCCCTACCACAGAGTATAACTATTGCAAGAACCAATCTGCTAGTGGTATCATTCTTGCATTGTAATCAAGGGATCCTGACTTCAATACCTAGTGGAGCCACACTCCACTGTGGTTCGGTTTTGGCTTTATACTGTATATCCGGTCACAATAGCCTATCTAAGCATGAAGTGGACTTAAACTTCAAAGTTGGCCATGACAGCTTGGTGGCAGAGTACCTTAAGTTCGAGTACAATCTCTGACATGGGTGTTTTTTGTGAGTGTTCCTTCATCGATTTTATTTAATCATCACTCATCCTCATCATTGTGTACAGCCAAAAGTTGCAGAACCATTAAATAATGGGTGGTCATAGATATTTTACCCACGCAAGTTTATCAAGTAGTTTTGATCTCCCGTGTTTGTTCTGTGAAGTTATGACCAATCGAGGATTGGCAATACATTCCCAAATACAAGCAAAACACCACACTACTCCATTCAAGTGCAAGGCTCAGCGCTACCATGCCAAAATGGCATGGGAAGCCATTTTGTTTAGTATCATTATTAGCGGAAATTAAGATTAATGCCTGAAAACCCTAGTAAAACAGCCTAAAATCAAGTTAATGCTGCAATCCATAACAAAATAAGTTATTATCAACATCCCAAAGCCATTTTGCATACATAAACACCATGTGCTATATTTTGTTTATCAGACAAAATTTTTATTTACTTATGTATTTTCAAGAGAACATTTGTCTAGGTTCAGAATAACCCCCTTTTCCTGAAAATACTATTTATTTACCCCAGTTAGCATAACTGTGCTTAAGAAACCCCAAATATCCATGTTTTTTGGAATAAAAACAATAGAGAGCTGAAAAACTCCATGCTAGTCTGTCACCTGGTGGCCAGACTGGGAACTGCTTGATACAAGCTACCCATAACTTGAGTCAGCCAATTGGAACCGTTGCAGACCATGACGTCAATCCACCAAATGGCAAACTTCCTTTATTATGTGTGTAGGAAGCCATCTTGGACTCTATTCTGTACCAACTTTTGACCAGTGAAGGTCGTGACCAAGAAACGTGCTATGTTAAAACAATACGAGTGAGCACAATGGCCCGGATATCACATGGAACTACCGTAATAGTGATATAGAGTCCCTCAAAGGCCTAGTGTGGGCTTACAGGATAGATAACAGTGAGAAAAGTTATCTAAGTCAGGAATCGGGACTCTGGCATGTGAAAAAGGGGTAAAATCGGAAAATGCGGACTTTTCATTCCCCGAACTTTTCGCGTTTGCCTACGTCGCTGTGTAGGCTGAACAATACGATGCATAGTGAATGGGATCCACCTCAATCTAAGGGTGGATCAAGCATCCAACATCATCAGTACCACCAATAGTCTGTAGAGTCTCCGGGAAGCTTAGGATCTTGTGTATTTGTGCCCGTAAATTCTGCTTTCCCCCAAAAAATGAGCCATCATCATGTGAAAGTGTGCAAGTGCATAACAAAGGGCCCACATCAGGTAAAACGTGTTAGGTGTTCATGCCTAGGATGAGATCTGGAAATTGTAAGTAGAATATGTCATCTTATCTAAATGCTGTGTGTGTGAAAGTATACATGTTTGTTTTGCCTGTGCTATTTCAAGATACTAGGGATGTTCAATATATAAGTTTCCCTGTGCTATAAAATATTGTATAAAGCAATGCTATTAAAAAGAAGCACATGGTTGACAAGCGCCATCCTTCGTCTACAAGGAACAAGAATCGATTTGTTATCAGACGTGAAGGCACATGCGCTCAAGAGCGAAAAGTAAATGCTTGTTCGGAAAACGTGGGCTCGCGTCATAAGGAGTTCAGAAGCATGGATGCTAACGGCATTCTGCTTATGGACTTTTTGGAACGAGGAAGAACAATTAATGCTGACCGTTATTGTCAAACATTGGATAAACTGAAAAACTCAATTCGACATAAGCGACCAGGTCTCTTGTCAGCTGGTGTCATTCTTCTTGACGATAACGCTCACCCCCACTCAGCAGTGCAAACACAACACAAAATTGAAGAATTGGGGTGGGAACGGCTGTCCCACCCTCCATACAGCCTTGATTTAGCACCGAGTGATTTCTATCTTTTTCCAGTGTTAAGTCTGAATCGCAAGGTTATCGTTTCGAAACAGATGAAGAAGTGAAGCGGAATAGTGAATAGTGCTCAATAGCCAGAGCCCTGATTTTCTTGCAAAGGGCATGGACAAATTGGTGCAACGGTGGGACAAATGCCTGAATCTCTATGGGGATTATGTGGAGAAGTGAGGTAGGATCCTCCTATACATGTATGTATAGTTTTGTAATGTATCTTAAAATTAAAATTTTTTACAGCATACGGAAACTTATATATTGAACGACCCACGTACTTGTCCTAATGGCCAATAAATTTGTCATTTCAATGAACTGCATCTGATTTTCATCCTTGAGTGTGTAATTCTGCCAGTGTTCCTCCACTACCGTTTAAATTTAGACTGAAAATTCCTCTAGAGACAAGAGAGTCTTCTTCGGAACACTCGCTGATAATCTGGGAACACCACACATCGCATGTGGGAGGTGTGTGGCTGCATAGAGTAGCTTGGGATGTATATTTTTAGGTTCCTTTGCTTCTTGTGGTTATTGAAGATAAGTAGATAGCCAAACTGATCAAACCAACCTCAAAATCTAGAAATATAGCTCCCGAAAACCATTGTAAAGTTGTGAAATTAAGATGATCAACACTTAAAACAACTGCCTGCTTTTATTATACACAGCTCGACAATTAAGAAATGAGACTGATTTTGTACTGTCCCACGTGGGCATTCTATCTGTGAAGTAACGCTTTCATGATGTAGTGTGGTCCATAATCCACAACCTGGCAACACCCCATGAACTTGCGATGGGCATGCTGGGAATTATGCCGCCATGTCGTGAAGGTGGTGCAAGGGTGTCGTGACATAATAGCTATGGAGCAGTGAATGAACATCAAGTTTCATGAAAGACATTCTGAAAACTGCTTGCGGGAATAAACATTTCTTGAATTCTATTGTTCTGGAGGACAAAACAGAGCATTTTCACTCTTGTAAGAACCGACAAATTGCAGGATAGAAGTTGCTAAATTTACCAAGAGGGAAGAAAATGCAGCTCGAAAAATCAAAGGTGAAGACAATATTGTGGTTTTTACGACAGCAAAGGCATTATTCATAATGTATTTGTTCCAGAGGATGAAACTGTAATTGGCTGTTACTATCGTAGTGATCTGAATTATTATGAAAGAGAACTGACCCTCTCAGAGCTCAGTTTCCTGAGGCGGGCAGTTGATTCCTGCTTCACGATAATGCACGGTGCCAGGAAGCTGTGTTTGTCTGGGTATTCCTAGTCCAAAAACAAGTGAGTGTGTTGCATCTTCCTCTCTACTCTTCAGATTTATCTCCCTGTGATTATTTCCCATTCCCAAAACTGAAGCTGCTGCTGAAATTATGCACTTTTGATGAACACAGGACCATCCAACAGGTTACGACGCCCAATCTTCGTCATACCACTTAAAGATTTGCAGATGTCGTATCGATTGTTGGCCAACCATGCCAATTGCTATATTGTTGCAGGAAGGATGTACTTTGAGTAATAAACATGCAATGTTCAATTATTTTGTTTCCTTTTCACAATATAAAAGTCAGTCTCATTACTTAATTGTCGGATTGTGTATGAGGGGCTCGGAGCATTTCGTGGGCAATGGAGCTACATGTATAACTGAACTGCAAAGTATCAATATTTCATTGCTAGAAGTAAGTATCTCCTAAGTTTCAAATTCTTGCTCACAAACACCACTGTGTAGCTAAACATAGCATATCGTACCCAAGGTATTGGGTAAGAAGTATAAAGTCTTAGCATAGCAGGAAGCAGAGGAATGCAGAATAAGCAATTAGGCAAACGTTAGGTGAGTGACTTGGGAGATGGGTATGGAAGGAGTGTTGGAATTGTCAGGAGTTGTGATCAGTTGGCGAGAATAGGAGAGAGAGTAAGGTCTACGGATTGTGAGAGAGAAGCAAAGTGGAGAACGATTATTGGACGATGGTGTGTGATTGAATCGATGTCTGACAGAGAGGTCAGACAGTGACATTTGAGAGGACAAGTGTAGGAACAATCTTCATCTCTTTGTAAGGCAAGTAATATCCTTTTCTAAACCAATCCATATCGGTTCAGTCATGGAGAGTATAAAACCCATATCTAACCTAAGTTAATTTCTATCGCCATTCCTTAAAATGTAACCTCTTGCATTTATCACATTTAGGCCAAGCGAGTGATAACCATCTGAGAGATGAATGAGAAATAACTACATCACCCAATTCAATCTAGAGGTTCTTGGTTCGATCCCAAATGCAGCATGGGAGTTGCGTTACAATAGTGCTAAGTTATTTTTCTCAAAACTGAATGGACTTATGCCACTTGTGTGCTTAATCCCTCATATTTTGTGTATTTGTTATGTATAGGCTTTTTACAGCATGTAGGTTTTATTTCCGTAAGATTATCTATAAACTTTTAATAATTGCATAGGTTTTAGGTAAGGGGATAATCTGTGCACTATGAGATTGGGGATATATACAGCCAACAACAAGATGATGATAAGTAACTTATACATCACCGGTAAGGTAAAGTTCCCCATGCATATAGCATTGTGCCATGAAGGCACTTTCTCAATTTTGGCCATTTTGGAGCTGATGTGATCAACACCAAACTCTGGCTGCCTACAACACCAGGAGTCCCGCATTTAAATACTTGCCTGAGCATTGATTGTGAGCGTCCCTTCATCAACTTTATATCATCACTCATCCTCATCTTCATGATTAGCGTAAAGCAAAATAAACCAAATCAATCAATAAACTGTAAGTGTTGACACGTGCATTTTTTTTTCAGACCAGGAGGTCCCAGATATAATCGTCCACAAAATTTTGTGAAGAACTCAAAGTATATCAATGGACTGGACAGCTACGAGGTGGAAGTTCGGGAGCATCTTCAACTGTACGAGTCCGAAGTTGTAGAACTAGGGGACTCAGGAGATTCCGTCATCACGCAGGTGGACTTCACCAACTTGCAACCAGGAACTGTCGTGGCTGTAAGGTAGGTGGTGTTAAATTCAAGATGGTGCTCTAATTCAGTACTGATTTTGTGATCACTTGGATATTTGTATTCATTTAACTCTACCTCTTTATGGTATAGTTAAATGAATGGGTTTTCTTTTAAGAATGAATCGCATAATTTAAGATTTCTTAACTTTTTATTTGTAAAAAGATTTTAAAAAACTACAGAATAGTAGACCTATTAGGGTTAAGCGAATACCAATGTGAGTATTTGTTATTTTGTCATTTATTCCCATTAAATTTTTTAATTATTTTTTTGTTCTCCAATATTTCATTGAATTTAAATTATTTCAGTAGTTTAAGTAGAATATTAAGTTGTGGGCTTAGTGGTAATTATGAAGTTCTTAAATCCATGGTTTTTAATTTTTCTATTACACCCTAAAAACAATTGCAGATCAATTAATCAAATGCTTTAGTATCAATATTGCGTAGAGTTCCCATTTTAATGCCACTTTATGCACAGTAAGGCTAATCGGGACTGGACCTACAGTTTAAAGTGGGATCCAAACCACTTGTGCCTCCACCGGGTATCGAACCTGGGACCCCTTGATTACAAGGCAACGACGCTACCACTGTCCCATGAGGGAGGCCAGTATTGCGTAGAGGATCTGTAAGAATACATATGAAAACTTGCAATCTGGTAGATGATCACTCAGTCATTTGTTAGGTAAATGTCCGATAGCTTCCGTGACTGAGGTGAATGTATGACGATAGGGGAGAATAAAACAATGGAGACTATGAGAGACGGGGTTTTTTGGATGGAGTAATTGGAGAGAGAAGAAAGTCTATAAATGGTACTACGTCTTTGTGCCGAGACTAGGTAAGCTCTACCTCTGTCTCATGAAGTCTGCCATTCTCTGTCATAAGGTATTGGTAAAATGCAGTGGTGTGCATTGAAGGCAGGCTACCGAAGCTTCGGTAAAAATTCAAATTTTGCATATCTCCTGGGATAATTAGACTCCCCGCAAGTATCGAAAGGCATTTTTGTGGACCCCGTGAAAGACTAAAATGCCGCAAAGCAGTGGCATGCGGTGTTTTTATCAAGGCAAGCCTGCCCCTTGATGTACTATTGTTTATTTCAAAATTATATGTTCAGTGCTTCAGTTATCTAAATGGTCACCGCACGCTACTGGTAAAATGTAATCTCTCGTGTCATTTCTCTGTCAGGTTTAGTATCCCAATGCACCTCTCAGGGGGGTTTATGCTAAGCGAGTGGCGTACCTGTGGATTACATTACGATTGTTTGTTACCAATGCACATTATCCATTGTCTAGTGCTTTAAACTATACTTATTCTAATGCTACGTTTCGAAAGAGCACATCTTCTCTCAACTTCAGGTGAAGAAATTTTGTTCTTGCTGGTGGTGAGGATCGAATCTATGAACTAGGAGCTTTACTACAAATATGGTGTGCTAACCAACTACTCCATGCCATTAACATTGCATGCTAATATAGGACCATATCACTAACAATCAGAGAATTATTGATAATTAATAGAAAAAATACCTGTTGGAATTTATTCACCGAAACTGGTCAGTACTTCTCTGGCATTTGTGTATTTTACGGGTTTCCTTAAAAATATCATGCAGCACTCTTGTCGAGTCAAATTATCCTGGAAAGTATGCAAAGTTCTAAGTTTTCAATCATTTTGCAACAGTTTTACATGGAAAATGGATTTTGTGATTAAACAACGTCTATTTTGATATAATTCTTTACATAGGGCTCTTGCGTAGTGAAATGTTGGCACTCTTGCCTTCAGTGCAAATGGTCCTGGGTGTAATTCCCAATGTAAGTTTAAAAGAAAAAGATAGAAAGAATGAAAGATGGAAAAACTCCGTGTTGACCCAGCATTGCGAGGACGATTGGGGAGCTACTTGAAAAGAGGAAGTAGCAGGCTCCTGTCTCGAAAGCCACGAAACAGAAGTAATGGGACTCAACTCACTGACCCATTGAAAAACTGCTTGGCAAGCCTTGACCCTCAAATGGCTGTTGTGCCATGGCATTTAGATTTTAGTATTTTTCTTTTAATTCTTTGAATGTTTTAAAGTAAAGTTTTGTTAATTAATATGTATAATTTTAGTGGACTTCCATATTAATAATGATCAGTGTTTTGAATAACTTTTAATTGTTACGATTTTCAAACTTTGGTATTGATTGAAGATGGTATACTGAACGAAACTCCAACTGGCGGCTAGGAAATAGCGAATCAGTTTTCAGTTGAATTTTTTTCAACTGAGATTGGTCATTTTCGAGTCACAAGGTACCGAACTTTGTTCGCGGGACAAAACAAATGAGCGTCGGATACACCACATGTTGCCAAACGTACTGTAAAGCTGGAAAGTGTCTTCTCGGGTCAACACGAGAAATCAGCAGGGGTTAATGGTACAACTGCACACGTGGTCCTGACCGATGAAGTTTCCGGAAGGACCACAAACAGGTCGGAATGCAGGAGGATACACAGTCATATAAAGAAAACTGGCAAAAACAGAAGCACGCTTTGCAACGTTGCTTCGGGAGAGCGAGGTGATCCCTTCAGCTTTTATTTCGCAACTGAGTTTGTTGACACCCATTGGACCCCCCCCCCCCCGAAAATGATTGGGGAAAAGAAAGCACCAGTTGTAGTTGCGATCAGTATAATGGCTCAGCCATAGCACTAATTTAAAGCTTTTTTAAAAAACAGATTTGTAAACTTGACAATTTTACTATGGTACACTGGTACATCAGAAGATGCAGGCTGATTATGGATCAATCTCGCCTATTCCTAGTAAATATAATGTATCAGCTATTTTCAATTTTCTTCCATGTATATTAATTATCATACGGAATGCTTCTTTCACAGGGTATCTTTACATGGAAACGTGAAGCCAGCTGTTGCAAAATTAAGACAGCTCGTTTCCCAGTTCACATTGAAATCCTCACCGTGGCAGCAATCATTCATGACCCTGGCAAATAGCGAGCTGGAGTGCATCATATCAAGGTTGACTCTTGCGGACCTAAACAGGGCCCTGTATAGATGTGACGAAGAGGAGAAAGATGAAGGCAGAGGTGGCGGGACTTACAATATACCTAGTTTCGGACCAATGGTGTATTGCGGACTTCAAGGTAAGCACACACTAGGATGTCTATTTAAGTTGGACTGTGTGCCTAGTTAGAATAATAGTTGCAGTGTTGCCACTGAATAATATTTGTAACTAAGATAGTTTTAAATATACAGTACCTTAGTACTCAGTACTATTAATTTTGGACCTTAGTACCAAAATTAATAGTACTGAGTACTAAGGTCCTCTGTGCATATTTACTACAACGTGTCTCATTTCTAGGGTCATGCATATTTCGTTTTTGACAAAAACACGAAATGTGAAATAACACATTGTAAGGTTAATTTTTCATGTTTCTGAAAGGTGTGAGGTGCATTTTCCTACCCTGTTTTGTCACGAAATTTTGCGAAATAGACGCTTAAACACGAAATTTAGAGTTTATTTACAGACGCGACACTTTATGAAGTTTGAGTTATCCTGAGAGTTATGCAATTCATGGAAAATTCCTTAATTCTGCTGTAAATATTCGAGAATACAGGAATAAACTTAATACTCTGGTAACTACATAAATGTGCTATTAAAAGGGATATGTTCATTTTGTGAAATAAGTGCAGTTTTTAATCAAATTTAGGAAAATAAGTCTGTGAAATTTAGTGCAGTTTTTAATCAAATTTAGGAAAATAAGTCTGTGAAATAAGTGCAGTTTTTAATCAAATTTAGGAAAATAAAACATTAAAATACTGACCAAGGCAGAATTTATTGTATAGAATATATATACACTAAAAAGGTAAAGTTTCCACCCTCTAACAGGTTCTTCTTCAGACGAATATTCACACTAGTGAATTCACTAGTGGATATTCATTCTAGTGTGAATATTTGTCTCTGTTAGAGGGTGGAAACGTTACCTATTTAGTGTATATATTTTCTATACAATAAATTCTGCCTTGGTCAGTATTTTAATGTTTTATTAACATGGAAGTAAGGTTTAACAGTGTTACCAAATTTAGGATTATGTTCACAATTTTAAAACCAAAATGTCATTTTATATACTGCTTCTGATCAGTTTTTTCACTGCTATAATACCGAAATTTTATTTTATTTACCGCTTTTGAACCCAAAATTGCGTTTGTTTTTGTACCGAAAGTTTGCTTTTTTATTTACCAAATATATGTACATCTACTCATTTCCCAAATATAAATAAGATAGTTTTCTGCATGAATCAGTGTATTATTTCATTGCTAAGTTTCAGTTTTAGTGACTCCTCACAATTCATGTACGGAATTTAAGCTTACCACAGGTTGGTGAAGAATTGTATTTTTTAAAAATTTCTTTTGTTCTCTCCACCGAAGTTCCCAAACTGGGCACTCTTCTTTGTGGGGGTCATTTCATCACTTATCTAATAATGGAAAATAACAAAAATACAAATAATGATACTAACTGATAATTTTATGGAGTTGTGGAGCCTGCAAATGTGTCGCACAACACTTTCGTGGAGTCTTTATATCTTTGAAATTACGCAAAATGGATAATTTTCCTTATTTTTGCAACAGCATTGTGGGGAGACCTGGATTTTGTGATTGAACGATTCTCTCTTCTGATCGTGAATATTTTAAAGCAAAACTTGAATTGATTGCTATTGTGTAGTTCAATGAAAAACTTTTATACAGTGGAACCTCGATATTATGTTTTTCAGGGGACCAAACTGAAAAAACTTAGTGCAGGAAAGTGCAAAATTGTGGAAAACTTTATAACATTTTGCTATATTGCAACTGCCAAGATTGAATGTACAGGGTAGTCCAAAAGTGTGGAAACACCTGAATAAAAATTGAATGGCATGATATTTCCAAAAACTAACATTCCAGGTTCGTAATAGGGGTGGGGGAAAATGTTATAGGGCATATGACGATGATGGCCGCCATCTTGAATGCAACTTTAAAAGTTCAAATGGAAACCATTCATTGCAGGTGACGTAACACAGCATGGGTCTCATGCAGGCAGAACGCATTGAGATCGTGTTGATCTCAGGCGAACGAAGCACGAGGGTGATTGCAGACGATTTTAACCACCGTCACCCATATAGGTGACCGTGGTAAAGTCAGTAAAGTGCTTGCAAAATTTCGTGTAACCGGGACTGTGGCTGACAAACCAAAATCACGATGGCGTCCCTCATTACGGAAATTGTGTTCGTCAGTACCTGGATGTGCTGTTTCCCAACACTTGGATTGGACGACAAGGTGCTGTGGAGTGGCCACCACGTTCCCCAGACCTCACTCCGCTGGATTTCTACCTGTGGGGACATGTCAAGGCGATCGTTTACTCCGAGAAAATTCGAGATATTGTTCACCTTAAGCAACGCATCATTGACGCATGTGCCAGCATTACTGCAGACACTTTATGCAGGGTTTTGCACGAATGGGTATCAAGACTGGCTTTAACTGTGGAACGTGTTAATTACGAACACAATTTCCGTAATGAGGGGCGCCATCGTGATTTTGGTTTGTCAGCCACAGTCCCGGTTTCACGAAATTTTGCAAGCACTTTACTGACGGTACCATAATGGATGGGGACCCTATATGGGTGACTGTGATTAAAATCGTCTGCAATCACCCTCGTGCTTCGTTTGCCTGAGATCAACACAATCTCAATGCATTCTGCCTGCATGAGACCCATGCTGTGTTACGTCACCTGCAACGAATGGTTTCCATTTGAACTTTTAAAGTTGCATTCAAGATGGCGGATTTCAAGATGGCGGCCGTCATCGTCATATGCCCTATAACATTTTCCCCCACCCCTATTACAAACCTGCAATGTTAGTTTTTGGAAATATCATGCCATTCAATTTTTATTCAGGTGTTTCCACACTTTTGGACCACCCTGTATAATGCAAAAAAAAAAATGTAAATGTAAAATGTAAATTCGAGCGCTCCTATCCAGCGAAGACTTTCATCGGAGTTTTTATGTTGTCACCATAATTTTTTACCTTTTCTATCCTCAACCTGAATCCTCAACTTATGATTTAACAACGCGGTACCATGTTTGGCACCTAAAGTTGTTTTTTTATTTTATTACCTGATGAAGGAAGTAGTACAGACTTCCGAAACGTCGTTCTGAAATATTCCTACGCACTCACGTAAGTTATTTATATATTTTTATTTTAATATTAATAACAATCATTTTTCAGTTCTAATTACAGCAAAACATAGTTTTGATTTATATCACGAGTACTTTAGTTGCAGCATGCTTGTGTTCATATATTTTTCATGTATCTAATCAAGTTAATCCTGTTTTATATGATCTCTGATAAGGAATTAAAAACAGCCCTTTTTTTTCAGGTTTTATGTCTCTTCTAAGTGTAATACGACCCAACAATGATCTTGGACACCCTATGTGCAACAATCTACGACAAGGAAATTGGATGATCGGTAAGAGCGAATTGAATACTATGATGCTAATGTAATTTAGTTAAAATGATCAAACTTAGTTGTTTCTCAACCCAATCATAGAAAGATTCTCATCATAGTATAATTTAATATAACAGGTGGCGCTAAAGTCATAATTCTATTTGAACTGACCTTTATTTTGACATCTTGTTGTTTATATCAGTAGTGTTTTGTCAGTTAAATAGAAGATACTCACAAAATGTATTGTGTGCGAAAATTAATAAGTATACCCCACATACAGCCCGTGAAACATTAGCTCTTCTGGGTAACACTTTTCCGGGCAGAGTAATATCCAGTTTTGGTGATTTGCCATGGCCAGCCAGATTTTTTCATTTTGGGATATTTGAAGTCATTGGTTTATGTGAATAAGCCAGAGATGTTACAGCAACTAAAGGACAATATTCAGCATGAAATTGAAAACATGTCCCCGCAGATTCTTTCCAACAGCACCAATGCAATAAAAAGAGCCCAAATTTGCATCAATTCGAATGGTGGTCATTTATTGGATGTTATCTTTAAAAATTGAGAACATAAAACTTACAAGTATCAATAAAAGTTTAACACAAAAAAAAACTATTTGTTTAATTTAAAACCCAAGCTATAGGCTAAGAAAATCAGGTGATGACTTTTGCGCCACCTTGTACAAATCAGGCAGCAATATACACATTCAGCAAATTTTATTACAATGAATTATATATATTTTTTGTATGTGTTTCTCAAAATGTGATCCAGTCATTTTTATTTTATATTTGCACATGGCTATATTTAAAGTGAGCATTTCTCTTAGAATGATTTAATAAACATTTTGCATTAATTTTATAATACAATTGAGATACAAAGAGTGGAACTGAAACTGATGAGAGATTCAGATATGTCTCTGAGCTTGCAAGAGGTAATGTAACTTATATTCAATGACTGAAGTTGATTCTGGATATCCTTCCAAGCCATAGGTGCCAACTCCATGGGGCTTGGTGGGGGGGAGGGGATGCCTCGAGCCTCCCTTAATGTTAACGAATTGTGGGCAGAGCCCTCCAAATAATTTTGCTTAAAAGGATCTAATTTATTATTTTGCTTCTCTTGTAAAGTTTACTCTGAATTGTGCCACATGAACTTAACTTTAAAAACACATTTGAAATGTTCTAGACTATCAACTTTCGGGGGCTGAGACTGCTAAACCATCAACTTGGGGGGGGGGGGGGGGCTATGACCAGAGACAGCAAAACACATGACTTATTACTATATAATAAGTATATAATTATGAGTATTGTTAACGTTTTTACTAAAAAGAGTTTCAAAAGAAGATGTGCATGAACTAGGAGAGTGGATGGGACGTTCGGGCTACAAATGGCTCTCACATGACATTCAGAACGAGATCATTAATATATTAGGGAGATCCAGTGGCAGCGATTGGGGGGGGACGTGGGGGGCAACTGCCACTTTTGCCCCCACACCATGCTAAACCTTATCTACTAGGAGAAAGTAAACTATCCTTGCCCCCCCCCCCAAGTTTTTGCACCTTGCCCCCCAAGTTTTGGCACCCAATTGCCACCACTGGGGATCTGTTTTGCGCTCCGTGGTAGCAGATATTAAAAGTCGGGAATATTTTCCTATTATGGTTGACGAAACTTGTGACATATTCATCCGCGAACAATTGACATTGTGCATTCGAACTGTAAATAAAAATTTTAATATTTTTGAGGCTTTAACGAGATTCCGAACACTTGAGGCCAAAACTTAACAAAGGGAGGGAGTGAGTCATTCATTAATTTATTTCAGTGATCAGAGCCCCCCAATAATTTTGAGATCTAATGTCACTCTCATCTTCAGGCCGTTATGTCCATGAAGATCAGTGATGCTAGCTTAACAAAATCTTGGGAGGTCATTTTCCGAAATGACCTGACTAGTATTTTGAAACAATCTCTCTATTATTTTATTAATTGCTGCCACAAAAGCTTCAAGAATAATTTCTTAAATGTTTCGCTCTCTAGAGTATGTGTCAAATAGGCTGAAGCAGGATCCAGGCACTTTGGAACTGGGCTTGTGGTTGGATAAGAGTTTGCAACCACTGAAAGACATTCCGAGATATCTTGTGCCAAGCTACTTTGATGCTGTCATCACCGGAGTGTACCTTTCCCTCCTGAACCAAACATGGAACCTTATGTCAGAGTGAGTAAAATTTTTAGTTATGTACTTTATAAATATTGCAATATGCCAATATCAGCAGCAGTTGTTAGGCAGTCTTTTGCATGTAGGCAGGATTTCAGTAGAATTTTTTATACTCTTGTTATCATTTGACAGTATGGCTATGGTAATTCTTAATTGTGTACAATACTTGGATTGTTATTATGATCAAGTAAGCACCATCTTTCCTTGTAGTGATGTTTTGACATTTACCTTGGTGCAGCTATTTAATATTGAGTGTATTTTACAGTACTTGTAAATAATACCTTATTTTTTTTAAAATTGGCAGTTTAAATGCTTCTAACCAGGATTGTCATGTTTAAAACATCATGTTCTAAAGTTTTAAATCACATGTAAATGTTTTTAGAAGTGTCAAAAACACTTCTAATTTGATAGAATTTGGATTGAACACTTCTGTTCATACTTAATGTTCACTGTTGTTGTTAGTGCTAATTTATTTTATTTCATTTACAATAAGATGTGATTGGTTGTAAGGGGTGACCCAAGAGGCACCCAAATGTCAACCTCTCTTCCACATAGTACACCCTGGACTGCATTTTGCAGACTAACGAGGCTCTGATGCCTGGACCTGCAACCATGACAATCCTCTGTGGTGCTCATGTTGTGTGTATATATTTGCAACTGTCCCTTCATCTATCACCATTCGTTCTCATCTTTGCGATTAACCAAAAGTGACAGCAAAGTAAAATAAATCAACCGCCAATAACTAACTCTCTAGCCTTCTTAAACCTGAAGGTTTATGGCTGCAGCAACACAAGCCTTCCATCTGTCCCTATACTGGGCAAGATAATCCAATATTTTCCATCCTTACCGATTTCCTTTAGGTCCATCTCAACACTATCCCTCCACCTTCGTCTTGGCCTTCCTACAGGTCTATGTTTCAGGTCCATCAGGTTTCCCAACAAGAATCCTGTAAACTCTTCTTTCCTCTTCCACTTGTGCCACATGGCCTGCCCACCTAAGTAGTCTTGATTTAAATATTCTAATAATATCTGGACAACCAGCCAATCATAGGCATAGCTACGGGGTGTGCCGGGTGTGCCGAGGCACACCCTAATGGGCTGCTTTATCAAAGAGAATTAAATACACATATTTCAATAAGAGAGAAAATAAGTGGCAGTTTGTAAGAAGTTGAAAATGTCATTACTTGGTACAAACGTGTGCATTATTGCTGATGAAACGGGTGTCTATAGTTTTTCGATTTTTTGATGTCATTGGAGAAAGAAGATATTTACTGCATTCTACTCTGTACTACAGCGCCTTTCTTCTATACCTGTCACAAGCTGCACGTGAGAGAGAGCTTTCTCCAAGCTTACCCAAGTTAAAACTAAATTAAGAGCAACTCGGAAGCAGGAAAGATTGGAAGCCCTGCTCTTGCTATTTGTGGAACAGGAAAAAGCTTCGTCTATTGATGTAAATGAAGTTATTGATGGGTTTAAGAACATTGTACCTTTTGACAGACGTCTCTTGTTATAGATGACGTGTATTTTGATGTATTTGTTTGTAACATTTATGAACATTTTGTGTGTGTGTGTAATTTCTATGCAATTTGATTTTTTCTACTACATATATTCAGAAATTTTCAACACTGTCATTTAGTGAATTTATATTCCTTTACAAACATCAGTGCAGTTAAAGAGCCAAATGATTGTGTTGCAAAATATGCTATTAAAAAGGTACAAGACCTCATTTTTTTTTCTTTGCACACCCACACCTATGATATTTTGGAAAACTGCGTATTGGATAAAATTGCACATGGTAAGTATGTAAATAGGTATTTTAGAGAGTTAGTTAACAGTATAAGATGGAACATAATCCTTCATTTTATTCACATTCTGACACCTTTACAGTTTTGTGAAGAAAGGATCAACATTCCTGAAGGGACTTGCCCTTGGCTCCGTTCAGTGTGGAGCGGTCATTAGATCTGCACCACTCCCTCAGTTGTCACCGAACATGACACCACCATTGCCACCGACGAGAACCAACGAGAGGGGCGAGCAGGAGCAGGCATGTGTGACTCTGTCTGCAGGTAAGGCATTAGAAAATCATGTTTTGGAAGAATAAAGGCCTTGGTGAACTTCAAGGTTTAAACTCTTTTCAAACCAGCCCGAACACTGCTGTGTGAATTAAGCTTTATGGTTTGGAATGGGAGGGGGAGGTGGTGCCCACTCAGCGACATATTTGTGATTTTATTTTGGGAGGTAGTTTTTTTTGGATATTCAAATTTGTGTGTTAGTAGTCATTACACTAAATTATTGCCAAGTACCTTAGAGCATTCGTTCTAACCTAGGTCATTAAAGCTTGTGATAACATGCGTAATTTGGCAACACTTAGTGTATTTATGAGGGGGGAGAGAAAAGTTTTGAGCCTCACGGGAAAGGGGTGTTTGAGCTACAGTTTCTCATTATGATTTCTCTACATAATCACATAATCTCTATAATCACCCACCAGATCAGTGAACTTATGCATTCTGTACTGCAATTTGTTTACTGTCATCTGGTAGAATGATTTGTCCTGAGTCTCGTACCACTGAATGGCCGCCTTCGTCCGTGTGGAAGTGTCGTCCTCGAAGTGAATTCTTCATAGCAGGGAAAAGATGACAATCTGACGGGGCAGGTTGGGGGAATAAGATGGATTGTAATGAGCATTTCTGCAAGTTACATAATGGGGCATTGGCTCTACAAGGAGATAAGGAAAGTAGACCAGGAAGTAAGGCATGTGTCACACTCAATTGTCTCATCCTCAACATGTGTGATTCAGCCAAGGCCCTTCCCTCCTCCCTGTGGTTCTCTGCTTTTACAGCGGAGGGACGATCTGTTACCGTACCAATTGGTCATTTAGTCTTGGTTCGATGTTGTCTCATGTGTTTTCTTGGTGGTCTTTGGTTCGAATTTGTTAGCTCTCTTTTGTCGCTTTCTGTCTTAATGGTCTGTATTCTAGTGTACGAAATTTGACTATTAAGCTTATTGAGGTGTCCACCTTGTTAGTTGTCTGAAATTGTTTTTTAATAGTTGTCACACATCAACAGACATCTGGTGAACGAAAACCCCTTCTCACTGCTGTTGTTATACTATCAAGAGCAAGGTTCCTGACAAGGCAACCTACAGGAAGTTTGGTGGCTTGGCGGCAACAAGGCCAGAACCTTGGCCGTGAATATTCTGGGAATAACCTTGGCGATAAGCTTAGAGGTCTACTGACCACAAGCCTACGTCATGGCCAGCAAGGTCATACCTCTCCCCAGAATGGACAGTCAGCGAAAATAGCCACAAGGTTGTGAGCTCTCGGCTGGGTTGGGTATAGAGACAAAGTTGTCAATTTAATAAATACTCCTAGAACAAGCACTGGGAGGAGTCGTCTTGGCACATCGAGAGACGCCGAGAGGCCATTCCATTGTTCGCTGCTGCTATCTTAGACTACCCTAAGTGGTGACACTTGGGAATTCTTTCTATTTTAGAATAAGATCAACTCACAAAATGGCCAGTTAGTTGGAGTTAGTACATAAGTATTTACCGTTAGATGTTTAGACAAATAAATATATGTTATATACCAAGCGAGTGCCTTTTATGTCTTCCATCAAGTGAGGTATTACCCAAGGTAGTGCAAGATGCCCCCTTAAGCGTTACAGGATGGGGGTCGACCAAAGCAGCCTGTGCAGTGAGGCCTTGGCGACAGAGGTACGGAATCACGGCCCTGTTGGCCACTCTCTTCTCTGACACTTCATTCATTTTCAACGTGACAAAAAAAATAGACGACGTGAATTTAATAGAAGTTCGCACAGTGTGTCCTAAAACTCAAACCTTACATCCTCCAAAATTTTAACTACCTAGCATCACTCCTTCTATGTGAGGCTCAAAACTTTTCACTCTCCCCTCGTACATTCTAAGAAAATCCAAACTCTTTTACAAAAAGAGCTATTGAACTAGTAACACCACAAACTTGACTAAATTTCTATTGCAAAGTTCAAACTTAGTATCCTATACGTTTCTTGTGAACATTTTAATACATGTAAAATATGAGCACTGCCGTGGAAACTTAAGTGGAAAACAGCCTGCTGTTGTGTCTACTCTGTGAGGCTGGTCAGTTGCAGAATGCTGTCCCTTCTTAATTCACAAGGCTGCATACTTTTCGGTACAGAAATCTTGGATGATATTAATGGACAAGAATAATTTTTCAATTGTCTTTGTTACATAGTTAAGAAATATTATACTATATTCTTTCAATTTCATTTTCTTTGAGGGGAGGTAAAAACATAGCCAGCAAGGAAAAAAATAATTTTATTTTGCCAGGGATAACATTTTTTTTGTGGGAGTGAAATCCCTGGCACCCCCCTTCCCCTGTTAATTTGCACGCTGCTGAACACACAGTGTGTCTATATCATAAGCATACTTACGCTATTGACTGCAATAGATAATTAGTAGTGTAGAATTAATGCATCATTCATATTCACAGCAAACCACCTGTTTCACTCCAAGAAGTTACTTTGTGGCACTTGCTATTGGAAAGAATTTGTTTTAATTCTGTCTTTGGTATGTGTATACAAGATGTGCTCATTGAACTTTTGAGAAGAAATTTCAAAAGAAGAAAAGAAGGGGGGATATATTAGGGATTCTTATAATTTACACTTTTTAAAATGTTTACTTCCTTGCAAACATCATCAATTAAAAGTTGTACATAAAAGAAGAGTTTTCAAATGTTGTTTTGGCATAAGCATTGTTACTTGTAGTAATATCGGACACATGGCTTGATAAAGATACTGTCATTGGGTGTTGAAATGTTGCCTATTCAAGGAATATAGGCTTGTTTGTGTAAGGCTCAATGTCTATTCAAAAAGTATGACAGTTTTTTTTTCCCATGGAAACAAATTAAGCACGGAAGGTGTTGCCCTCTGGTGAAGAAGTGTTGAACATCTACATGAGCATGTGATTTTTATAGCCACAGAGGACGTCTGTATCTGGTATGATGGAATGACTTGAACAGAGGTATTGCATCAAATTTTATTAAAAGCTTGTTAATGCTCAATTGGAAATTATTTGAAATATTTATCAGGCTTTCAGAGATCATGCCATGGGCATCATGAGTGGTTAGCTCAATTAACCAAAAATGGCAGAAACTCGAAGTAAAATAAACCAAATCAATCAATGAAGCCATGGGCATCACAGAAATTAAAGAGTGGTATAATGGTCGTCCTCTTTGGATGGCCACTTTACATGAAAGAAAGTTCCAAAAGATTAATTTTTCCCATAACAACCACATGTCAGGTCCACGTGGAGTCCAATAAATCGTCCCCTGAAACGTTTCCCCACCAATAGCGTCCGTCCAAGAAGTGACAGCTCTTGTCAACTCCCGTGGAGTAAATGAGATGTTGCTAATTCAGTTTCTTTAGAGATTTTTGAACATGAAGTTGCGGTTGCGCTATCTTTTCTAGGTTGTGTTATGGTATTGTGCTACTTATTTATACAATATAAAGACCTTGGGAGTATAACGTCGCAGTGAATGAATGGATGTCTAAACACTGCAGGCAAAAGTGACAACAGCGCTTTACAGAAAAACAGGTGGTTGCTCGAAACCAGATACTGGTCCGGTCGGCTTCCTCTGGGATTGTGTCAAAGATGCCAAACTGGCAATACGCTCAAGACTAGCACTATACAACCACTTCAAAGATGGTTGCACATTGGTGGAAAACGAACCACATTCTGGTAGGTCCTCAACAACATGGTTGACCAAGTGTGGACTTTGGTCAAGCAGGACTGCCGTGTCACCGCCCACTTGTGGACGAGGTGGTTTGGTACATTTCATTTCGCAAGGGTGTTTGGCTATGTGGAGTGTGTGCAAAATTTGTGCCAAAACTGCTAACGATAGAGTAGAAGCAACTTGTATTTGATTCAGGCTTTCTTGGCCAAACACAACACTCCTCTAGTTCGTCAGGCTTCCTACTCTCCTGACATGGCACCTCCTGCTTTTTGGCTGTTTCCCAAGCTGGAATGACCGAAAGGGACGAGATTTGCATCTAGAGAAGACACATTATGTGGAATATGCCAGAAAGATATATGCCATTCCCAAAAGAGACCATCAAGAAATTCTTCCAACAATGACTGGCCCTGCAAGAGAAATGTGTGCAATCAGACTATTTTGAAGGGGCTTAGGATTTCAGACCTCCATGCAAGTAATTGTATTTTTCCCAGCCAAATGTTGTCTACTTTTTGAATAGACCTCGCATATGATTTAATTATATTGATAGATAATGAGAGAGTGGTGTTGAGCACACTACATTCACTATGGCTGAAATCAAGAATGTGTGGTGCCCTATATGTAGAGGCATGCATATTTCGTTTTTGACTAAAACACGAAATGTGAAATAACACATTGTAATGTTAATTTTTCATGTTTCTGAAAGGTGTGAAGTTCATTTTCCTACCCTGTTTTGTCACGAAATAGTGCAAAATGAACTGGAAAACGAAATACTCTTCAACATGAAATTTACCTTTTATATACAGACGCGACACTTTATGAATTCTGAAGTATCCTGTGAGTTATGCAATTCACGGAAAATTGACTAATTCTGCTGTAAATATTTGTGAAGCAAAAATGGACCCCTTTATACAGGAATAGACTTAATATTCTGGTAATGATTTAATGTGCTATTAGAAGGGATATGTTTATTTTGTGTAATAGTGCAGTTTTTAAATCAAATTTGGGATTATATTCACATTTTTAAAACCAAAATGTCATTTTATATACCACTTTTTCACCGCTATAACAACGAAATTTCATTTTATTTACCACTTTTGAACCCGAAATTGATTGTTTTTATACTGAAATTTTGCTTTTTTATTTACCAAAAATATGTTCCTCTACCTGTATACCTTTATGGCACTGTGCAATGTCTATAAATAATATTCCTATATGGGATGGTCATTTTGGGGAAACGTAATTTTCAATCTCTGAATGTGTGTTTGGTTAATACTGATTTATTTCTTTACAGGTCTTCCACATTTCTCTACAGGTTTCATGCGAAATTGGGGCCGCGACACCTTCATTGCACTAAGGGGTCTGTTTATACTGACTGGAAGACATCAAGAGGCCAGGTAAGGGGCATTACATCATTCTGACATTTATCTTCAGGTCTTGGGAGGTTTTGGGGAGGGGGAGTGTTTGGTTTTTAGATTTGGAGCTAATAATAGCTGTGGGGATAAATCTCCATGGCAGGGTAGTTAAAAGCATTCTATAGAGCCAGAGGTTTGAGGTTCAAATCTTGCATGAGGGATGGATGTGTTGACGCTGGTTCGAGATGAGAAATTTTAAATTTCCTGATTAAGCCTGATCTGAAAGTGCAGTTTCCACACTATTCCAGACCATGGAAAAGTCATCAAGCTATGACTAAGCCTTTCAGGGTTCTATATGTATATTTTCCAGACAGTTCTCAAACTGAAGATAACACAAAAGCATGGAAATATTACTCCCACCCTTTCCACAAAACTTACTGTATTTTTTCTTGTATGTACGCATTGCTTGCATTGTAGTATTATGTTCCTGTATTTTACGGTTATTACAAGTATAAGAAAACAGTTTTTCGTTGTGACGTTTCAGGAGAACACACACTTCCTTCATCAGGAATGTGAAAATAAATGTCTGATGAAGGGAGCGTGTGTTCTGAAACATCGCAACGAAAAACTGTTTTCTTATGCTTGTAATAACCGTAAACTACAGGAAAATAATATTACTGTATATGTAGTCTCCAAATGTTGCCAACTTATAAATTTTATGTAAAATGAATAAGAGTAATTAAATGAATGCAGAATAGACAGGCTGTTAAACATGATAATTTGTGTGGTAATTGAAAATTACATAAAAAAATATGGTAGGGATGAACCGATATAAAAATTTGGCTGATGCCAACAACCAATATTCTACCAATCCAATATAAAATTCCAAATGATCTTCAAGAACGTGATTCGTTCATTGGCCTCCTTAATAAATGTGTGTTTCCAAGTGACTGCAGTGCAAAAGAAGTTGCATATTTAAACATTTAAAAAGTAAGGCATGGAGCTTATCCACAAAAATTATAACAAATTGGCAGAATTCATGATGGTTGTGGTAAACGCGGTTTAAAATGTCTTACTTGAAATTTAGAAAATTTCGCACTGCACAATTTAATGGTTAAATCCTATTAATTTCAAAGATCCACTGTCTTCATTCATAGGGTGACCAGACACATACATGTAAAAAAGAGGACAGAGCATGGTGAAAAAGGAGGACAAAGTCATAAAAAAGAGGACACAGCAAAAAATGGCAACTAATTTACCATTAATCATAATTTAATCATTATATAAAAAAACCTGCCTAGGCTTTGCTCACCTATAATTCTGATGATTTTTTTAAAATAATTTCCTTTTACCTTTAAGCAACGAAAGCAATCGCATCATAATCTATTATTTAACACATGACAATCACAACAAAAAATATATATAGTTTGAAACACAGAATTTTACTCTTTTTACAATTCTTGGATATTTTGGTTTGAGTTGGTGTTTTAAGTCCACTTTATGCACAGTAAGGCTAATCAGGACTGGACCTACAGTTTAAAGTGGGATCCGAACCACTTATGCCTCCACCGGGTATCGAACCCGGGACCCCTTGATCACAAGGCAATGACGCTACCACTGCGCCATGGGGGAGGCCAATTCTTGGATATTAGAATGCAATATCACCATAAGTGAATGCAAATGTAACAAGTAAGCTTCACATTAACTTTTTAGTAGTTTAGATTGGGTCAAAAAATATGATTTTAATGCCACGAACAATTCTAGCACTCTTTCAACAGCAGGGGAATGTACCAGTCACCTTACACTTTACCTCATATTCATTTCTTCCATCCTTTAAGAGCTGGATATTTTATTGGAAGATCATTGATGAATTTACACTTTCGCTTCGTTATTTCATAAAAGTAAATTTGACTTAATAATCAAAATTCTCACTACGCGTTTCTGTATCACGTATGCATGACTCAAATGAACTGGCCAACCTCTGTGGTGGAGTGGTTAGCACACAATGCCAGAGATCCCGGGTTCGAATCCCAGCCTGGGCATGGGTGTTCTTTGTGAGTGTTTCTTCATCAAAATCATCATATCATCCTTCATCCTCATATTTGCGATTAGCCAAACGTGGCAGAAAAGCGAATTAAAATAAACCATATTAGTCAATCAAAAAGGAACTGCTCAAATTACATGTGTTTCATAAGTCTCAGATTGTAAAGCAACGAGTTAGAATAATACATACTAATGACTAAGGTTGTGCGGGACAGAAATTTTTTTGGTCAGGATGGGGAATTTTTGTTAAATCCCGATGTTCGGGATGGGAAATTTTCAGAAACGGGCAATGATAAAAAATTACCGACTCTGTGGAAATCATGAATTTTACGTCATTTCCCCCTTTTTTCTATTTCTGAAATAAAAGCTAACCATTTCCAAGAAATGTCAAGACACTTACAATGCAGAAAACATCAAGAATTAACCACTTTTTAAAACGACCATTTGAAAGTTCCGAACTGCTCGGGATCCCGAAATGTCTGGAAATAATTTCCCGAAGTCGGGATCGGGATTTGGAATTTTTTTACCGACTTTTCTGGATCCCGCAGACCCCTACTAATGACTCAGTTGGAAAAGTGATCATGTTGAGCTCCCAGATGTTAGGTGAGCCTTGCTCTAATATTTAACGTAGCCCAAGTGATATGAATATCATTATGTGTGGAATCATTCTCTATGCAGAACATTTGCTACGGTCGATGCTATACTCTTTCTAAAAAAGGAGGACATTTACAGATTTTTAAAAAATCCGCCCGGACGCTGGACAGATACCTAAAAAGAAGGACATGTCCGGATAAAAGAGGACGTCTGGTCACCCTATTCATTCACAAAAGGATACAGCGTTTGAAGCAGAGATGGTACCACGTCACAGCCCGGGAACAAACAATGCAGTGACGTGGTACCATCTCCGCTTCAAACGCCATACCCTTTTGTGAATGAAGACAGTGGATCTTTGAAATTAATAGGATTTAACCATTAAATTGTGCAATGCGGAAGTGCAAAATTTTCTAAATTTCACTTAAGTAAATTGGCAGAATTTTGCACTAAATTATAAGATACTTAGAGATGTATCGGATCCGGTAAGTAATCTGTAATATAACCGATATGCCTAAATTGGCCGATACCGATAAGAGTACCGATTAATGTGTCCCATCTCTATTTAACACATTTTTTAAAAGAGAAAGTAGGAAATGCAGATATATCCATAAAAATTACAACAAAAGGGCAGTTTATTGCATTAAATTATACGATATTTATTGGCCACACTTGGACTTGAACCTTGAACTGTTGGTGGCAAGATCATGAGTCCAACACTCCATGTGGCAGAGTAAGAAGTAGGAGTGTTTAATTGGTGCTTAAGCAAGCCTACATCCTCTCTCGTCATGTGGCAGTAATGTGTGACAAATACATTCATGCACACTTCGCAACATCTTATTTGACCGCCCCAAAATAATTCTAAGTCCCGAAATTGTAAACTTAGCAACATTGCATTTCGGCTCCAGGTGAGAGTAGCCAACTTTGAGTAGGTCCTTCCACTAGACGAAAAACGCTGCGGTGAGAGGTTTTCAATTTAACACTTTCCATGAACTTAGAAACTATAAACCGCTATTATAATACACAATCAAACAGAAATAATAAATTGGAAAAAGAACTTTGAGGGATATTTACGATTCTGCTTGCTCGACTTGAAATTTGGGGGGTTTGAAACACTGAATAGAGTTTTTCTCCACCTGGAGGAAATTGCCATCAAGTTTGTGCAGAAAGAAGCAAATTTGTGAGGAGTTTATTCGACATTTTCGACAATGTCGATCAGTTCTCAAAAACATATATTTTACACGACATGTAGAGAAAATGTGCTTGAAACACAGGAAGGTGGGAGTCTTCATAAACGTCAACATGTTTTTAAGGGTATGTCATCATTAAGTTAACGTAGAGCAGTTGGTTAGGTGCTGCTATCCCCATTTTTTGTCAAGCGTGAAAGGTCGGCAGTTCAAATCCCACCCTATCCTCTTTCTTTTTTTGTTTGCTGAACAGATACCATTGATATTAGGATATTTAAAAAAATGAATCCGATGCACACTTGAGGGACGTCCCTTCTGCGCATATTTCCCCTTAGAAGTTGGAGATTTCCAGGATTTAAAGTTAAAACTTTTCTCTTTTAGTTATTGTTCATATGTTGTGTTAACACACACATCATGATTAATTCACAAATCACATATATGTATTCAGGATGCAAAATGTAATGTTATTTAAGTTATGTATGGTTTGTTCTTCACTGACACCTAAATTATTGATTATTTGATTTCGATATACTAAAAAAATATAATATTAAGTAGTAATATATATTAAGTAGTGATGTAGTGCAGTACTGTAACGAAGGAGAGCGTTTAATGAGTTCAAATTGCTAAGATTGGTAATTCTATGTCCGTTCCTTCGTAATGACTGTTGTCAATCCCCTCACCACCATCTTACCATGATCCTAAAACTAATAGTAAATCGCTAATTAACATAAGTAAATGGTTATTGCGACGGAGGCCGATTCGATAAGAAACTACTAATAAGTATTTATACAGTGAGTGACAAACAAAAAATTCAAAACCTCATAATGATCATTAATTCCTCACTGCCTTTGTATCTAAAATATTTGTCTTATTTGAACAGAAATTATGAGTATCAGATATAACAATCTTTCCGCACCAACTTTTCAATATTCGAAACCACCATCACAGACTTAGCTCTATGTAACTTGATTCTTCGCATTCCACGTGGCATGTGACTTCCTCCTATCATCGAAATAACTTTCTCTTACTATTTCCTTTCCTCTCGTGAAATACAGAGACCAATGTTAACTTCTTAGCACAGTGGATAAACTTTACATCCAATGATAAACTCCTGATAAAAATCCTGCCTAGGTGGAGAATCGAACCTACGACCTCCCTCATGAAAATCAAGCAAGCTACCTCTTCTCCAGATAGCTGATGTTAAAATTTGCCACCAGTTTGAAGAAGCTAATTCACACATAATGTCATATCTATAATTTCCTCATGGCAATTTTCATGAGGAAACGAATTCAGATAAAATCGAGAAACGCTGATAGGGAAAAATGATGAACATGTCTATTGGCGTTTTGTCAATTTTGTAAATTGTGTAAAAATTCCATGTTTTGAACAAGCAATCGTTAATTACGAAGCATTTTGTTGTTTGTTTAAAGTAGGAACAGGAGGGCGAAAAGGAGTAATTTGAACCAGACCCCGTTTGACAAGAAACTTCAGCTTTTTTCCAAAGGCTGTATGACAAGAGATAGGATAGGGATATTCAACGTATGAAATATAAAATATGTGTGAAATTAAAACAATGGAAACCTTGAAAGATAATACTAACGAACTTCAAACTATGAAAAACATATTTTCGTGGTGGAATACTCAGTCATTTTCGAAATATGAACTTGATTTTTTTCTGTATTATGAAGTGGAGATATGGGACAATATGATCCCTCAGCAAGAAAATATTAAGTAAGCTACCTCCAACTTTTTCAATGGTCATAATTACTAATTAGGGTCCGGAAGTTGATGAAAAATCAACTTTTTTTCTGACCCTTAAAAACAATGCTAAACCTGATATGTCCGTTTCCCTTCAGTTAGAGCCAGAAAACACTTTCTATTTTACATTTTTCGGCCTTTTTTGGCTTTTAGTTTATTTGTCAGTATATTTAACAGTTTTTGTTGCATTTTTTCTTATTTTTGAGATTTATTTTTCTCCTCCCCTGTTGTTTCGTGCATTTTAAATGCATTTACTAGTAAAACTTACATATTTAGATTTCTTGACATGGTCCTTTTAGCAAATTCACCATGAATCGAAAATACGGTCAATGGAAAAGCATAATATTATTCTTAACTGAAATGTTTGGCAATGGATTAAAATACTTTGTGTGAAGATGTTTATATATAGTTTGTGTTATAGTTCTGATGTGTTTGTGTGTGTCTTGTGTAGTAGTTGTGCTGTCTAATGTGTTTGTGTTTGTCTTGTGTAGTAGTTGTGGTGTGTTTGTGTTTATATTGTGTTATAGTTGTGATGTGTTTGTGTGTGTCTTGTGTAGTAGTTGTGCTGTCTAATGTGTTTGTGTTTTCTTCTGTAGTAGTTCCTCCATTCATATTGGGGGTTAGGCGTAGAGCTGACAACTCTGCACTGTAAAAAGCCATGTCAAGAATCAGCAATATAAGGCCATGGATGTTCCCAAGGTAAAATATTCCGGAGGTAAAATAGTCCCCCGTTCGGATCTCCGGATGAGGACTACTTTGGGAGGTCCCTGGACTAAGGATAAAATCTACATTAGGAATAAGGATATTAAATTAGGCACCTGGAATGTTCCGAGCCTTTACCGGCCTGGGGCATTTCAGTGTACAGTTAATGAGATAGTCAAGTATAAATTAGATGTAGTAGCTGTACAGGAAGTTAGGTGGCCAGGAGAAGGGAATTGTAAAACTAAAAATTATAGTTTTTTCTATGGTGGTACTGAAAATCATAATTTTGGAACAGGCTTTTTCATAAATAATAGAATTATCTCGGCTCTTAAAACGGTAGAATTTATTAATGATAGGATATCATATGCAGTTTTACAGGGTAGGTGGTGTAAAATTATTTTAATAAACATACATGCACCAACGGAAGATAAAGATGATAATACTAAAGATGATTTTTATACAGAGTTAGAACAGGTCTTTGATAAATTTTCTCAGTATGATATGAAAATTCTGTTAGGTGACTGTAATGCACAGATAGGGAAAGAAGAGACATTTAAACCCACGATTGGTAAAGAAAGTCTTCATGAATTAAGTAATGATAATGGTATAAGATTGATTACTTTTGCAACCTCAAGGAATTTAATTGTGAAAAGTACCACTTTTAAACATAAAGATATCCATAAATATACCTGGTCTTCTCCAGATGGTAAAACTCATAATCAGATAGATCATATTCTCATTGATAAGAGAAGGCATACTAGTATAATTGACGTTCGTACACATAGAGGTGCTGACTGTGCCAGTGACCATTATTTAGTAATTGCTAAATTAAGAGAGAGACTCTCAGTGATAAATCATAAGCAACAAAATCTAAAAGTTCTAAAATTTGATACAGGAAAGTTTACTGATGAAAGAATTAAGAAAGATTACCAAATTAAACTGTCAAATAGATTTGATGTTTTGCAGGATTTAAATGATGATGAAAATATAAATGAAACAGACGTAAATAAGAATTGGGAGCACATACGTAATGCAATAGAATCAGCAGCTAAAGAAAGTATAGGATACCATAAACCAAGAAAAAGTAAGCCATGGTTTGATAATGAATGTCATAATCTAATAGAAATAAGAAATCAGGCTAGACTTAGGTGGTTAAATAACTCTGATGATACAAATCTAAACAATTATAATAGAATAAAGCGAGAAGTTAACCGCACGTTTAGAAGTAAAAAAAGAGATTACTTGAAAAGCAAAATTAACGAAATTGAAACAAACAGCAAAAATAAAAATATCCGAGATTTATATAAAGGTGTAAATGAGTTTAGAAAGGGGTGGCAACCTAAAGTAAACTTGATAAAAGATAAAGACGGTGATTTTCTTGCTGACCCAAGCGATATTCTAAATAGATGGAAGAACTACTTTAATGACCTTTTAAACGTCCATGTAGGAGATAAATCAGAAGTGAATGAAGTCCACACAGCAGAACCTTTAGTTCCAGAACCTAACTTGACTGAAGTTAAAGATGCTATTAAAAGGCTAAAGAATAACAAAGCACCTGGCATTGATTTAATACCAGCTGAGTTAATTAAATATGGTGGAAATTCATTAATATGTCAAATTCATAAATTAATCTATTTAATATGGAATGAGGAAGAAATCCCTCAACAGTGGAAAGAATCCATAATTGTTCCTGTGTTTAAAAAAGGTGATAAAATGAACTGCAATAATTACCGTGGAATTTCTCTACTCTCAACAACATATAAAATATTATCTAACATTCTTTTAACAAGACTAACCCCATATGCTAATGAAATTATAGGTGATTATCAATGTGGATTTAAACGCAACAGATCAACTACAGATCAAATTTTTCACATCAGACAGACACTTGAAAAAAAGTGGGAATATAATCAAAATGTCCATCAGCTATTCATTGATTTCAAAAAAGCATATGATTCGGTCAAAAGAAATAAATTATATAATATATTAGTAGAGTTTGGAATATCTAAGAAGCTTGTTAGTATGATAAAAATATGCACCAGTGAATGAGAAAGTAAAATTCGTGTGGGTATTAATATGTCTGACAAATTTACAATTCATGATGGGTTAAAAGAAGGAGATGCATTATCTCCATTGCTCTTTAATTTTGCCTTAGAATATGCTGTTAGGAAGGTAAAATAAACTAAAGAAGGACTAAAATTAAATGGTGTGACTCGGTTGTTAGCATATGCAGATGATGTAGACTTACTGGGGGATGATGTGAATACAATTAAGAATAATGCTAAAATATTTTTCAAAACTGCTAAAGAGATAGGTTTGGAAGTTAACAAAGAGAAAACTAAATATATGCTTACAGGCCGAAACCAAGTGTTAGGTAATAATCAAAATCTAATTATTGATAACAACTCGTTTGAAACAGTTTCCAAATTCAAATACTTAGGAGTAATATTAACAAATGAAAATTATATTAAAGAGGAAATAAAAAGTAGGCTTAATTCAGGAAATGCATGTTACTTCTCTCTTCATAAACTTTTGTCTTCTCGTTTAATATCTAAGAAACTAAAAGTTAAAATATACAAATCCGTAATTTTGCCTGTAGTATTATATGGGTGTGAAACTTGGTCCCTTACATTGAAAGAGGAACATAAATTACGAGTATTTGAAAATGAAATCCTTAGGAAAATATTTGGACCTAAAAGGGATGAGGAGACAGGTGAGTGGAGAAGGTTACATAATTTAGAACTACATAATTTGTATTCATGTCCAGATATTATTAGAATAATTAAATCAAGAAGACTTAGGTGGGCAGGCCATGTGGCACGAATGGGAGAGGAGAGAGGAGTTTACAGGATTCTTGTTGGGAAGCCTGATGGTAAGAGACCTGTAGGAAGGCCAAGATGAAGATGGAGGGACAACGTTCAGATGGACCTAAGGGAAATCGGTAGGGATGGAAAAGAGTATATAGATCTTGCTCAAGATAGGGACAGATGGAAGGCCTGTGTTGCTGCAGCCATGAACCTTCGGGTTTAAGAAGGCTAGAGAGTTAGTTAGTTAGTTAGTTTGTGTGAAGATCTACTTTGAGGTTCTTTTTCTGGACACTATTATTGCTTTAATCTGTAGTTTTAAAGTAAAATTAGTCACAATATTAAATGCAATTACACTCTGTTGTAACCGAAGCAGAACTGAATTTTCGGATGCTGGCCGACTACAGTATCATAGAAGGCCCACTCTGAAAGGAGATGAATTGGTTGATTTGGTGTTTTAAGTCAACTTTATGCATAGTAAGGCTAATCGGACTGGACCTACAGTTTAAAGTGGGATCCAAACAGAGTGCATAAAATAATGTGAACCGTGGGGTGTAGGGGGATCGTTTGCTTATGGAATGGAAGGTCATGGGTTCAAACCTACTTCTTTGCAAAATCTTTTTCGGGAAGTTAACGGCTTTGGACGAGAATGCTTATCTATGTTTCTTGGATATTTCCGTTGATATTTATGCGATTTATGTCCAGCATTTCTGGATGCAGATAGTTGACATGTAAGTTCTTAATATGTGTTAACTTATAACAGCTGAATGAAAGTAAAAGTATTTCCCAAAATCCTGCCAATCACTGAAAGATTAAAAACACTAGTAGAAGCATTACTTGAGGCATGCACAGTGGCGACGATTATGGAGTGTGAAGGGGCAGATGACCCTGCACTATGCTAAACATTATCTACCAAGGAAAAGAAACTGTCCTTGCCTCCCCCCTTCCCCCCAACTTGCCCCATCAGTTTTGGAACCCAATCGCAGCCACTGAGCATGCATTGCATAAATATTTACAGTAATATCATATAATATTATATTACGTTATCAGAACACTTCGTACTCGGTAAATATAAAGGAAAAAAATAATAAGGAAACGGTGGGATTTGAACCTACGATGTTTTGATCTTGTCGAAAACAGTAAAAACACTGAAGTGCTGTCATCTAACCAACTACTCCAGGAAATTACTAAAAGAAAACTCAGTAAAGCACATTAATCTCAGTTGAAGCAACATTGTGCCGGAGTTTTCGAACCATTTTTCACCAAGAACCAAGGAAAAGACACACTTTGCAGAAACGTTTGGTGTTGTGCAAGGTATCTTTACTAAACATTTTGCATAAAATCATCATAAATTTACCTTTTTGCATTCAAATGTGACCGCAATTCTTTCCAGGTGGATGAGAACCTGTTCAATGTTTCACAGTGCACATAAGTTTTCCTATTTTCAAATTCAGAACGAAGAATCTTGAAATATTTTCAACATTCGTATTTCTAAACATTTTTTGTCTTCTCATATATTTTGTTACTGCTTTAGGGTATCTTTACTTTATGGAATGTGAAAGAATGAAAAAAAAATCACAAAGGGCCTTTTCATTCAGGAAGAAGAAATGTTGCAAAGTTGGCTACTCTTATTTGGCTCCGAAGAGCTATGCTGTCAAATTTACGAATTCCGGACTTTGAAATTTTTCAGGGCGGTCAAATAAGATGTTGCGAAGTGTACATGGTGTAGTAGTAACGTCATCGCCTTGTAATCAAGGGGTCCCGGGTTCGATACCTGTGGTTTGGATCCCACTTTGAATTGTAGATCCAGTCTCGATTAGCCTATATGTGCATAAAATGGACTTTAAACAATAATTCAATTCAATGTACATGAGTAAGGAGACTCAATCTTGACTCAATCTTCATTGGGTCATCTTTTTAATCAGTTTTCTTTATGTTCTCATGGTTGGGATTAACGTAGCGATAGAAAAACCACAAGAAATAGCTACTTACATTTTAAGTAACACAATGACGACTGTTCGATTTTTATTAGTTGCGTTTGTCTACGACAGGTACCACATCTTAGGCTATGCAGCCTGCCTTCGCCACGGCCTCATTCCTAATCTCTTGGATGGGGGCAGAAACTCCCGGTTCAACTGCCGAGATGCTGTTTGGTGGTGGCTGTATTGCATCAAGGGTTACGTGGAGGAAGTCCCTAACGGATATCTGATTCTCAAGGATAAAGTGTCTCGCATTTTCCCAACAGACGATTCTCTGCCCGTGGATGCTGGAGTCAAGGTTAGTTGCTGGTTAATATTTGTGCTAAGCTCATATGAATAGTGATTTAGAGATTGATTGTGGTCAATATCCATGATATTGATATCCAGGTTCTGTCCTGAAGGTCAAGTATTGTGACACTGCTGATATTTCTTTAGGGGTCCCCTTAATAGCATAGTAGGAATGATGCTATTCCCTTGTAATCAGGTGATCCCAGTTTGATTCCTCAGCTAAGATGAGCATTAAGTGGCCTCAAGCAAACTATACATTTACACTTTTTTTGGTAGCATGGGATTGATTTGGTTTACTTTGCTTTTCTGCCAGTTAATAGCGAAGGTGAGGATGAATCATGAAATTGATGAAGGGACACTCGCAAAGAAAACACCTGCAAAGTGTACAAACAATGGAAATGAGGTACCTTCGAAGAATAAGTGGGAAAACCAGGAAAGATCTGATAAGGAATCAAACCATCCGGCAATCTTTAAATGCTCAGCCACTACAAGAAACAGTTGAATGTAATCAACTCAGATGGTTCGGCCATTTGAGCAGAATGAGTGAGACGAGACTGCCAAAGCAGATATGGGAAGCACGTCCACAAGGAACAAGACCAAAAGGAAGACCAAGAAAGACATGGAATATGAGTGTCAAAGAGATTTTGGAGAAACGAAGCATAAGATGGAAAGAGGCACAGGAAAAGGCGATGGACAGAAACGTCTGGAGAACTCTCTGTAAACCCTCGACACCGGCAGGTAGAAGAGGACGCGACTAAGTAAGTAAGCGAAGGTGAGGATGAATCGTGAAATTGATGAAGGGACACTCACAAAGAACACCCAGGCCAGGATTCAAACCTTGGACCTCTGGCAACATAACCAGCTGTGCTAACCACTCCCCCATGGAGGTCGACTAGGTAACATCTGATACCGTGGAGAATTCTCCAAAAATTTGTAATTTTCATTAATTCCATTGTAAAATTGTGTGATTTGTGATTAAATAGAGTGCTATAATATCATCGCCTTGAAATCAAATGGCTTAAGGTTCGATACATGGTGGTGTGGTTCCCTTTTTAAGCTGTAGGGCCATTCCTAATTAACTATGTATGCATAAAGTAGACTTCAAATCTCAAAGTGCTATGAAGCTAACAGTCATAGGTTTTATAATATGTTTAATCATTCAGCTTCATGATTACCGTAGATAGGTAGAAAAGCAATGTTAACTAACCAGAATAAAGATCTATTGAATTTTTAATTTGTTCCATAAATGAATTTTGACGTACACTCTGAATAGATTGATTTGGTTCATGTTACTTTGCATTTCTGCCACTGTTGGCTAATTACGAGGATGAGTGGTCACTTACAATGAACACCCATGCTCTGGCTGCGATATGAACCCAGGACTTTTGGCGCCAAAGCATGGTGTGCTAACCAGTCTGCCATAGAGATTCTCTCTAGTAGACTGACACGGTAGCAGTGGAATATTTAATATTCTAACATTTACTGCTGTTCTGAACATCTTTAAATTGCTATAATTTCATAGCGTCTTTATTGGTGGGTATGTATGAGAGTATTGTTGAAACTCATATTGGGGCAGCTGATACCACTGCCAATACACTTACCAATTCCCACTACCGATATTGATTCTTGTAACAATTTTAAGTACGAGGGTTGCTTCGAAAGTAATGCCTCCCAATTTTTTTTTTTCAGACAAACTACAGCAGATACAAAATATCATAACACACACCATTTAATAAAGCACAGTTTCAGCTGCATGACACTATGTAATCACCACCTTTCTATACACATTTTTGCCAGCGATGAACAAGAGCCTGTATGCCATGCTCGTAAAAATCACCACCAACCAATTTAGTCCACTGTTTGACAGCTGCGATGTGGTCATCTGTTGGGAAATGTTGCCCACACAATGCATCTTCCATTGGCCTGAAAAGATGGAAATCTAACGGAGCCAAATGATGACTGTATGGTGGATGTGGAAGGAAAGTCCAGACAAATTTGGGAATGTGTTCCTTGGTCTTCAAACTTGTGTGAGACTTGGCGTTATTGTGCTGCAAGAAAAAGGTTTCCCACCGTGCACAACTTTGTGATATTCCAGTTTCCTTAACATTGTTTTCAATGCATTGAAGCCAATATCAGTTCTATGCACAGTTTCCTGGTCGTTATTTGCCGATTCGAACAGATAAGCTCATAAACAGGCATCTCATTTTCTGGTGTGACAGCTGTGCATGGCCGTCTAGTACGTGGTCTGTCTTTTTCACTTTCCCCACTGCTGAAAAGTTGCACCCACCGCCTCACTGTTCTAACATCCACTATCTGGTTTCCATAAAACTGCAGCAATTGGTGCAACTTTTTCTGTGTGAAGTAATTTAATTGCACATCATTGCTTCAAGCGGACATCCAAGTCAGACCTCGCATTTGCAGGATGCCTGTCTGCTGTCATCTGTCACACAGCAACGAACTACCAGGTATATTTTCAGGATAATACATCCTCCACTACTGTATCATCAACAACCACCTATACTGTCATGCAATGAGAAAAAAATTGGAGGGACGACTTAAGGGACAACCCTCGTAGTTCAGAATATTTGTAACTTACCCCTAAATGTGCCTTCATGGCATGGTGCTAATGCATGGTGAACTTTACCTTTACCAGGATTTGAACCCAGGTGTCTGACATACTGTGCCATTGCTCTACAAACTGAGCAACTGAGCCAGACCTGGCTTCGCCTGATTTTTTTGCTGTTTCTGTTTTACACAGTATGCCAGGGACTTGTTTGAGTCCTGGTTGAGCCTGCAAAATTTGTACATACAGGGTGATTCATTTAATACTGACACATTTCAATATCAATGTATGCAAACCAGGGTAAAGCTAGCAACAAGTTATTTCATCTGAAATGTAGCATAGATGGGAGTTTAATAACCTTTATGTTACATGCTGAAAGTGTCCTTCCCCCTCCTGAAGGTACCGCTAGATGCGTCGTTCTATGTTCCTGGTCGTTCGTTGGAGTATGCTGTTGTCCATACTGGTGACATCATTTGTAATGCTCTTCTTCAATTCGTCCAATGTCCAAGACTGTGTAGCGCACACTTTTTCCTTAAGATACCCCCTGGAAGAAGTTGAGGGAGTCAAGTCAGAAAGACACTTTGAATAAGCACAAAGGACTCATTTGGTGCATGGCATGTGGAGCCATTCTGTTGGAAATACCCTTGACTATGCTCTGTCATTCAATTGCTCCACAAACTCCATGACAATTCGTAGCGTGTACTGAATTTTCACAGTGACTGAGACAATATGGGGATGAAAGCTATCAAATCTTGCACAGCTGCACGTGCTCTTGAGAATGTATGAATCTCCCAGATGTCCAGCGTCATGTGAGACTAATACGGAGCATTACGATGTATTCCTATTGAAATGAAATGTTAGTTTTATATGAATCACCCTGTAGTACATCTCATATTTGTACCATGTAAGATATGATAGTGTTGCATGTCATTTTTGAGGACTGTGAGACATTGACCCCAGAAAAATATTGTTCAGTATTGAGGATTAAATACCAACTGTTAAACTGTAGGAGTCTATTTCAACATATACTTTTGACTGATTTCCAGGACCAACCACTGGAGGATGTGATACAGGAGGCTCTCCAGCGACACTTCCAGGGGATGCACTTCAGAGAGAGAAACGCAGGACCTCGCATTGACGAACACATGAAAGACCAAGGTTTCAATAATGAAATTGGAGTAAACTTGGACACAGGTAATTTACAAAGTGAACTAGCCAATGCTGTTCGATGCGAGAGTTTTTGATCATTTGCATGAAAAGATTCTTTGGGTTCAGATTATGCTGAGTATCCAGGTCAAGATCTTGTCTGAAGATTCTGGATTCAATTCCTCGACGTGACATTTGTATTACTTTGTGTTTTTATTCTTTCATCTATTTTATGTAATAGCTGTTCCTTGTTATGATTGTTAAAGCAATTTGTTCAGTGAACAATTCATATTTTTTTTCTTGTTTCCTTTTTTATTCAGTGTAAGATGTGTAAGCAGGCATGTAGCCAGGGGTAGGGCTACCTCCAAAATCCTACAATATCTAATTTAAATGTTTTTATTATTAATAACAGAAATACAGATAAACACAGTAAAAACTGCATTACATCGAAAGGTTATATTTTTATATAATCTACCATTTAATCGAAAGAATAAATGGATCCATAGCTTCCGAAACTTAGTTTTATTTGTGAGAGGTCATGGAATATAAACTTTAGGAGTAAAATTTACCACTAACTGTTAAAGCCTTTTTTTCCTGATTGTGTTGCTGCACCATCTCCAGTTGCTGTACAGTAGTGTTCCTTCAGGAGCCAGTGAGAATCAGAAACACATGGGAGCATCTGGGTAACCCATAAACATTGCATTTTTCTCGGTTTCATACTTTTGTGGTTTAACAAGTTTTTCTCCAGAGCCACTCTTAGTAAGAATATACAAGGTGTGGCTAGAAAAAAAATCGGACTGTTAAACTGTAGGAGTCTATTTCAACATATACTTTTGACTGTTAATTTGTACAATATGAACATTATCCCCTTCAAAGTACTCCCCTGCACTATCGATACACCGCTCCATACGAATCTTCCATTGCTGGAGACAGTGCTGGAAATCATTTTCTGAAACCATGTTCATGACTTCAGTCGCTTTTGTTTTCACACATTCTACGGTCTTAAATCTGGTTTTTTTTTAGTGCTGATTTGACCTTTGGGAATAAAAAAAAACTCTCATGGAGTGAGATCCGGTGAATAGGGTGGATGTTTTAACACTGGGATCCCATACTTGGCCAATAAAGCCTTGACTGACAATGCCGTGTGGGCAGAAACATTGTCCTGATGAAGAATCCATGACTTGCTTTTCCACAAATCAGGTCGTCGTCTTCTTACTCGCCCACGAAGGGTCATCAGCATCGTAATGAAATATTGTTAGTTGACAGTTTCACCTTCGGGTACACAATTCGAATCAATTCACCGACATTTGCAATGTTTGATTCAGTTTTTGACGTGCAAGACCGTCCAGGATGCTTGTCGTTCGCAATCACTTCCCATCCCTCTCTAAACCTTTGAAACCACTTAAATACTTGAGTGCGTGATAAACACACATCTCCGTACACTTCCTTCAATAAACCATAAGTTTTTGTGGCGGATTTTCAGAGTTTGATAAGAAACTTCAGATTGATACGCTGTTCCACTTTCACACTTAATTTCTTTTCTGACTGAGCACAGAATGTACGGTTCACTTCATCCACAAACTACAGAAGAACTAAACGCTGCGCACCCTGGGCAATCACACAGCCGATAGGCAAGATATCACGTTATACACCCATGCACAGCTTATCCTTGACGCGCTTGCCGTTTGTCGACAGCAACATCAATCTGTTTTTTTCCTAGCCACACCTCGTAATTATGAACAAAAGCAGGAAGTAAATAACCCAAATACAAACAAATGTATATGAAATTTCAATAATAACAACAATAAGTGGTTTATTTCTATTTTGCTTAGGTTTTGTCTTTGGCGGCAATGAATGTAACTGTGGGACATGGATGGACAAGATGGGTTCGAGTGCAAAGGCTGGGATCAAAGGGAAGCCAGCGACTCCTCGTGATGGGTCTGCCATTGAGCTGGTTGGCCTCAGCATGGGAGCAGTGTCCTGGCTGAAGCAGATGCACAAGGAAGGGAAATACTCTCACAACAAAGTGGAGCGGAAGGAAGCTAATGGTAGGTAGAAGCAAAAGGAAGTCTGACCTTTTTTCTCCCATGGCACCAGTGGCGGCCAGATGTTTTCACCTAATTTTGAAATTAATATTGAAATTTTTCATTTCCTTGTTAAATTAAACTATTTCACAGCAGAACGCACACGATAATACTCAAATAATACGCCGCTCGGCGCTACGCACGTGAAGAGTTCGTCGTAGCTTAAACAAACCAAGAGCAGACGCCGCCAGGTTGCGGAAGACTTTAGCCGGTTGTCATGGCAACGGTGACGTCACCTACCGTTGGAATTGAATGGGTGTCGCCATCTACGTGCAGCAGTTCTCTCGTCGACAGAAAACATTGCATCCAGTGGTTGTGGCAAAATCGTTGCGTTCTCGCGAGATCTTGTTCCGCGTGTGTGTTTCACGTTTCCTATCGTGTGTTGTGTTCATGTGTTGAGCTGTGGTTTGTACAATGAACCCAGTAAATGACTTAGTGTGTAATTTGTTGCAGACACCATTTTCCAGATGGACGGATGAAGACAAAAAAGACGTTTTAAATTATGGGGGGGCCACTGACACTTACTATTTGTTTTTCATTGCCTATAAATGTACTTCTTCACCTGTTATTTTAGGCACGAGCCGCTACTGCATGGCACAACAGCTCATGAGGCCCAGGGGTTGTATGTGTTTCCGTGACTCGTTCCTAACTCCCCTCTTTCCTCACAATGTCAGGTGGCCACTGGTCCCTACAGGCCAAAATCTCGGGAGAAAAGTTTACACTTTCTCCCACGAGACTCGAACCTGTGTGCGTCCCATAGCAAATATCAATCCTGACTTCTGTCCGTGACCAATTTTTCAAACGTGCGGCCATTTTGAACAGTCGCTGCACAGTGCACAGCTACTTCTGGTCAGGACATGCCTACACACATTACGGGTGCATACATTCTGTTATGATGAGATCAATGTATGCACTCAAAACATTTGAAATAAATGTAGACTTAAGTGGCCGCGGTGGCTCAGTTGGTAACGTGTCTGACTACCATGCTAAAGGTCCCGGGTTCGATCCCCGGCCGGTTCAAATCTGGGAACTTTTCTAACGATGGAAGCGGCCCCGGTGCCCACCCAGCGTCGAATAACATGGGTACCTGGGGAAACCTGGGGGGTAAAGGTGGTCAGGGGTGTGGTGCTGATCACATCACCCCACTCACGACCGGATCAAGAAAGTGTGGGGCGTTACCCCCACACCCCCTATACGCCTTCATGGCATGGTGCTAAGCACAGGGGAACACTTTACTTTTTACTTTTGTAGATTTAACCTGACTCTGAGAACAATTGTTTGCATTACCTCACCAGAAAAGCTTCAGTTCCTACTATGCTTGCTACTATTGTTTATTCCAAATTGACAATATATTTTGAAATGGTATTTTTGCATTTGTTGCAAAACTTGAAAATAACAAGATCGTATAATATACAAATAATAATAATAATAATAATAATAATTTAAATTTTGAATGGGACAGATTAATCAGTGCTCTCATTGTATCAGCTAATAATGGTTTTATCAATAAAATTGCCAATAATTTTGCTGCTCCAATATTTCTATAACATTTAACTTAATTTTAAATTCTGTCATATTGTTGTTTATGTACAGATAGGCTAATCGGGACTGGACCTACAGTGAGATTTGAACCACTGTGCAATGAGCCTCCACTGGGTATGAAACCTGGGATCCTTAATTATAAGGTGATGACGTTACCAGTATCCCATCAGCGATGTCTCATGTTGTTTTTATGAGTATAAAGATATAATTTCATATACTCTGGTTTTGTAAAGTAAAGGTTTATATAAGCAACTTTTTTTCCACATTACAATCACCTGATATGCATGTGGGGTTAAACAGGTGTATTAATAATTCAAATCTTCATGGAACATTTCCAATATTACATCAGATCGATAGAATATTGGTAATTGGTATAAGTTAAATTTATATCTGTTAGCAGTATTGGCAAAAGTTGATCCATTCCTAATATAAATATAATTACACATGCAATAAGATATGCTTGATATCAGTACATGCACATATTTACTTTACTCTACTACAACAACAATGAAATTTATGGCACTTGCATCCTTTTTTTTATCACCCTAGTATTACGATATTGGCTCATTGAGCGAGCCAAGTTTTGATTTTAAATAATTTTGATCCATATCCATAATACAATGAAAATAGTCTGTATTTACGTAGCATCCAGTATCTGGAAAATGGTGGTGATCTGTCCCTTTATGGCACTGTAGAATGCATAAGGGAAATTTTCAAAAATGGGTTATATTAATTCTTTGCATGAATATTATTTTAAAACATTAACATTTCTATGTTGAACTTGTCATTGGTGAATATAGCTCAAAAACAGCTAAGAGTTTATGAATGGCCTTTAACCTAACTCTATATTCTGTGGTAGAATAAGATGACAGCTTTGTGTAGAAACAAAATAATTTGTTGTTAATTTCAGGGAAAGTCACTGCATGGAGTTTTGATGAATGGGAAATCAGGATAAAAGCAAGTTTTGAGAAACACTTTTGGATCAATGTGACACCTGTCTCTGAAAACGAGCCTCGCCCTGACTTGATCAACAGACGAGGAATATACAAGGATTCTCATGGAGCTTCACAGCCGTGGGCAGATTACCAGCTTCGTTGCAATTTTCCAATTGCTATGGTTGCGGTATGTATTAGTACATTTCGTAGCCTTTCTTCTAGAAGTTATTTACGGTGATATGGTGGTTCATGTACCACGGGAGACTGGTTTGACTGTCAGAAGTGTTCCGCAACACTCCACCCTTATCGGGTCACTTCTGGCAGGAAAAAAAACAACTAAATAGTCTCGTAGTCTTGGTTTCCCATCCCGTTCCTCACCAGAGCACTCGAAACCAAAGAATCAATCACAGTCAAGATTACACTGAATTTTCGTTGCAGGCTAATTGATGAAAGTGTCAGTAATGGGCTTTATATACATTTATTTACAACAAATAAGGCTCGGATTCTTCCATTAGATTCTCTATTTTACATTATTTACATAGTCTCTAATTTGATCCCCACGGCGGAACCGCAAAAGTGGAAGCTAGCATCGGCGGAACCGCCTTGGGATGCTTTGTGACTAATGAGAGGTTTCTAATGTCCGAAAAATCACTCTCCCTCCGGCTACCAGTTTTACACACACTGTCCTCTGTCGGACAGGTCATATTAATACTAACTCCCTCGTCGCATGGGGGGAGGACTGGATGTTCAAATCCTATTGGCTGTTTCGAAGTTCACTCTTACGAACTATGGAAGAAACCCAAGAATACAGACTCTTCACAAATTACAATAACTAATTCTAATTAGGATCTGGCCAGATCACATAAACACACACATTCACACACATATTATGAAATAATAATACACTTAATTAATTTCTCATAATTATACACAAAATATACATAAAAACAAATACTGTTTGTAACAGAAGGTAATGGGAAGATGTTGAATGCTGGAGAATGGTGCTACCACCCACACTTACAAATTATATTGATAATGCATGGAACCTGGACTGTATATGTGTTCATTCCAATATGCTTTTGTAAGGGGTGTCACCCAAATGTCCACCTTTCTTCCACATAGTACATCTTGGACTGCATTTTGCTGGCTAACGAGGCCCTGGTGCCTGGACTGACAGCCTGTATTATCCTCTGTGAGGGATAATGTGCAGTGGGGAAAAAGTGACTTAAAATATACTAAATCCATCAGTATGCTGTAGTGACATGATTTTGAACATAGGTCGGAAACAAATGTTTTTTTCAAATACTGCTATTTTATCTCATGGGAAATTCGATTAAAAGTAAGATAAATATGAATGGCTTATTGCAGAAAGGGACCTGAGTCACATTTTTGAGGAATCTGAGTTAATGGTATTTTTTATTTTCCTAGTTACAGGCGCATCTTTTAGTGCAGAAAGGACGTCAGTCACACGAGGCTATAGCCAAGAAAATGCACAGTGAAAAGTGTACTTTAATGCAGAAAGGTACCTGAGTCACTGACTCGGGTCCTTTTCTGCAATAAACTTAGCTACTCTGTAGCGACGGACACTGGTCCCTTTCCACAGAGAAAGAGAAATAACTGTGTGGAAAATAAAATTGGCAACTCTGAAACAAGTTACGAGCGATTTCCGTAAGAATGGTGCGTCTGTAGCCGTGGTCTGTAGAGGGTGATATGAGTTAGTGCAGAGCGGTGGCAACTTTTGTGAGATGTTATGTTGCTTGTATTGCAGATATGCAGGACGAGAGTAGTGTTAGCGACGTGAGCGTTGACAGTCCAAGAAAACATAGGAAAGGAATTCGACATCTGGAAAAAAAAGTGCCCAAAAAAACGTTATGAGCAATTCAACGAAGACGAACAACGTGCAATTTTTGACATATTGTATAGAATGCAAAGTAAAGATGATCAGGATATACATTTGCAGAGAATGATCCATGTTGAAAATGTTAAGACACATCGTCCACGCAAAGAAGATGCTGCGTTACACGAAAAGTCGTTAAAGTACCACGTACTACTGGCAAGTAGCAAAATACAAGTTTGTTGTGAAGTGTTTTGCAGACTTTATGCTGTGTCAAGAGAAAAGAATAAGGCGTTTGCGGAAGTTACTGTTAGAGGGCAAAATACCTCATATGCGCGGACAGAGCAAAAGTGGGAATATGATTAAGGCTGAGGATATGCAGGCAGTGCATGGACATATCGCGTCTTTTCCAACTAAACGTGGAGATTATGCAGACATCAAATACCTACATGAAAACCTGTCAATTCAAAAGACGTATGAACATAAACAAAAATACCCTACGTCCAGAATAAAACACAGTTTCGACTACAAGTATTTTAAGGAAAATTTTGCGTTTCGTTTCGTGAGGCCACAGGTAGACACGTGTGGTGTCTGAAGAACAGACTAACAAAATGAAGAGGATATTTCTCGTCTTATTTCTCAAAGTTTCCACTTTTATTGCAGAAAGGTACCGGAGTCACAACTTTTTCATCTCCACTGTCTCTAGCAGCATACTGCAGGCGGGTGCACTGAGAGTTGCAAAATTAACTATTCATTATGCTGAATATTTGAGCCAACAACGGTACATTTCTTTCTTACACTATCAATATTATACGATTTTTCTTGTTTTTCTCGGAATTGTGCAAAAGTGACTCAGGTCCCTTTCTGCAATAAGCCATTCATATATATATTTTATAGTGTCTTCATGGCATATAGTAGAGATTTGCTTTGTTAGCATGGATGTTCAAAATAAATTTCTAATACAGTTTCTTTTGAATGATTTTTGCACAATAAATTTTTCCTACTTGATATTAGGCCAGTATAATAATCATTATTGTAGCTGATAAAAAATATTGTCATTGAACCTTACATAATATTTTGTATAAATATGCTTGCTATTATAGGCACATGTTCTTGGAAGATCAGCCACGTTAAATTGGCATTTATTCCAAAATTACGGGTGCATACATTCTGTTATGATGAGATCAATATATGCACTCAAAACATTTGAAATGAATGTAGACTTAACCTGACTCTGAGAACAATTGTTTGCATTGCCTCACCAGAAAAGCTTCAGTTCCTACTATGCTTGCTACTATTGTTTATTCCAAATTGACAATATATTTTGAAATGGTATTTTTGAATTTGTTGCAAAACTTGAAAATAACAAGATCGTACAACGTGCAAATTATAATAATAATAATTTAAATTTTGAATGGGACAGATTAATCAGTGCTCTCATTGTATCAGCTAATAATGGTTTTATCAATAAAATTGCCAATAATTTTGTTGCTCGAATATTTCTATAACGTTTAACTTAATTTTAAATTCATATTGTTCATATTCATATTGTTGTTTTAAGTTCACTTTATGTACAGATAGGTTAATCGGGACTGGACCTACAGTGAGATTTGGACCACTGTGCAATGAGCCTCCACTGGGTATGAAACCTGGGACCCCTTAATTATAAGGCGATGACGTTACCACTATCCCATCAGCGACGTCTCATGTTGTTTTTATGAGTATAAAGATATACTCTGGTTTTGTAAAGTAAAGGTTTATATAAGCAACTTGTTTTCCAATGCAAAATTCATTGCAATCACCTGATATGCATGTGGGTTAAACAGTTGTATTAATATAATTCAAGATCTTCATGGAACATTTCCAATATTACATCAGATCGATAGAATATTGGTAATTGGTATCAGTTAAATTTATATCTGTTAGCAGTACAGTAGACTTGTGATTAACTGAGTCCCAATTAACCGAGGCTCAGAGTTAACCAAGGGAGTGGTTGGAAAACATTGCGCTTCATAACGCAACCCCCTGTTTGTTTATGGAGTCAAGTCCCCGTCCACGCTGCACGTGTTCATTACATTGTCCGTGTATCCGATTGTTAAGGTGGTGTTTGTCTGTGTAGGCCTATTGTAAGCGGAAAAAGTAATCTTCTAATTTATGTTGTACTAGTAATAAATAATTACTATACAGTTTTATGTGTTGTTTCATAATTTACGACCTATTAGCACATTATATCCGTATTATCAGAGTTTTTCCATATCTGAGGTAATCTCGGTCCCAATTAGCTCGGATAATCATGAGTCTACTGTATTGGCAAAAATTGATCCATTCCTAATATAAATACAATGAAAAATAAAAATGACAATAAAAATAAGAAGGAAATAAATTTATTTGTATAAATCAGAAAGCATGGCAAATACATAAATCTAAAAACAAGAAAATAAGGAAGGTAAAACTTTTTGAAATGAAATGAAAAAGTCTTGTTTATAGAAATGAGAAAGTAGTGAATTTTGTGTTTTAGGCACCAGAGATGTTTGATCCCAATCATGCCTGGACAGCTTTGAAGAACGCTGAGGAGATTCTCCTAGGCCCCCTTGGGATGAAGACATTAGACCCTTCCGATTGGGCCTACTGTGGCTGTTATGATAACAGTAATGATGGCAGTGATCCAAAAGTTGCCAACGGCTACAACTACCATCAAGGACCTGTAAGTACTAATGGTACCCTTAAGTTTTGTGCACGTGTGTTCCATTGTAGGAATTTAATGAACAAGTTAGACAGATTCTTAGTGACAAGTGAGAAGCACAGCCGCAGCCCAGTAGCTAGATATTTTGGTGACCTAGGCTCCTTCCACACCATGGCGTACGCAGAATTTTGTTTCGGAGGGGTCTGGAACGGTAAAGGTGGATAGGATATTACATAGCTGTGTTTTGGAAGTGAGGGGATGCTGTAAAAATATTTTGTAATTGCCGTTTTTAGCCTTCAGTTTTGCAAAGGCAAAAATGCTAATCATGTCTCATATTAAGGGGGAAGGGTTGCATTTACAACTTTTTGTTTTCTAGAGTTTTGTACTGTTTTAATTTGAAAATTTTTATTTTCTCAAATTTTCTCCCCATTAGCCTCTCTGCATTTGCCAGTGCTCTGCACTACCAAACACCAACATTTTATGTGCGTCCTTCAATATTTTCTTAGCCATTTTTTTGTGATATACACATCCTACGAATTTTGAAATTAGGAAAATAAGATTCATAGTTTCACATAGTTCGTACACATAGAGGTGCTGACTCTGCCAGTGACCATTATTTAGTAATTGCTAAATTAAGAGAAAGACTCGCAGTGATAAATCATAAGCAACAAAATCTAAAAGTTATAAAATTTGATACAGGAAAGTTTACTGATGAAAGAATTAAGAAAGATTACCAAATTAAACTGTCAAATAGATTTGATGTTTTGCAGGATTTAAATGATGATGAAAATATAAATGAAACAGACGTAAATAAGAATTGGGAGCACATACGTAATGCAATAGAATCAGCAGCTAAAGAAAGTATAGGATACCATAAACCGAGAAAAAGTAAGCCATGGTTTGATAATGAATGTCATAATCTAATAGAAATAAGAAATCAGGCTAGACTTAGGTGGTTAAATAACTCTGATGATACAAATCTAAACAATTATAATAGAATAAAGCGAGAAGTTAACCGCACGTTTAGAAGTAAAAAAAGAGATTACTTGAAAAGCAAAATTAACGAAATTGAAACAAACAGCAAAAATAAAAATATCAGAGATCTATATAAAGGTGTAAATGAGTTTAGAAAGGGGTGGCAACCTAAAGTAAACTTGATAAAAGATAAAGACGGTGATTTTCTTGCTGACCCAAGCGATATTCTAAATAGATGGAAGAAGTACTTTAATGACCTTTTAAATGTTCATGTAGGAGATAAATCAGAAGTAAATGAAGTACACACAGCAGAACCTTTAGTTCCAGAACCTAACTTGACTAAAGTTAAAGATGCTATTAAAAGGCTAAAGAATAACAAAGCACCTGGCATTGATTTAATACCAGCTGAGTTAATTAAATATGGTGGAAATTCGTTAATATGTCAAATTCATAAATTAATTTGTTTAATATGGAATAAAGAAGAAATCCCTCAACAGTGGAAAGAATCCGTAATTGTTCCTGTGTTTAAAAAAGGTGATAAAATGAACTGCAATAATTATCGTGGAATTTCTCTACTCTCAACAACATACAAATATTATCTAACATTCTTTTAACAAGACTAACCCCATATGCTAATGAAATTATAGGTGATTATCAATGTGGATTTAAACGTAACAGATCAACTACAGATCAAATTTTTCACATCAGACAGACACTTGAAAAAAAGTGGGAATATATGAAAATGTCCATCAGCTATTCATTGATTTCAAAAAAGCATATGATTCGGTCAAAAGAGAGAAATTATATAATATATTAGTAGAGTTTGGAATACCTAAGAAGCTTGTTAGTATGATAAAAATATGCACCAGTGAAACAGAAAGTAAAATTCGTTTGGGTATTAATATGTCTGACAAATTTACAATTCATGATGAGTTAAAACAAGGAGATGCATTATCTCCATTGCTCTTTAATTTTGCCTTAGAATATGCTGTAAGGAAGGTAAAAGAAACTAAAGAAGGACTAAAATTAAATGGTGTGACTCAGTTGTTAGCATATGCAGATGATGTAGACTTACTGGGGGATGATGTGAATACAATTAAGAATAATGCTAAAATAGTTTTCAAAACTGCTAAAGAGAGAGGTTTGGAAGTTAACAAAGAGAAAACTAAATATATGCTTACAGGCCGAAACCAAGTGTTAGGTAATAATCAAAATCTAATTATTGATAACAACTCGTTTGAACCATTTTCCAAATTCAAATACTTAGGAGTAATATTAACAAATGAAAATTATATTAAAGAGGAAATAAAAAGTAGGCTTAATTCAGGAAATGCATGTTACTTCTCTCTTCATAAACTTTTGTCTTCTCGTTTAATATCTAAGAAACTAAAAGTTAAAATATACAAAACAGTAATTTTGTCTGTAGTATTATATGGATGTGAAACTTGGTCCCTTACATTAAAAGAGGAACATAAATTGAGAGTATTTGAAAATAAGATCCTTAGGAAAATCTTTGGATCTAAAAGGGATGAGGAGACAGGTGAGTGGAGAAGGTTACATAATTTAGAACTACATAATTTGTATTCATGTCCAGATATTATTAGAATAATTAAATCAAGAAGACTTGGGTGGGCAGGCCATGTGGCACGAATGGGAGAGGAAAGAGGAGTTTACAGGATTCTTGTTGGGAAACCTGATGGTAAGAGACCTGTAGGAAGGCCAAGACGAAGATGGAGGGACAACGTTGAGATGGACCTAAGGGAAATTGGTAGGGATGGAAAAGAGTATATAGAACTTGCTCAAGATAGGGAAAGATGGAAGGCCTGTGTTGCTGCAGCCATGAACCTTCGGGTTTAAGAAGGCTAGGGAGTTAGTTAGTTGGTTAGATTCATAGTTTGCATTTCTGATGTTAAAACAGTTTAGCATATTTGAGAATATTTCAGTTGAAGAATATTTTTTTTTACACTTACTATTTTTACTACTTTGGGAAAGAGGAAATTCCAGTAGTGTTACTAGAATATAAGTCTACAAGAAAAGTAAGAAAATAAATATTAATAATAATAAATAAAATTAAATACAATTTTTACTTTGTGATCCTCAAGGCAAGTATCTAGGGTATCACATGAAAATCTTAAATAGGAACAAGGATTGAGTAACACCTTGTAAGTTTTCCTTACCTGTTCCAAGTGTAAATATCCCACTCTCATATTTCAACTTTGTCTTAAAAAAAAAATCAATAGCACTCTCTGTGCTTGTCCTTTCCTAGGCTTCTGCCCCCCCCCCCCAATCCTACTTCTTGCTACGGTCCTGCACAGACTGAATAAAGCAAAGAACTCTCACAAGTGCCCCTAATGCCACATTTACGTTGACTCAAGTGCCTCCAACCAGCAACTCTTTGAAACTCGGGTGTGACTATTTCAGAAAGAACCCAAATGTAACCGTCTCTTCCATGTAGAATACCATGAACTTCATTTTGCAGACTAACGAGGATCAGTCATCTACACTTGGACAGTAGGGTGAAACGAAAAAAAATATTCTTTTTTTTTAAAAAAAAAAGCTAATAGTGCGAAAAGTTGCCTTTTCATGTAAAAACGACAAAAATAAAGTTTGATGGTAATCTGAGCATGTCTTGAGGTGCCACAAGTACGTTATTTGCCCAAATGAAAAGTTCTTACTTTTTATGCCTTTTTATTAATAGAACAAACTTTTTTTGGAGGTTTTAAATTTATGGTGAGGATAAAAAAAATAATTATTAAAATATTAAATTTAAACCCCCCCAAAAAGTTTGTTCTATTAATAAAAAGGCATAAAAAGTATGAACATTTTGATGTGGGCTTTTATAGCGCAAATAAGAAACTAGAGAAAAAGGTTGAAATAGAGCAAAAAAAATTCTAAGTTTTGAAACTTTATCGTATTTGCGGCACCTCAAGACATGCTCAGATTATCATCAAATTTTATTTTTGTCGTTTTTACATCAAATGGCAACTTTTCCGCACTATTAGAATTTTTTTTTTCGTTCCACCCTATTGGACAGTATAATCCTCTGTGGGGTTTGTGTGCATGTGACTGTGATTTCATAAATTTCACTTTATCACCATTCATCCTCATCATCACGATTAGCCAAAAATGGCAGAAAAGTGAAGTAAAATTAATCAATTCCTGCCGATACTTTCGTGCAGTCTAAATATCCTGGAAATTATCCAAAATGCACAATTTTAATTATTTTCGTAACAGCATTGCAGGAAGAAATGGATTTTGTCATTAAATAATTATCTGCTGTGAAATTATGAATATTTCAAAACTGAACGCTGGTAAATTAATACGGTATACTGTAATTTCAGTTTTATCGACCCAGTCCTAGTAAAGACTGTGGATTTAACTGATAATTTGGTTACTCTTCCAGGAATGGTTGTGGCCAATTGGTTTCTTCTTGAGAGCCAGGTTGCATTTTGCTCGTGAGGTGGGTGGAGATGCTGAGCTGCATCGCACTGCCGCAAGTACAAGGGCGATTCTTGCACGGCACTTCACGGAGCTGCAAAGTTCTCAGTGGCGCGGGCTGCCAGAGCTGACCAACAAGGATGGCGAGTACTGCAGGGACAGCTGCAGAACGCAGGCCTGGAGCATGGGATGTCTTTTGGAGGTACATAAATTCCTGTTCTACAGCAGTGTGCATGATCTTCTCTCCAAGTACAGTCCTCTGTGGTGGATTGGTTAGCACAGCATGCTATGATACCAGGGGTTTCTAGGGTCGAATCCCACCTATACCGTGGTTCTTGTTTGCAAGTATCTCTTTATCACATCATCACTCATTCTTATCTTTGTAATTAGCGAAAAGTGGCAGAAATGCAAAGTAAAATGAACTAAATCAATCAATCAAGTCCCGAACAGGAAATATGCAATTCACTGTTCACCCATCTAGTTTGTCTGTAGCAATCAACCTAAAACTGAAGAATATTGACATTAAAATAACAAACTTTGCCTGTAATGCAGGTTCATGGAACAAGTCCTGAAGCAGTAAAACATTGGTGTTTCTTGACGTGAAACTCCTACTTCTATCTCAACTAGCCCTCTATGGGAAAATACTCGTACTTACTCTTGATCCATCACATAAAAATTATTTTTAAAATTCCTGTAAGACACTTAATGCAGTCATATCTCTATAAATGGTGCAAATTTATATTTTAATCTGGTTGACGTGACACTTATACGAGGAAGGTTCTAGGTATTCTCTAACTATCCCGTTCCTTCTAGATTTGCAAATGACTTGCTTATTTTCTAATTATTTTTGTAGGGTTCCTCTTTCCCTTAGCATTTTCTCTTACAACACCTGGGGCCTCCCCGATGGCATAGTGGCTTTGTATTCAAGGGATCCTGGGTCAGTATCTGGTGGAGACATGTAGTGGCTTTAAGCTGATAGCCCATAATGGCTGTGCATAAAATTTTAGTAGGATCAAAATTTAGATCGAAAAGAGCCAGTGTAGGGTAATGAACTAGGGAAGTGGTTCATAAGCTGTGGTTTGCAGACACACCATGCCCTCCAAAGTAGTTGACGAAAGCTTGAAGTACTGTTACAAGGGTCACTATTTATATTTTGAGCCTTGGCAACACTGATTGAAGTTAGGCACAATTTGACGTTTGCACGGAATCGTCTGGCATTATTGACCATAACATACTTCAAATGTTTTGTCAATAGCTTCATTTGTGTTGTTTATGTTGCCTTGGAGATTGCGCGACAACAATAAAATGGAATTAACTCGTGAACATTTTCGTGCGATGATTTTTTACGATTTTCGACGTGGATTATCAAGACAAGAGTGCATCGATCAACTTACTTCCACATTTGGCGATGAAGCCCCATCTTTTGCCACTGTGAAACGCTGGTATGACGAATTTAATCGTGGCCGCCATTCGCTCACAGACTAGATTCACGAAGGTCGTCCAAAATCAGTTGTTGTTCAAGAGAACATTGATGCTGTGCAAAACCTAATACTGCAAGATCATCATGTGACATAATGTGAGATTGAGGCAACCATAGGCATTAGTTCCACCAGCATATATAAAATATTACATGATCATTTAGCTGTGAGAAAGGTATGTTCTCGTTGGATCCCACACAATTTGACAAAAACTCAAAAAGACGCTCGCGTCAATTGGTGCAAACAAATGCTCAATAAATACAATCGTGGTGCTTCAAAAGACGTATATAAGATTGTAACAGGTGACGAATCATGGATATATGCATATGAGCCGGAACGTAAACAGCAGTCGACTGTATGGGTGTTTCAAGATGAACCCAATCCAACAAAAGTTGTTCGCGCTCGAAGCACATCGAAACAAATGGTCGCCTGTTTTTTCGGGAAAACTGGTCATGTGGCAACTGTGCCTTTAGAGGGACGTAGAACGGTCAACTCTGAAAGGTACACAACAATTTGTTTGCCAGAGGTCTTCGGTCAAATACGGAAAACAAACAAACGCCGTCGGATCATTCTTCATCAAGACAATGCCAGCTGTCACACATCTAGTCTAACAACCGACTTTATGAACAGTCAAAAAATCGAATTGATGGGTCATCTGCCATACAGTCCTGATTTGGCACAAAATGACTTCTTCCTGTTCCCGAATGTCAAGAATAAATTGCGTGGACAATGATCTTCGTCGGCGGAAGATGCCGTTGATGCATTCAAAAACCATATTATGGAGGTGTCTCAAGAAGATTGGAAAAACTGCTTTGAGAAATGGTTCGAACGAATGCAAAAGTGTATTGACCATAAAGGAGAATACTTCAAAAAACCATAAAGCAGTTTTCAATGCCAAATTCCTGTTTTTTTCATTGTTAGGCTCAAAATATAAATAGTGACCCTTGTACAACATTTTATACTTGATACAAGGTTCGAGGAAAATGGAATATCTGTTATTCAAGATTATGTTCTAGAGTTTGCTAAAGATGAAAAATTGATATTCGTTTATTAGTATTGGTCAGCTACCAGACACAGGTCACAAGCACCACGCGGCTCTCGGACAGGGTGTCACAAGCACCACGCGGCTCTCGGACAGGGTGTCACAAGCACCACGCGGCTCTCGGACAGGGTGTCACAAGCACCACGCGGCTCTCGGACAGGGTGTCACAAGCACCACGCGGCTCTCGGACAGGGTGTCACAAGCACCACGCGGCTCTCGGACAGGGTGTCACAAGCACCACGCGGCTCTCGGACAGGGTGTCACAAGCACCACGCGGCTCTCGGACAGGGTGTCACAAGCACCACGCGGCTCTCGGACAGGGTGTCACAAGCACCACGCGGCTCTCGGACAGGGTGTCACAAGCACCACGCGGCTCTCGGACAGGGTGTCACAAGCACCACGCGGCTCTCGGACAGGGTGTCACAAGCACCACGTGGCTCTCGGACAGGGTGTCATAAGCACCATTGCACCAAACTTCATACACCAGGATATACACTTTCCCCTCTGCTCTGTAGAAGAGCATTCACTACACATGAGCAACCAATGGAGCAAGGCAACGTAATGCACACTATTGAGAAAACTACCCAGGCTGAGTGACACACAAGGCACAAATACATCTTATGCGTCACTCTGGTATGAAAGGTTACATTCAATTTGCAAGTGACAAGTGTTGCTTGTCACTTTCATGTGAAAGATACCTTAGGGATTCACTTATAATATAAAACTTTGTAAAACAAAATATTAGGCGAACATTCACTGTTCAGCGTCTTTATCACAATAAAAATGAGTATTGTATAATTGTAATAAAAAAGACCCTTGATGATGCACTTCATGAGACTGGTTCTGGAAACTCCTAATGTATGATCATTTGTATCTTTTTGTTCAGCGCAACTTGTGTAATAAGTGTGTGATTTTTTTCCAGGTCTTGCATGCAATGAACAAAATAGAAGAACAACAGCCAAAGATTCTAGATGGTAATGACAATTGACTTTTTTTAGTCAAGATAACATGAATAGTTTCACATTCATTCATCATTGTATTCAATAAAGAAAGTGCCATTAGGTAAGTTATTTTCTGGCAACATTCAGAAGAACGCACCTCTAGTAGCAATAGTAAAAAATGAACAATTTTTATATGTTTTGTATGTGCTAGATTTATGTAGACTTCCTATTGTATAGTTTTTTAGGCCCATTTGAGAAGGTTAGCCATTTTGTGCCAAGTTGTAGTCAATGAAAGTACATTGTCAATATAATCTTGCCAAGCGATGTTTAACACAGTGACATATCAGTCCCACAGTATTTTCGTCTTGATTGAAAACAAATTAATTTCTAGCCTATAATGAATTGCATTGTATATTCACATCACAGCTGATGAAAGTTTTGAAATGGGCCAAGCAAAACAAAAAAGCTATTTGAGAAACATTAGCAATTGGCATATAATATATAAGCTTTTGTCTTCTTGCAAACTAGAAAAAATTGAAAATGCTTTGGAATATTTCCAAGAATGTATATGCAATATTTCTCATGTTATCAGCTGTATGGCATTTTGCATTGTTAATTTTTCATAAAAACTCTTGAAGTATTTTATCTGTGCTTGTATATATACATATATGTATCACACATGAAATTTGTAGATGTTGAAAGCAAATGTATAATGATGTTTGTTTCAATTAAATGTTTAATTTTTTGAAAGACTGCTTCTTTTTAAAAACTACAAAATACTTTACAAAACTCTAGATGTTCATAACCTTTGTGGTTAAAAGTACTTCTTATTAAAGCAGGGTTGCCATATTATATTGCTTCAATTATAATGGAACATTCTGGTTATGAAACCATCTCTCACTAAACTTCATGTCATGTATTTTAACTATTATACAGATGATATTAATTCACTAATCTATTTTAATTAGATTGGGGAAGATTAATAGTACATATTGTCATTTCTTGATAGACATGTCAGTACATCATTAAAATTACTAATAATTTTACCTATCTGCTATTACTATAAATAACATAGCCCGTGGCTCTACAGCCCTGGAAGGGCCTTGGCCTATCTCCTGACTGCCAGTCTCCCTCCCACAATTCTACTTAGAGGTGTGGAGATGTTCAACTGGTAATGGGGTGACATGGGGTCAGCATGTCGAACCCTCAGCCGTTATAGGAGATTTCTCAGACCGAGTTACGCTACTCACTCGTAGCTCCCCAATTTCCTCACGATGGTGGGTTGCCAACAGTTCTATACACAGGCAGACTCGAATCCATGTCTTCCCACAGTCAGAGTCCACAGCACCTTAGACAGCATGGCCAGGAGGACAATTACTATAAATAGCCTTAATAATAATCCATGGTGCAATAGCCTGAGAGAGTCAGAGCCTACCTAGAGACTGCCAGCCTCACTCCCACCATAACCAGTAACAGGGTGACGTGTGGTCAGCACAACAAACTCGGTCGTCATCGTAGGTTTCAGTGACAGTGTTACGCTACTCACTCGTAGCTCCCCAATTTCCACACGATGGTGGGTGGCCATCAGTCCCATACACTGTCTCAGGAGAAAATTTGTTATGCTATTCCGCAGAAGACTCAAATCAGTGCTCATCCCGTAGCCCAAAACCAGACACCTTAGACAGTGCAGGTCATAAATAGCCTTAATTTAGTTGTTGTTTGCATTTAAAGTAATTTTGTTACTTATTTGAAATGTTATAATGGAATAGTAGTTTCTCGATTATTGACAAATTTTGAATCGGTATTTAATGAGTAATCACATAAATGTCATATTAGTCCAACCTTAATTTTCATAATTCTTTCCCTCAAATATCTAGACCCACATAGGTAAAGGCATCCTTTCACCTAGCTCTCGGAGACCTGGATAAAATTTAAGTATAAAAGACTAAAAAAGTATCCAAGATAAAAATTAATTACTATAAACATTTATGAATAGTTCCTTGTTTATCTTGCAAAGCACGTAAATAATTGATGGCCATGAAAAATTGCACTAATAAATGTCACTGGAAGTTCAAGACAATGTAATTTTTATTGTTTATTTCAAGTAAAAAAAAGTGCATTTTCTATTACATATGGACACTTTTTGCATAGATTTTCCTTTATTTCATAGGATCTTTATTGTTACATCCTACAATGTTTTTAGTCTGAAACAAATTTACACAATTCCCAGCAGTCAGTTTAGACACCCTGTTTCTATTCTGAAGCGTAATGGACTCTGTTAAATGATAGCTTTTCTGATTTGGTTGTAGATATTTATGGGGAAAAGAATCAAAATATAAACTGGAAAAATTACAATATGGCTGAAATGGAACAAGGTACAATAATATCCCAAACTGCAACGTTAGCACCACTCTATTAATAGTCGAAAATTTGATGTAACAATACTCTTTATTGATACGGTTTGTTTAACAGAGCTCTAGCCAATGGTGCAACATGGTGTTTACCAAATGCACAAGTCTGCTGTAATACAATTTCAGTGTCTTTAAGAAAAAGTAAATATTTAAATTAACATTAATCAGAGTCTGAAAAAATTAGTCTTGTTTGTTACAATGATATAAATAACAAAGAACCACATAAACCTAAATTGTACAAATATCGACACTGGCAAAGAAAAATCTATACACATGGATACAATGAACGTTAGTTTGTCTTAACATCCAGACGGACATGTTCTAAGCTGTTGAGACTTACAGAAACAATAAAAAATACAAAAATTATGTTGTTATACTCTGTCCCAGGTATTTTTAGAGCAAGTGCACTAAAACAAGTCTCTGCGCAAGTAGTGACTTGAGACAGCTCCACCAATCAACATGAGAGGGAATGGGATTGCATGGAGGGGGACAAGAGACTGCAGTTGTCAGTCTTCCCAGCAGCGTGCACTGCTTATCTTTGTCCAATCATCCCCCCCCTTCCTCTGATGCTATGCACAGCCTTGCTCCAGAGATAATCGGAACAGAGTATAGTTTCATATTATGTTAAAAGCAGGCATAAAAAGATCCAGTTCACGGAGCGTTTAGTTGAGAACTCATGATCTTGCTGAGTCCCGGATTGGGCATAAGCTTAATCTATTCATTATTAATCCTCATCATGATTATCTAAATGTAGAAAAAAAAACCTGCTCAAAATAATTGAATTTTTGTCTATACCAATATTCTAAAAAAAAAAAAAAAAAAAAAAAAAAAAAAAGTGAAGTGCTCCCCTGTGCATAGCACCACGCAATGAAGGCGTGTGGGGGACACTTTCTTGATCGGGTCGTGAGTGGGGGTGATGTGATCTGCATCATGCCCCTGACTGCCTTTAGCCCCCAGGGTTTCCTCCAGGTACCCATGTTATTCGACACTGGGTGGGCACCGGGGCCGCTTCCAATGTTAGAAAAGTTCCCAGATTTGAACCGGCTGGGGATCTAACCCGGGACCTTTAGCATGGTAGTCAGATGCATTACCGACTGAGCCACCGCGGCCACCTATATATTCTACGGATCCGATATAAAATTGTGAATGTTTCTTTGAACGTGAATGGTCTATTATGGTTCTTAATTAATATATGTGACCAGGTGACTGCAACAAATAAAGAAGTGACGCACTACAATCTCAATTTCTTTGAAATTTAAAAAAGAAACTAAATTGCAATGTGAACATACAATACATCACCTGTACAATATCAAAGTTAGTTTGATTACCGATAAACAGATACACCAATATGCCTATATTGGCAGATTCATGCAATAAAAATACAACACAAATTCGATATTCTAAGCAGAGGAAAAAAGAGAGAGACAGGTAGCCTTTCTCTGCATAAAGTGGACTGAAATAAAACAAACATGAAATCGTTCCGGCATCTCCAGTAACTTCCAGCATCAAGAATGATAACATATTTCACTTCAGGAACAGCCTTTTGACCTTTCTATACCTGCTTTATCTTCCTCTATGAGAAACTGCAACTAACTTTTAACATTCTTTTATTTTCTGCTACAACTTTTGATTCTAATTAATCATTCTCGGCTCTCAAGACCATGTTCTGTCCAGCATGTGGTCTGATATTTCACAGAATTTAATTCATGAAAAGCATTGATCACAAACTATAAATGAAATAGAAGTTCATATGATTATAACAAGAAGGTACGACTGTGTTTTTACAAGATTCACATACTATACAAGTAGTTGAGTCAATACCAATTTATACTTACTATCAACAAAATTTCTTCTAATTTTATCCTTAGTATTAGCAAATAACTATTCCAAAGCATGGATCCTTTGAGGAATGTAAAGTGATTGAATCTATACTGAAACAGGGAAGCAGTACATGCAATTTAAATAGTGATATTTCCTTTTATGAGTCTGGTATGTGCAAAATGCCGATGAAAGTTTTCCCAGAGGCCTAATATCTTTGAAATTATGAAATTTCCTATTTTCACTTTTTGCATTTAAATTGCATGGCGAAAGTAGATTTGATGATTCAACGACGACAGTTATTTTAATTTTAAAAGTAGGTATTTTGCCAACGCTAAATATGAAATGGAAGCACAAGTACCCATTTTGTCTTCCAAATTTTGGGACCGACCTTGGTCCTTCAGGGATGAGAAAAGAAAGAGTTGTTAAACTGGGATAAAAAGCATTTATAAAAAAAAAACATGGCAGAGGACAAGACAAGTATTGGTATTGGTTCAATCTAAATTAATTCCCAGCAGTACTAATACATGGAATATAAAATTATTTTTGAGATATGGTACCAACTTAACCATTAAGATAGCACTATCGCTTAAGTGTACATACTATAACAATGATAATTGCACTATCCAATGTTTCAATTGTGGTCATCAATTTCACCTAAAGGTATGATGTCTGATACAAATTATACATTTCTAAGGCTGAGGCGATACCATTTTAAACCGATGCTTGAAAATTGTAACGAAAGTTGTTCAAAGTATTGATTAATATTAGTCTGCGAGTAGTCCACTACAATTATAAACACCAATTTACTGGAGTTCTGTTTCAAAAAAACTGAAAATTACATCAGAATATGGAAATACCTGTTATGCAATCACAAAACAATTTGTCACACAATATTGGTACACAATGAATGGAAACTTCGAATTTGGTATAATTTCCAAGATAATTAGTCTGCAAAAGTGTTAGTGTGAAATTTTCGGACCCCTCAAAAGACCAAACTGCCGGAAAGGTATCAGCCGGTATCTATAAATAAAATCCAACCTTGATACCAATGCATCAGCCCAGCACTATAACAGTTGGGCTGAAAAGTTCGTAGGCTGACTCATAGATGGCGTTACTAGAATTAAATCCATGGGATTTTTACTTAGTACTAACCTTCAAAAGATACGTGTATAAATTTCACAGCTGCGGGATAATTAGTTCGTGAGATATAGCATTGTGAGTGAAGCAGCTTTTGTTATTGTGAAAAAATGGATAAAAAAGAATTTCGTGTGTTAATAAAGCATTACTTTTTGGCTAAAAAAAATACTGTTGAAGCCAAGGCTTGGCTTGATAAACATTATTCGGACTCTGCACCAGGAAAATCAACCGTTGAGAAGTGGTTTACTAAATTTAAACGAGGCGAAATGAGCATCGAAGACGATGCACGCAGTGGACGCCCCAAAGAGGCTGTTACCGACGAAAACATCAAAAAGTCCACAAAATAATTTTAAATGATCGTAAAGTGAAGTTGATCGAGATAGCTGAGACTTTAAAAATATCAAAGGAACGTGTTGGACATATTGTGCATGAATATTTGAACATGCGAAAGCTGTGTGCAAAATGGGTGCCGCGCGTGCTCACAATCGATCAAAAGCAACAATCGTTTCGATGATTCGGAGCAATGTTTAGCGATATTCAACCGTAATAAACACGAATTTTTCCGTCGATATATTACAATGGATGAAACATGGCTCCATAACTACCCTCCAGAGTCCAATCGACAGTCAGCCGAGTGGACTGCACGTGATGAACCAAATCCAAAGCGTGGAAAGACGCAACAGTCGGCTGGCAAGGTTATGGCATCAGTATTCTGGGATGCGCATGGTATTATATTCATCGATTACCTCAAAAAGGGCCAGACCATCAACAGCGATTATTACATAGCGTTGTTGGAGCGTTTAAAGGATGAAATCACGAAAAAACGGCCGCATTTGAAGAAGAAAAAAGTGCTGTTTCATCAAGACAATGCACCGTGTCACAAATCAATGAAAACGATGGCAAAATTATATGAATTAGACTACGAATTGCTTCCCCATCCACCATATTCTCCAGATCTAGCCCCCAGTGACTTTTTCCTGTTTGCAGACCTTAAAAGAATGCTCGCTGGAAAGAAATTTAGCACTGATGAAGAGGTAATCGCCGAAACTGAGGCCTATTTTGAGGCTAAAGAGAAATCGTACTATAAAAATGGCATCGAAAAATTGTATGACCGCTATAATCGTTGTATCGCCCTCGAAGGCAACTATATTGAATAATAAAATCGAATTTTGTCAAAAAAATATTTTTTACTATGTTAGCCTACGAACTTTTCAGCCCAACTGTTATGTCACAAATCCAAAATCTCCTCAGTGTTGACAATTTAACAATGAGATCACAGTAAACAAAGTGGCAGCAGTATGATTCATAAATATTTGGTGTTGCGTGATTCTTATATAACAAAAAAAAAAGGATATACAATTAATCATTTTTCAATTTTCTTCTTCAACAATGCAAGTGCTTCTAATGGAAAAAAATGATTATGAAAAAATGCTTGTTAGTTTTCTTATTGCAGAAATTTGCAATGTGGCGACACAGGGTGAAAAAATATCCACACGACTACATCTAAATAATACAGAGAACTTTATGAAGAGATTTCCTTCATATACCAACCAGATCAGTTCGAGATATGCTTTCGAGATCTGTCAATCTCATTCCTGAAGGGCACGTTGAAGAGTTTCCACGTGCAGCCAGTCACAAAAACCCAAAACTACTACTGCTCCTCCACGGACATTTCCCCATGGCAAGTGAGGGAAAGAGAGGTCTGTGCACTGCATACCAAACTTCTGATGGGGTAGAAAAACACATCAGGGGAAACAGGACAGGTTGAAGATTTTGCTTGTGTTAGGAAAAAGTCGAAACTTCCATTTGATTAGCTGCAAATTGAACTTGTTTGTCCATAAGGAATACATGGGAGTCTACAAAAAATCATATGTCTTACAGATCATATCTAGCTTATTAATCAAGCTTAAAAATCGCTTGCACTTGCAACATGTGGAGAAATTCATACTCACTTGTCCTATGTTTTGCTTTTTCAGTAACAGTTCCCGTTCTGACAATATTGAAATAAATGCATACCTGGTGCAACTGTCACTCTTTGCCTGAAGAAAAGTGAAGTTAGCTCTCGAAAGCATATCTGGAACTCACCTGGTTAATATTCAAAATCTCTTCATTATTCACTGGCAGGAAAGCTTCAAGAATTATATTGCAGAGAAATTATTTTGAGATGTACAGGACATTCAACATTATATGTACACATTTTTTTAGAGAACTGTACAAAGTATAATGATATTTACAGCAAGCATTTCTGTGTAGAAACATATCACTTTATCTTTGAAGGAATGCTCTTTTCCAATATTTGCTTCCAAATAGTTGAATTATAGTTTTTTTTTAAAAAATGGGACTGCCATATCCAAAATTAACATATTTGTGTTCTGACAATCATCACGCTTGATCAAGTTGATCACATTTACATGTAACTATGAAACATCATTAGATATATATCGTGAAAGGTCAGTAAACACACTCATACAACTGCTGCTTCAGGGAGACATGAAATCAGTATTTTGCAATTTAGGAAATAGAAAATTTACAAGAAATATAGGCCTATGATTAGAAAATACAACACGAAAGGTCTTGCATTCATCCTGTAAACCATCCAAAGAATTACATATGTGCAAAGTTTTGCATTACTGTACATAATATATAGGTAAAAGAAATATTTTTGTAACTACAGCATCTTGTCGAGTACTTAAGGATTATAAAACTGAAATATTAATATACCAGTAACCACACATTTCTCTTACTTTGTAAACTATGTTTAAAAACAATGAACTACTGGATAATTCCGCAGGGTGTCTACCAGTTTTGATATTTTTCACAGTATAGTGAACTTACATTGTTATACAGTGGAACCTCAATTTTACGTTTTTCAGGTGACCAAGCTGAAAAAACTTAAAATGCGGGATAATGTAAAATCGAGAATTTTTTTTATGACATATTACTATGTTGGGACTATCAAGAATGAATGTATTAGGTGGAAAAATGTAAAATCCGGGAACGTAAAATCTGAGTTCCACTGCATATCTGTACTGGGATTTGATAAAATTGAATATTTGGAAATCTAAAATTTTATTGAGTTGTGGTTAAGATTTGTTCACTTCGTTCTTTAAGAATTACTTTCTTGTATGCATGAAGTTTGTAAAAATATTACATAATGTGGCCATTCCCCATCCAGGATGAATCCTAAAGCAAGTCTAAATCTTTGTTAAAGTACAGCTTCAGTTAAATATATTCGAACAAAACCCTGGTAAATTGGGAAGAGTATCAGAAATTGCATTGGTAACAGTTCAAAGTGGTATTGTGCCAGTCCTATTTAAAACTGTATGACGAGGTCATCAGAATGTGACATTAAACAACTTACCTAGTTAATACAAAGTGTAAAGAAACAGCTTGCTTTTCAAATTTCACTCTAATTACGGAAGTGGAAAGAGTGTTAAGACAACAATGAAACTTTGTAAGTAATTGAGGTAACATGATATTGTTGTGGATTTTAAAATTCTTATGACTTGAATAGTGCACTTCAGCAATGAACAGCTTCAGATCTTAAAAGGTAAAGACAATAACATACAATAAAACCTCAATTTTACTTTTACCTGTATTATACACTCAATGTTCCTGGTCCCAATAATACAATATTTTCCTGCATTGTATATTTTTTAGACGTGGGTCACTGAAAAACAAAGGATTTAGATCCCATTGTGCTAGTTGTTTTTTTACACACATTTGCATAACCTTCCTTAATTTAAAAATAAATACAAGTATAAAAAAGTTCAATGGACACTTGAAGATAAATTGTAATGCTGTAAGTTCAATTAAAAAATAATAAATGTTTCAAGACAATACATGTTTATATATTTATAAATGTGAATCACGTACTTGTTTTCAACATGTTTATTTTCTATTAATAGAAAGAACTCTGAAGTACATGTTCCGTGTTATAAAAAGTTTAAATAACTAAAAATACCGTACAACCTGGAAAGTGCAACATGCAGTTGAGAGTTAGTAAAACTAGGACATGATGTAAAATTAAGACATTCCTAATTCCTCTTTGTAGCCAATCAGTGTTGGCTGATTCACGATGAATTGTTTGGACTTTTTAACCACTGTACTTCATTTATTATACATACCAGCTTTTCGGAGATTGGTTCTGCCTTCGTCTTTAGGGTTGCATAGTTTTGCTACGTGGCAAATGTTCTATCTGAAAATTGTACACAAATTGAGATATTTTGGCTGTGGTCCCTTCTTTTTCTGTCTTACTTCAATCTGCCTTCATGTCACCACAGCACGTCTACCTGTCCAAACTACAAGGTGGAGGCTTAACTATCATTAAACAACATTCAGAAAAAATAAGTACATTAACTTGAAGACAGAGACGGAACCAGCCTCTGAAACGCTTCATTATACAACAAACCAAGTACAGTTGTTAAAAAGTCCACACAATTCAACACTTTTAATTATTTTAAACTAGGGCTGAGACAATACCACTTTAAACCGATAATGATACCGATACTTGAAAATTGCAATAATTAAAAGTTGTTCAAAATATTGATCAACATTGATGTCTAAATATTCTTCTCCAATTATATGCATCAATTTTCCAAACAATTTGCTTTAGAATATTCAAGAATTACATCAGAATATTAAAATGTATGTTATGTAATCACAAAATATGGTTTATCATGCAAAATTCGTGCACAATGAAAAGAAAGTTTGGATTTTGCATAATTTCTAGGATAATTAGACACTGCGAAAGTGTCTTGGCAGACTCCGTGAAGATCAATATGCCGGAAAAGTATCGGCTGGTATCGCTAGATGAATTCCAACCGATACTTTCCAATACCGATAAAACTGATATCAGTCGATACTGATACATCGGTATCGGCTCAACCCTATTTAAAACTAACTTTCAAAGCAGAAACAGCTCATAAAACATTAAAAATTAAAATAGTCTGGATTTACAAACTTACACAGGAAACGTTACTATCATTTTTAGTGCACAATAATGCACTACAGTCTTCAATTACCGAAAGCAAATGATCAAAAAGTCTCAATAGGACAAACACTACAAGCTACAAGATTCTAATTATTGTTCATCTATTTTCATTATTACACACTTTAAAAAAAAAGCCTACCTTTCCCTTCAAAATTTACAAATTTTCCTATGCTTCTAACTGTCTACAAAATAGCCAACATATAATCTACACAGTACAAAGCAAGTTTTTTCTTACGGTTAATACTTTTAATTGTTTTGGCTGCTGCTATTTAATAAGTTTTATGTATAATGTTATATTCATGCTATATTTCAATTTATTATTCAGTCCTTTAACACTATATTTTTAGAAAGCTTAGTTGAATATTATAGTTGTTTTTCAACAACGTGTTGGAAAAGAGTAGAGGAACTTTTAAGTCACGGTAAGTCAAAAATAAACATTTAAATGTTACAAGAAAAGTATTTCAATATTCCGCCATGGCAGTACAAACCCTGTGAAACTTCATACACTTCTTAACAGTCTTTAAGTCTGCCATTGGTGGAAAGCGATAACTGCAGATTGCAAATGTTTCAAGGGGTACAAAAATAGTGTTGGGTGTAAATTAAGTAATTAAACCTCGTACCCAGAACAAATATGGCGTCTGAGGAATAATGGCAACCTAGGCTGTTTGTTACACAAGCTTCATCAATTCGTAAACTGGAGATGAAAAAAATTAGTAATGCAAGAGTTATATTGGTGTGGTCAGTACCGCATCCGATGCCAACTCGATTCAATGTCCAGAGTGGATGATCTTGTGTGGGGATTTTTGAAACACTGTTCCTTCAAAAGTGGCTCTAGGATTTACCAGCCGCTGATCGATTGGTACCTGGGAGAAGGTCAAGGCATCTGATATCGAGAATGCATGGGACTCTTCTGCACGGCGCACGTTTTGGGCCTCGCTGATGATGGTTCTGGTAACGGGGGTGCATAAATGATTCACATAGCAAGAATTTGCATTTTTATTATTTAGCATTAGTGAACTGTGATAAAAAATAATAATAATAATAATAAAAAAAAACACCTTCCATGCTCACACCGGAACTTGAACCTTAGATTGAGTGTTATGATCAGAGACCAGCATTCCATGCACTCAGCCACCAAGGTGGCATAGTAAGAAGTAGGGATGGGACATATTCGGTACGCTATCGGTGTCAGCTGATATAGACATATTGGTTTATTTGTAAATTACGAATATATTTACTGATCCAATATATCTATAAATATCTTATTTCAATATTCTGCCATTTTGTTACAATTTTTAAACACACAGAAGTTTTTTTTAAGTAAATGACTAAATATGCAGGTTCTTTTGCATTGTAGTTATCTGGTAATATAAATTTATTAAGGTGGTCAATTAACCATCCCAGTTCTTCAGGAATTTTATATAGCATTGGTAGAAAAGCAGATATTGGTAAATTTTATATTGGTACTTTATTGGCCAAAAATTTCATATTGATCCATCCCTAGTAAGAAGCATAAAGAACTCTTTGTATATGTTTAGTGTAAAATGTTAATATAAATAACTTTTTATTAAGAATTGATTTTTCACCTTGAAAACCTGACATTATACTTGAATTGCATGTGGCTCATACAGTAACCATACTGCTACTTTGAACTGTAGGTTGAAAACCGATTAATAGTTTGTTGTTTATTACTTAAATGACAGCCATGACAATAGGCAACTGGCCAGAATTGTGCTGCTGCCAAATACGGGAAAAGCAAAGCGAGAGTGGGACAAAAGTCGCTCGTTTCCGCGCAATGCGGGGCAATGTCAACCAGACTGCATTGTCTAGTACGACCTCTCTCCGGGGAACTTTTGTGTCATCCCTGACTTTTCGAGCAAATACTGTCAGTTTGTATCACATGGATTACAAAGACAAACTCTACAATGAGATCTCTCATTCTCTTAAACCTCCGAACAGACGGGGTTGTGCTCCAACGTGGCAACACCACAAACTTCTACCACCCACTTAATTTCATGGCCGTGCATATACTGTAGTTCCTTGATGTCACTTGCATAGTTACTGAATTGATGAAATGCTACTACAGCCTATGTCAACTTCCATTCTCCCCCAGTCAACATGCAATGAGAACTGCCTTAAAGAAATACACAGTTAAATGTACTGAATTCACAACCTAGGTGTAGCGTTAGTGTAGCACATATAAAGCATTGGAATGTAAGATGAGTTTAAACCTAAGAGATCATACAAATACTACAGGATTGTTAATACACTGCTTACAAGAAAACAAACCCCAACCGTTTACATTGTAATAAGCATGTCTTAAGCATATCTGACATTACATAATTTCATTTATAATTCACATTTTACTGGCAGGATGCGTTATGCTACAATGGTGCAATTTACGCAATTCTTACAAAGAACGTGAGCATTGTTTCTTTCTAAAGTGAAAACTGAATGAATCGTCACAGTGATTCCTTACAGTTATCTAAGGCTTTTTCCTCTTACAAACAGATGAAGATTCTTTCAGGAAAGAAAAGTAGAGTTCTCTCACACACACATATCTACATATTCACATGAACAAACACACACATAAACTTTGTGAGTAAATAATTCAACCAGCTCTGTACAAAAATAAATAAAAATACAAGGTCAAACCTATCTTCACACAACCGTCACAAGTTCATTGTATCGATTCACTGTATTTTGGTATATTGCGTACAAATAAATTACAATCTAATGGCACTCACCGTATGACAAAATAAGTCACAGACGCATAATTAAATGTAAAGAGTTTAGCCTCGGCTCATTATAAATATTTTGGATTACACAGTAATATTTATCCTAAAAACAAATAATAACATTGCTTAAATGTATGCTTATATATTATAATATTAAAACTGAAACGAAACAATTGTAAATATTATGTTAACAATTCTTTACAAAAGTTAAGGTGTAATTGATACATACCACAGATCTTACCTCCCACCGCCATAACAAGAGTTTAAATTCAGAGCTAAGCTGAAAAATTTTATGATTAAACGTCGTCGAAAATACCTCTAGGTGGAGGACCCACACGATCTCGAGGTCCCATTCCGAACGTGTTGCTTTCATTGAACGTCTCCATTTCCCTCTGGTACATTCCAGAAAGGTGACTTCGTTCTTCGCTGTTCAGATGAGAGTAGAACTCTCCGTTATTGCTTACGTAATCAACGGGTTCTACGTCTCGTAAGAGAACAGTTCGGGCAGACTCTGTCGAGTCATCTCGATGGAGTGGTCTCACTGAAACAAAAAAGAAAATGTTTTGTAAATTGAACTGAACATAAAACAAATTAATATCTTGTTTGTTGGTAGAGCTCCCCAGAGCCAAATCGTTAGTACACTCGCCTTTCCTTGGTTCAATTCTCAGTTGTAGCTCAAAAATGTCAGTGCTGGCCCAACCAGAGGCCTGCACAAGACCTGGAGCAGACCCGTTCGCGAGACATCGCTCCTGAAATGCCATGCAACCTGCGCAACACCCTCGCTTGAGCAGCTTGTCTGACCACCTGCCCAGATCGTTCCTGGCAGGCATTGTAGACCCGCCGGGTACCCGCAGTCTTCCGATACCTAGTAGGTCTCAGTTCGTTCTTTCCATCAACTGCAGACCCCTCCCTCTGCATGACGTAGTTGCTTCGAGTAGAAACTGCACCGGGCCCACATCGTTCTGCGGTGTTACCAACTGCAATATATTTTCACTACTTAAAAAAGGGAACTCAAAGCTTCGTAAGCCACATCACCAATGAAATGAGATTTACGAATGTTGCTACCCCCCCCCCCCCACACACACACACATTGAAATAGGTTTTCCGTGGCACAGGATCCATAAGTATATGTCGTAAACAACCAATATACGTATATATAGTGATATAGGGCAGGACTGAAACATGTCACGTTCGACGCCGAGGTCGCGAGTCGAACAACACACTGTTCTACTGCGAACACCAGGGCCGTAGCCAGCCAGGGGCATTGCCGTTACCCTCGTTTGGGGAGGGGGGGTTTCAAGTACTTGGATAAACGTGCCAACAACAATAATCACAATAATAGTAATAAAGTAGCATGAAAGGCATTATTATCCTCATAAATCACGCAAAAAGGGCACGCAAAGAGGGGGTAGAAGTCCGTTCTCATGTATTTGTGTTGAAACAGAGGATTAGAAATATTTTTTTTTCAACACGTCAATTTCACATTAGCTAATAATGGAAAACAAGCACACAAACTGTTTTTGAAAGAAAGAAAGTGCATGATAAATGCATTCCGAATGTACATACATATGGCATGTAAAATTTCCATCTACAATATTTTCTTTTCACATGGAGCGACGTATTACATAATCAATTCATCCAACTCGTAACAAACCAACATTAATAGCAAATAATATCACGGGCCACCATAGCATTCTCTGTTTTAAAACTTTTCTCACTTAGATCGTTCGGCGCTCAGGGCCGACTCCCGCTACCCCTTTGCTATGGCATTGAACTTGATGAGACTGTATAATATTTTATAACATATTTCTACTTTCGTAAAATTTGAAATCAAGGGGTTGCAATTACCTCTCCATTCCCTCCCCCCCTGCAGGTGCCGTTGGCCGTCTGGAAGGAAAATGCAAGAAAAATATGAAAATTAATTCCATCTTGAGTACCCTTTAGCTCTGCTACTCTTAAATTCTGCTAGCCTGTTTTTTCTTGTACTTTAATGTTTGACCCCCACCCTGGCCCCTCCGCTAGACTTAATTTCCGTCCAAGGTTGTGAGCAATGCACCCTGCCCCCTCTGGTTGCGCCACTGCGTGCCTGGTTAAGGCACCATGCAATGAAAAACAATTAGTTTTCAGTGATGAGATTTTTGTTTGCTCGATCATTCATTTAGATAAATGAAGCTGTAATACTGCGTGCATTTCCTGGCATAAGATAAAAACTGCTTACGCTGAACTGAAATTGCTAAGTATATAAATTCTCCTTGGAGGAGAGAGCTCCTCCTAGGACTTCGTAGGATTTAGGAGCTACGTAAGTAGGCAACACTGGCTGTAACTGTCCACGTGGTGATGAAACACCTGGAGCGACATGCTGCCGGAGGGCTGTTTCCTTCCAGCAGGTTTTGCAGGTGCCCGGGTCTTGTTGAATGCCCAGTTACCTTGTAAGCGCAGAGTGCCTTGAAGACCAAGAACCCGGGTAAAGACACAAGTCGACTCATTGCCGTGGGCAGGCGAGCAGGTATACCTGTCCTCGCGGGCAAGCAGGCAGTGGGTAGGTAAAAGGCAGACTATGCAGCCCTCTAGGCCCAACATTTCGAAAACTAAATAACAATAAGTAGGGGGCTCTGGTGTATAAAGCCATAAAACAGTGACGATGGGACTTGGTTTGCTTAACAAGAAAAACAACACTTGGTACGCAGAGGCCTGAAAGGTCTGTTGTACCATGGGGTTTAGTATTTTCTATCATTTATTAATATCCCGAGGCTCGACAGCCCTCGAAGGGCCTAGACTGATCTCCCGACTGCCAGTCTCCCTCCCACAACCCTACATAGAGGTGTGAAGATCTTCAACCGGTAATGGGGTGACATGAGGTCAGCACGTCGAACCGTCAGCCGTTATAGGAGATTTCAGAGACCGGGTTACGCTACTCACTCGTAGCTCCCCAATTTCGTCACGATGGTGGGTTGCCAACATTCTATACACAGGCTGAGAACCCAGAGACTGAACCCATGCCGTCCCACAATTGGAGTCCAAAGCACAGCACCTTGGACCGCATGACCACAGAGGAGGACTCTATTGTTTATTATAACTACAAAAAATATGGGAGAACAGAACAGCATGCAAATTTATAGAATACAGACTATACAATAAATTATCAGAAATCATCAGTATTCTTATCAGCATTGGTTAATATGGACAAATTGGTGTAATTGTCGATAATTTTTCTGATCCAGTATTTCTATAAATGGACTGTCACTGAGTGCCAAATTCAGACATATTGTTAATATATTTGTAAAAATCTTTTGTAAATCACAATTTTTTCCTTCCAAGAGAAACCATTGCAGTCAATGTCTATTAAAGTCAATAAACAATTCATGTTCTTCAAGGAACATTTGCAATTTTATATCAGTACTTTATCAATATCAGCTTAAATATCATATCAGTCCATCGTTACAATCAACAAATTAGGCAATTTGGTTCTCTAATAAACTGCAATAAATTGAATGTAAGAAATGGGATTTATAACTGATGATGAATTTATTTGAAAGAAAAAAAAATACCTCGATCTTCAGCTTTTTGTCTAACGGTGCGGTAGCTCGACCCTGTACCAAATTTCTCTTGAAATTCTCGCCGTCTATTCACGGAATCCTCGGTTCGTTGGCGTCTTCTTTTCTCTGTAGATATAAAGATGAGAAATCATTAAAAAAAATCTCTTTTCAGTGCATTCCATGATCCTTAACACCACACAAAGTATGAAAAAAATCGGCATGTGAATGCACCTATATCTAACAACTAAAAGTAATGTGCCATCTTATGTGGTTGCGGTAAAGGCACAAATAATAACGATTACAATTATTATGAACGTGAGAAAGTAAAGTTCCAATGTATGAATATCAGAATAGAAAACTATCCAATGAAACCAATCTACAAGCATTAAAAAAAGGAACAAATACCTCTCTTTATAAGTTCTCGGCCTTCATCAACGAGATCAGCTGTCACATCGTCATCTCCGACGAACTGCTGGAATCCCAAAAGTGTCAACATTCGTGATCCAATGCTGAAGTAAGTTGCTAGGCAGAAGGCAAGCATTGCCATGGGGAAATACACATTGAAACCATCTGAAACGATGGAGATCACATCCATGTGCCCCATTACCTGCAAGATCCAAGAAAACAAGTCAAATCACTTGTTCAGAATCGGAACGTTTTTGATGCTACCATTTGCAATAGTCTGATGATAGGTTGATGACACCATGAAACTATTAGAAAATATCTTCTATTTTTAAAGCAGGCAACAGGGTCTAATCTTAGCATACTGTTTATGTAACCACAACCATTTTATATTAAACACAAATACAGAAAATATGCTCGTTGTGGTTAAGACTTCTTCATTCACTTAATGTTTTGACACATATGTGTCACTTTGGTATTTAAGCACATCAAATTGTCAATTCACAAACATGCCACCAAAAGGTTTGGTGTTCTAGACCCAATCAATTGTTCCTTGTATTCTTTTATCCAATCAAAAATGCGATTAACTATAAGTGGCAGAATATTACCGTATTTACTCATGTATAATGTGCATTTTTTTTTTTTTTCAAAATTTTTGCCCCCAAAAACTGTGGTGCGTATTATGCACGGAATAAGTCAGACAGCCAACATGAAACCGGGCAGGGTCATTACATGATTTTGGGACACTTGCATTGATTTTTCATGTTTACGGAACTCTACCACGTTATATATCGTTGTAATGTTTGAATTCTGCAGTTTCTGAATATGGAAACAGTATTCCATACAAGATAACGACAATAATGTGAAATGCGGTTGAAATAAGTTCATCAAAAAATGAAGAAACGTTCTGATTTTATGGTACTTTGGATGAAAGAAAACATAAGGAAAAAGATAATAAAAATTAAAATGTATTACTGGCCAAATAATAAGACATACATGGAGTGTGTAAATTCCTTAATGGAAGAAATCTTGTGCTGCTAATTGCTATTTGGAAGGCCCTGAATGTGCCTCGTATAAATGTTACATTAGTCACGGAAAGAAAAAGTATATATTTTGGAAAAGAAGGAATGAGCAATTGAATAGGTATGATGTCATTCACTCTTGATCAGAATAGGAAGAGATTTACAACCTACAACTAAGAGAGCCATTTCTTGAAACTGGATTGTAGTGTGCATTATATACGAGATATAATTTTTTGTCACTTTTACCCATCCAAAACCAGAGTGCGCATTATACACGCACGCGCACTATACATGCGTAAATAAGATTTTGATTTGCTTTATTTTACTTCACTTTTTGTGCCACTTTTGGCTAATTTGAGTAGATGGGGATGAGTGATGATGAATGGACAATCACAAATATCTATACCCAGGCCAGGATTCGAACCCGGGATCTCTGGCATCGTACTGTGCTAACCACTCTGCCACAGGGGCCGGATATATTATATAAGAAAAATACAAATAGAACTTCAAGAATAAACAATGCAAGTGATAGTTTTCATTTACTTTAATTACATATACTTGTTTTCAAAACAATATTTCCACTGTTTCAAAGTCCTGCACTCAAACCAAAGCTTTATTATGCCCGTTCTTACACAATTACATGTTCCACATGACGTCCATCATTATTCACTACTACTCCACGTGGTAAACCATGGCAACACATTCACACCAGTTTACAGCAATACAAATAAATATGGGCAAAAATCATAAATGAATTTTCTTGACTTCCTCCATATTTGTATGGCTATCGTTTTTCACAGAAACATGAAATTTGAAGTAACACACTATAATGTTAATTTATCAAGTTTTTCAAAGGAATGTTTTCTTAGTAAGTTTTGTCATGAAATGATGCAAAATGAGTTAATAAGCATGAAACTTAGAGTTTATTTACTGATGTGACACTTTTTGAAGTCTGAATTATCCTGTGTGTGTGCGAACCATGGACAATTAATTAATTCTGCTGTAAATATTTGAGTAGCAAAAATGAAATTATTTACACAGGTATAAACTTAACACACTCACATTATTTTGTGCAATAAGTGTAGTTCAAATGTAGTTTTTTATTCATCATTTTAACAGCGAAATGCAATTTTATATACTGGCTTTGATACCAAAATATGGCTAGTTTTTGTACCGAAATCTTCATCTTTTATTTACGTAAAATATGTGGCCCTACGTATGACATTAGCATTGTGTTTACCTTACCTGAGTGTAAAACGTCTCCAGGATGTGTTTCTTTATAATGTGGCTGTCCATGTGGATCAAACCCAAGAAGTTTAAGCACATAGGGGGAGTCAAACGACACAGCATCCTGAAACAAGGGTCACCAATTCAATATTTAGCAGGCAACGCTCAGCCTTGGGGGAGCATTCAGACTGAAGAGGCAAGTTGTGACATGCTCCTTCAGTCAGGGAAAAAAAACACTGAAAATGTGCACCCAAGGCACAACGATGCATGCAATTGAGAAAATGAGTTTAAGTGACAATCAAGCGACTGTGTAGCTTCTTGTGCCACTTTGGAACGAGAGGTTGCATTTATTTCTGTACGTCCGTTACCAATTCAATCTGAAAGCTCCCTTAAATAACTTTACCAACTAACCCTTGTCAGTATACAAGGGCTGGGGCATAAGTCATGGCAACTATATTCTTTCTGTAGTATGTAAAAACGTCACTAGATGGCAGTGTGATGAACAGTTATGGTACAGGGGGCAGTGGTAATTCATTGTTTGAGTCAACCATTGTTTATTTTGATTGATTGATTTACTTTACATGATCAAATTGATGAATGGGCACTCGCAAACATCCATACTCAGGCTGGGATTCGAACCCATCCCGGGCATCGTAGCATGATGTGCTAACCACTCTGCCACAGGGTCTGGCTTAGAGTCAAACCATCGTGCCACGGCATGAACAGCATTTGTGTTCTTCGGGGGAGAAATGCTAGAGAATGCCATATGGAGCTGGTGGAAACTGTGGACAATAGTGTCCTACCATAGTATGCACCTCTTTTGTTCCTGTAAAGCTAATGCATGCTTTCTGACTTGCGGCACGATGCTATGTTTAAGGTGGCACGATGCTATGTTTAAGGCGGCACGATGCTATGTTTAAGGATGTTTTGTTCCATTCTCTCTCCAACACAACTGGTGCACACATGATCTGCATTGTTCATACATTTCACAGTACCATACACTACCACTTTCCATTTGTATATTTCAAATTTTCGTGCCGGTTCCACATTCTCACAAAAAAAAATAGTTGCTGTGACTTATGCTCCAACCCAGTCCATAACAGCATGCACAGGTGGTAAGACCCACACTAACAGACACAAAAATACAAGTTCACATTAACATACTTTGGTAAACATATGAAAAAATAGCCATAACAACAACATGGTAATGGGGGATGGGCTGATGAACTTTCTGCTGAAACCAATAAAGTATCAACATAAACTTGAAAAATAGCAATAACAATATTCTACCGATCTGATTTAAATTTGTCAAATATTCAATAAAGATCCTGAATGGTTACTTCATCTCCTTAATTAATGTATGTAATATGAATGGGCAGATATGAAATTTTATCCGAAACCACTCACGTTGCGAAATAAAATTTACCGATACCGAAAACTGATAGCCTATCGATATGATACAAAATTTGAAATGGTCTTTGAAGAACCTGAATGGTTCATTGACCTCCTTAATATATGTGTTTCAAGGTGACTGCAGAGCAAAAGAAGTTGCATATTTAGACATTTACATTTTTAAAAAGTAGAGCATAAAGATTATCCATAAAAAATTATAACAACATGGCAGAATTTTGCACTAAATTGTAAGATTTTTACAGATATATTGGATCGATAAAATAATCTGTAGTTTTACCATTAAACAGATATGCCTATATCGGTCGATACCGATAGAGTACCGATTAATCTGTCCCATCCCCAGTATTGATTGATTGATTTATTTTACTTTGCTTTTTGTGTCACTTTTGGCTAATTTGCAAAGATAGGGATGAGTGATGAAATTGATGAATGGACACTCACAATCATCCAAGCCCAGGTCAGGATTCGAACCCAGAACCTCATTTCCAGTCTATAACAAGGTAACTGCAATGGGGTTTGCCTTATGTAAATGAAATTTTATATTGCGACACTTGCTTTACACAACCTGGGTATGCATTATAGTATTAAATTCAGAAAAATACAACAAAAGGGCACAACATTGCACAAAGTCAAGGCTATTTTATGAATCTATCAGATTGGTAAAATTATTGGTACATTTACTACAGCTCAATGTGACCCAACCGTAATTATATTAATGTAAGTGCTTCTGCAAAAGGAACTCTTTCACTCAACCACTGGAAAACAGGCATTACATTTTGTCATATGAGAACCAGAGGGACGTAAGTAACGCCAATGTACGAAATTTACAGGAAAGAGGAAAGAATGTGTTCTTAGGAATAAGCCTGGCTCTAAAAAAGTCAGTAAATTGGAGGTACGGGACTCCACCTTACTGAGGATTAAAAGTGGAGATATGCCGATCCAAATAGAGCTCTTCACAGGAGTTTCTTTAAACAAAACTGAAAACGTATTTTTGGAGTTAGGTTCCTCTGGTTCTCATATGACTATTTCAACTATACCACAGAATTCTGTGAAGTTTTGGTTTTAAGCATTCTTGGATTAAGTACTAAGTCATGAGAATATCATGATGGCAGTAAAACGTAACTAACTTTTACCACATATTTTGACACATTATTGACATTAACTTCATATTCTGAATATTCTAAGGATATGTGGACTCCACCAAACTGTTGTTAGATGCGTTTAAAAAATAAGGACCGATTGTTTATAAAAAGTGACTGGTAACAGTGAGTGGATCGTGCCTGCGCTGTAACATCAACTAGTCCATTGGCCACCCAGCAATCATATTTTCGCTAGTCAGTTGGTGGTTATCCTGTGACCTAGAGCATGTTAAAATGGCTGCACGTTTACACAATTCTGCCAGTAGAGAGGTACGGTCTGTGATTTTGATTTCTTAACATCAAAGGTCGTAATGCTGTCAAAATTCACGGAGAATTAATTGTGCGAATGGTATGGTCCGTGTATAATGAGTGAAGGAAAACTACGGCAATGGTGTCGAAGTTTACACTCACCAAAGACGAAATAGTTCAAGCAAACTCCATCTGCTAGAAAAGTCATGGCAACTGTTTTCCGAAACCAACAAGGTGTGCTTTTGGTGGATGGAGCTGGGCAAAACAATCATACTGTGAAATGGTATCAAAATTTAAGACATGCCATACAAAACCAACAACGTGAGATTAGGAATTGTTCTTATCCATGACTACATTAGACCACACGCTGTTACCCTCACGATTCAGAGGTTTGGATGGGAACTTTTTGATCACTCCTCGAATATCCTGGACCATTCACCTCCTAGTGACTATCATGTCTTCCTGCACCTGAAAAAGTGGCTTGAGTCTCAACAATTTGAAGAAACTGAGATGTTGAAAACGGTAGGGTTGGATTGGCTGAACTCCCAGGTGGCGAACTTCTATGCAGGGGGTACATGAAAACTTATCCCACGGTACCAAAAATCAAGTGGATATGTACGTGTTTGTAACCACTAATACAGTATTGCTATACCTCACAGGATATTCACACAAACCGGCCACTACTGATACATTCATATCAATTAGAAAAATTTTTCAGTCACTGAAATCTTGATGAAAATAATCACTCAATCGGGATTTAAATCTGAAACCTTGTTATTCCATGTTTGTACTTTACGCTACCATGTCAGACATTCACAGAATATCGGCTAGGCAAATCAATAGGTGCTGTCATTAATTTCCTAGACATTAACAGACTTAGCAGCACAAATAAGTACTCACATGCCAGAAAATATGAGACTGTACTCATCAGTCTGATGATGGGGAGCCAGGTAGTAATAATTGAGAACTCGTATCTTGAATACAGTTGAATATGCACAAAAGCACATGTATGCTATGATTATTGTTGAGATTACCTGAAATAAAAAAAAAGACAAACTTTAAGTATGGAAGTGAGTGACAGATGATAGAAATGTCACACCTATGAAAAAGGAGCCAATTTTAATGATGAACTATCAATATTTGCTAAACACTGGGTCTCATCTGTAGTAGAACAAATGGCACTCTGTATATAGGTATTATTATATTCTTTCTAGTTCAAATACCTTTCTTGCATAAAAAAATCCTATAAAACAGTTCCTACTAGAACATGAATGAAATACAATGTTTGAAATGATAATGGGTTACTAGAAAATGTTGAAACGAAATCACAAGTAATAATTCCTTTTTAAACACACTATATTTAATTGAATTGGCTTTATTGTTGGGTGGCACCTCACTATTCATAATTTACACCCTGGCATATAAAAAACAATGGCAGTATGTTTACAAATCATTAGTTGACACCGTAAGTCAAACAGTCAAAGTTTGTCTGAATTAGGACTGGGCTTACAGTTTAAAGTAGAATCCGAAGCACTGTCCAAGGTGCCTCCACTAGAGATCAAACCTGAAACCCTTTGTTTATAAGGCAACCACTTTGCAGTCAGGGAGGCCCAACAATATAATAGTCCAAGTCTCCACGTAATTTAATTTTTCTCATATTTGAGGAATGGAATTTATATTTGTGCACGAATTTTTAGCTCCAAATATTTCTAGCTCCAAATATTTCTACACAATATAACTTCAAACTTGAACATCTGCAATTCATTTTCAGTATGTGCAAAGCAATAAAGACAGAAGTTATACTTAATCTTCCCCACACTTAAAAAGTTTTACTCAACCTACAACCTACGATTTTTTCCTAGTAGCTGCTGAATTGTCCTCACATTGCTTAGTTAAGAGCAAATCTTTTTGAACCCCACCAGCCTTGAAGCTGGAACCAATGAAAAAAAAAGATGTCATGATATAAATGCAACATGCCCCCCCCCCCAAAAAAAAAAATGCTGTGGCATAACTTGAACTTACTTCAATGGTAAAATAATCATAACTATTCCTTGCCAAGCTCACAAACTGAGCGAACAATGACAACACAGGTTCTTTGTTGAAGAATGTCACTTCAGACCACACAACAGCTGCCGACAGAAGTCCAGACATAACGGCCAATATCTTCAGCATGTAGCCATGGAACACACATTTCCAGTACCACTCTGGAAGATAAAATAATGCTCATGAATTACATGGTTATGATTGAACTAACCAGCCAAAGTAGTGGTTTTCTTCTCCATGACTACTTCAAGTGATGTATGAATATTATACTGTGTTCGTATGTATGATCAAATACCAGTAGTACTGTTGACGATATAACTACTTATCACAATATTCTTACAAATCCTATCATTACTGATGCTTATTGATTGTTTGAATCTGAAATTGTGTGTGTGTCAGTACTTAGCTATTTTGCACCTGTCACATTATACGAGGCCCAGTCTCTTACCATAACTAAAATAAACACATGCCTGAGGACAGAAATCTTCTTACCTGGGTTAACCTTTAGACCGCCGAGTGGGTTTTCGAAAGAAGTAATCTCTCTCCGGCCACCTCCTTTGCGTGCGATTTTTAATTCGTACACTTATTTGACAAAATATGTTATAACTCGTAGACTATTTGACCAATCTACTTCGGCTAAGTTTTGTGTTGCAGCTAAAACATCAGGGCATGCAACCGTGCACGAATCAAAATGCCAAAGGCAATAAGAACGATTGGGTGGGCCGTGGGACTCAAATTTCAATAAAAAAAATCATAAAAATGGGGAGTTTGCCCCCTCTTCCTCCACTATTTTTGGAAGGGGACGCAAACTTTAGCATTATTTTCAAAGAATGGCCCTTTCTCAACCGAATGAAAGTCATGTCATGTTCCTGGGTGCATTACATTATAGAATATGTGGAAAAAACTCCCCATTTTTATGATTTTTTTCATTGAAAGTTGGGGGCCACGGCCCACTTAACCCCTCTTATTGTCTTTGGCATTTTGTTCATGCATGGTTGCATGCCCTGATGTTTTAGCTGCAATACAAAACTTACCAGAAGTAGATTGTTCAAATAGTCTACGAGTAATAACATTTTTTGTGAAATAAGTGAACAAATTTAAAATTTGCACCAGCTTCCATACTTAACTTTGGAGTCGGGGGGGGGGGGGGGGGAGGAGGATGCATCCACATGACACGCCAAAGCACCATGGGTCATATATGACTAGAGGCATACAAATTTCGTTTTTGACGAAAACACGAAATATGAAATAACATGCTGTAATGTTCATTTTTCATGTTTCTGAAAGGTGTGAGGTGCATTTTTCTATCCAGTTTTGTCACGAAATAATGCGGAATTAACTGCAAAATGCGAAATATACTCTTAAACACGAAATTTACCATTTATATACCGACACAACACTTTCTGAAGTCTGAAGTATCCTGTGAGTTATGCAATCCACAGAGAATTGATTAATTCTGCTGTAAATATTTGAGAAGCAAAAATGGACCGCTTTATCCAGGAATAAACTTACAAGTAATACTCTGGTAACTACATAAATGTGCTATTAGAAGGGGAAGTTTATTTTGTGTAATAAGTGCAGTTTTTAAATCAAATTCAGGATTATATTCACAATTTTCAAACCAAAATGTCATTTTATGTAGCACTTTTGATGTGATTATTCACCGCTATAACATCGAAATTTTATTTTATTTACCGCTTTTGAACCCGAAATCAACTCTGTTTTTGTACCGAAATTTTGCTTTTTTATTTACCAAAAATATGAAGTCCACACAGCAGAACCTTTAGTTCCAGAACCTAACTTGACTGAAGTTAAAGATGCTATTAAAAGGCTAAAGAATAACAAAGCACCTGGCATTGATTTAATACCAGCTGAGTTAATTAAATATGGAGGAAATTCATTAATATGTCAAATTCATAAATTAATTTGTTTAATATGGAATAAAGAAGAAATCCCTCAACAGTGGAAAGAATCTATAATTGTTCCTGTGTTTAAGAAAGGTGATAAAATGAACTGCAATAATTACCGTGGAATTTCTCTACTCTCAACAACATATAAAATATTATCTAATATTCTTTTAACAAGACTAACCCCATATGCTAATGAAATTATAGGTGATTATCAATGTGGATTTAAACGTAACAGATCAACTACAGATCAAATTTTTCACATCAGACAGACACTTGAAAAAAAGTGGGAATATAATCAAAATGTCCATCAGCTATTCATTGATTTCAAAAAAGCATATGATTCTGTCAAAAGAGATAAATTATATAATATATTAGTAGAGTTTGGAATACCTAAGAAGCTTGTTAGTATGATAAAAGTATGCACCAGTGAAACAGAAAGTAAAATTCGTGTGGGTATTAATATGTCTGACAAATTTACAATTCATGATGGGTTAAAACAAGGAGATGCATTATCTCCATTGCTCTTTAATTTTGCCTTAGAATATGCTGTTAGGAAGGTAAAAGAAACTAAAGAAGGACTAAAATTAAATGGTGTGACTCAGTTGTTAGCATATGCAGATGATGTAGACTTACTGGGGGATGATATAAATACAATTAAGAATAATGCTAAAATATTTTTCAAAACTGCTAAAGAGATAGGTTTGGAAGTTAACAAAGATAAAACTAAATATATGCTTACAGACCGAAACCAAATGTTAGGTAATAATGAAAATCTAATTATTGATAACAACTCGTTTGAACCAGTTTCCAAATTCAAATACTTAGGAGTAATATTAACAAATGAAAATTATATTAAAGAGGAAATAAAAAGTAGACTTAATTCAGGAAATGCATGTTACTTCTCTCTTCATAAACTTTTGTCTTCTCGTTTAATATCTAAGAAACTAAAAGTTAAAATATACAAAACAGTAATTTTGCCTGTAGTATTATATGGGTGTGAAACTTGGTCCCTTACATTGAAAGAGGAACATAAATTGAGAGTATTTGAAAATAAGATCCTTAGGAAAATATTTGGACCTAAAAGGGATGAGGAGACAGGTGAGTGGAGAAGGTTACATAATTTAGAACTACATAATTTGTACTCGTGTCCAGATATTATTAGAATAATTAAATCAAGAAGACTTAGGTGGGCAGGCCATGTGGCACGAATGGGAGAGGAAAGAGGAGTTTACAGGATTCTTGTTGGGAAACCAGATGGTAAGAGACCTGTAGGAAGGCCAAGACGAAGATGGAGGGACAACGTTGAGATGGACCTAAGGGAAATCGGTAGGGATGGGAAAGAGTATATAGATCTTGCTCAAGATAGGGACAGATGGAAGGCCTGTGTTGCTGCAGCCATGAACCTTCGGGTTTAAGAAGGCTAGAGAGTTAGTTAGTTAGTATTTACCAAAAATATGTGCCTCTATATATATGACCCATTGACTGTTTTCGCCTATACTTTCTATGGGTCATATATGACCCGTTGGGTGTTTAAAGGTTAAAAGCTGAGGCTGTAAAGCATCACTCAACACATATAAGGACAAAACACAGCCCTACTACTGGTCCTGGCCATAGATCCAGAGCCTCGTTACTCTGCATAATGCAGTCCAGGGTGTACTATGTGGAAGTGAGGTTGACATTTGGGTGTACTACATGGAACGGTCACCCGTTATATTCCTGATGCTTATATTCTTCCCACCATTACTGAATCTCATATTCCTGTTGGCATATTCATAAGAAATGAACATTGACAGCCCTTTGCAGTATTTTATTTTTGTACTGTGTGGGGTTTTGTATTGGTGTCCTGATTCTAATATAGCTGACACCATTTACTTCTCTGCACTAAGGATCATATCACATATGAAACATCGCTTCAAAACCGGAACATGACTATTTTATCTATACAACTACTAATAAACATACCTATTGTAGGGGTATAAAATGGACGAATTATAGCTAAGCGCTGTGGTTGAAAAGTTGGTTTGAATCGATGATCGTGACTGGCTTGGTTTCTTGCAACATCCTCCAGCTCAACGATTTTGTCCACAAGGATCCCCCACTGGGTCTCGGTTCGATGCTGGGTTTGTAGAGATTTTATTACCTTCAAGAAAGGAAGAATATTCATTCCATTAAAGAAAGGCCTTCAATTTTAGAAAGCAAACAATGAAATGAAAAAAGAGGGCCAAATTAAAACACTTGCACAGTAGAGTACAGGAAATCAGTAGTACTCAACATTTGCATCTTCACTCCCTCCTTACAACACAACCAACAACAAAATACCTTCAGTAACTTCATTCTTTCTGATTTCAATTGGAAAGGACCAAAGGGTAGGGAACATGGACAGCAGATGGAGTTATATAATGACAACACAGTTTCTTCCTTGGACTTAGGGGAATTAAAATTAGTAGGAATAGGACCAATTAATTGGTAGTTTATCTGTAGCAGTAAATATAGGGTATGCCCAGTGGCAGCGATTGGGTTCCAAAACCATGGGGAGGGGGCGCAAGCTGGCCAAACCGGGAGGGCAAAGACAGTTTATTTTCCTTTGTAGAAATGGTTTAGCATAGTGTGAGGGCGAAAGTAGCAAAAAGTGCAGGGGGCACTGCCACTGTATATACCAATAATATTACAGATCAGATACATCTATGTATAAATATCTTGTAACTAGAGCAATAGTTATAATAGTTCTGTAATACTTTTTGTGGATATAAACATATAGTGTGTGTTCCAAAATCGCATGAGTTTAATGCTTTAAACAAGTTAAGGCAACTGATCATTCCACAAGTCCTGGCATGAAGTTGATGAAGTTCGTTATGGTGTTCCTTAAGTCGGTTTTCGTGCAATGTGCGAAGTTCGTTCTGGCACGAAATGCACTATCCAGGAGGCTGGTTTGTTCAGTGAAAATCGTCTGCTGCTCCCAGATGAACATGCATGATGGCTTCAAACTAAACTAGTTCGGAAAATACACTATAATTTGAACAGAAAGTGATATGAAGCAACATGAATGTGTTTTAACTGTTCTTAAAAGGTAATTAGAATGAACACGAATGTCTGTAATAGAGATTATTTCTGCTAGTAGGACATGTCTTCCTCTGGATGCCTTGTGGAAAATTTCTATAAACGAAACACTGCCACTGACGCTTTCACCTCGAGTGTTCCTTAAGTTGTTACAATAATTGGTTTTCCCAGGTTCATGAGGGCCAGTTATTTTTGTGCATTTTGTTATGACTTTTCGAACGAGCCCATAATGTCCATTCCCTACTAAAACCAAATGTCTAAATATTCAACAACTTTTGCATTTATGATGGGAAACATAATTTGAATGTTTGGGAAGCTTCGTTCATTGCAGAACACTGGAATAAATTAAATAATGAAAATGGTAACATTGTCCCACTATGGAGTTGTTGTTGTTGTAGTTTTTTATTTTTTTCACAAGTGGAGTAAGCCACCAACTTTAAAATTTAATGTAATAGAAAACATCAAGAAACTCTGTGAAAGCAATGATGATTTTGAATTGCCTGATGATATTTGGGATTCATATTTTCTTTTTTAAAAAGAGGTGATCAAAATTTTGTATCTGAAATAAAAATAAAACAGAGTGCTTGTTTTCACAGTTAAGTTGCTATATTACAACAATGTAAAACTGACAACATCCATTGTATAACTGATTCTTTCTTGTTAAAAAAAATTATAACCATTGCTATAACTGATCAAACTAAAAATAAATTTCTGATGAAGGGAGCATGTGTTCTCCTGAAACGTCACAACAAACAAAAAAAACTATGTTTTTATGCTTGTCGTGCACTACAAAAGAAATAATACTTTTGCATTGCAGTCATCTGGTAACCAATTTTTAAAAGAGGTCAATGAACCATTTATGTTCTTCAAGAACCACAGGGAATTTTACATCAGTGTCGGCCAAAATTTCATACAGACAATTCTGAAAAGAAGTGGCTCGGAAAGAGTTTTAACAGCAGACAGGACTTTTTAGCCAGGACTTTACAAGATACAAAAATTGATTTTAAGTCCACTGTATGCACACACAGGGTAATCACAACTGAACCTACAGTTTAAAGTGGGATCTGAACCACTGGGTGTGAAACCCACAATCCCTTTAATACCTGGTGGCAACGTTAACCACTAGGCTATCAAGAGTGAACTGAGTGAAGTACCAAATCAACATCTGGCTTCACCAATATTTTCTCCTACATCTCCGTGTCCGTAGCAGAGATAGGCAGAATGATTGAATTTTTTTTTCAATCTGAGCTTAAAATAAGCGAAAACGCGACTCAAAATGCAATGTCATTACCTGTTTGTGAAGGCGCACCAGTGCCTTTTCAGAAGGGCAGTCCATCGAGGCATCATCCGGGGGCTGCCGTCGGTTCATCCTGTCTCGAAGTTCCACAGGAACCTTTTGAAATATTGTCTCCAAGTGTTGATGCAGGGGATGTCCAGGACCCACAGCAATAGATGCTGCCTGTAATGACTAAAAAAAATTCAACGAAATTTACTGTTACTGTAATCAGAAACGGTAATCACGCAAAATATTGCATTTATTACATGCTAAATTGTATGAGAAAGAACATGTGTACATGTAGCACTTTTGCTATAACTGAAAGAAAATATTTAAAAAAAGGTTAGGTGTCTTACTAAAGTGCATATTCATTTGCATATTTTCCATCTTCTTAGTGCATAACTATCCTGCCCTAGTAATGATCCTTACCTCCAGTACGTCATCTACAATCTCTTCTGCCTCACTCTTCTCGGCACTGAGTTTCGCAGCCTTAAAATAGGAGTAGTTCAGCATATAGCCCTTCTTGCTGGAATTCCAGAGGTTCCGAGGGACCTCCACTAAGGCATATCCCAGCAGCAGCACCAGAAGGAACAAGCCCCAAGTGTTGCTCGCAGACGAAGCAATGGCTTTTAGCTTTGACCTGTGAACAGATAATTTTTTTACAATCAACATGCTGTATGAAGTAAAACATAAAACACTAACAAAAGATTTACAATATTAATTTACTTAACAGACATGTTTAATTCTGTGTTACATATTTCAATGGGGGAAAACAGTTTTATAGGAATAAAATTATATAAAAAACTTACGTGAGTGAGTAGAAATGTTTCAGAATGACGTTTCGGAAGTCTGTACTACTTCCTTCATCAGGTAATAAAATAAAAAACTTTAGGTGCCAAACATGGTACTGCATTGTTAAATCATAAGTTGAGGAATCAGGTTGAGGATAGAAAAGGTAAAAAACTTACGGTGACAGCATAAAAACTCCGATGGAAATCTTCGCTGGTTAAAAATTCCTCATGTTGAAAACAAAAACCTACACAACTAAAACAAATAAAAATCGAAGACCTATTACAGTCCCCTAGTGACTTCCACCAGTGTTGGGTAGAACACATGGACTGTGAGCCTTCATATCCTGCATTGAAGGTGAAATTTCCCCTTTGGTGTTCCCCTCTACAATCGTATAAGTCACCATTCCAAGGTGAACTCCCTCTCTTCTTCGACGGCCTTCACAACCTCGGGAGTGACATGAAAACCTATTTTAGTATCGGTATTTACCGCTTTATCCCACTTTTTAAGAAAGGCGATCAATCCTTCCTCCAGATTACCATCATCTCTGTTAAGCTTGTTCCCTTTTCCTGTGCATATAAATGCAGCTTCATGAACATTCCTGTTTAATTTATTCTCTTCTTTCCTAATTACTTCCCTTTTTATAATCCTATGTCCGCTCATTATGATATGTTCGGATAGGCCTGTTTTGTGTACCCCTTCCTTAATATCTTTATCATGTTCGTCCCATCTAGTGTGTATGTTTATCCCCTTTTGCCCATCATATTCATTCCCACATTCACATTTGATCCGGTATACCCATTTTTGTTCTTCTGGGTTATCCCTGTTCCCCCCTTTTTTGTGCGCGGTAAAATTCTTTTCAATATTTCTAGGGGCCTTCATCCCGCATTTTACGCCGTATTTTCTCATTGTTTTTGCGATCTTTTCGGAAACCCCCTTGTAATAGGGGATTCCGACGAAATGTCCTTCATTACATTTTTCATTATCATCTTTTTCTTTTTGATTATTACTTTCTTCACGATAATCTTTCTCACTTTCCTAGCCATCCTATCTAATTCTCGTATATTATATCCATTATTCTGACCTGCCCTTTTAATCCAGGCGATTTCTCTCTTTTTCATTGCTGTTATTACACAGTATTTCGGCTCATATAAAGAAATTAAGGAAAATGTTCAGTTTAACCCCATTGGAGTGTTCTGATTTTTTGTTGAGGTACAATTCGTCTGCCAGTGGTTTATGAAAAACACCAGTTGTGAGCTCTTTTTCATTTTTGGTAATGCTTAAATCCAAAAAATTAATATTCCCGTCCTTTATATTTTCCCTGGTAAAGCTGATTCTTTCATCTTGTTTCCCTAATTCAACAAAAGATGTGTCTAATGCATTACTGTCCCCTATAATGAGGATGTCGTCAACGTATCTGCCATAATACATTACGCCTACCCCCACTTGATCTAAAGCCGCTTTTTCAACATAATGAATGAAAACGTTGGCGATAAAACCTGAGATTGGGTTACCCATGGCCAGTCCCTCTTTTTGTCGAAAAATCTTACTGTTTACAGAAAAGTAATTATATTCAGTAACAAGAAAAAAAACATCGGACATACTCCCATGCGACAAGAATCTCCATCCCATTATCTAAAAGCCATCTCTGGAACCCATTATCTAAAAGCCATCTCTGGAAGCAGTCTCCAGCTTTTTCTCGGGGGTACACTCGGGAATAAGTTAACTACATCAAAACTACTAATGGTATCATTATCCACCAAAACCAGTTTTTCAATGTACCATGTACATGTACTATGTTTGGCACCTAAAGTTTTTTATTTTATTACCTGATGAAGGAAGTAGTACAGACTTCCAAAACATTCCTACTCACTCACGTAAGTTATTTATATAATTTTATTTGAATTGATAGAGTAAAACACACCATTGTAATATGTTAGTTTTATAGGAACAGACTAATATGAAATGTTTGTTGCAATATAAAGTTTTCTTGCATGTGTGCATTGCTTGCATTTTAGAACAGGGTGTCCACTCTAGGACCTTGATAAAATTCAAATATAATTCCCGGTTTGCAAAGTGAACTTTCCAAAAATTCAATGGTACCAGGTGGTTATAATTAAAGTGACGGTGTTCAGAGTGGAACAGCATGGGCTGTAATGAGAGTAGCAGTCTGAAACTTCGTAGATATGCTAATGAAGCAATGCGCTCACGAATTCTGAAAAAAGTTCCAATTCTTGCCACCAGGGTAAAAAATGGTGCTGTAAGCAGTCAAAACGTGGTATAGTTACAGGAAAAAGGCAGGAAAGATCAAACACATGAGAACAATGGTTCTGGCATGTTTATTAGGAACTATCAGTGGCATCTCGTCCCTTGGGACTTCCGGGGCTTAGCCCCTAAAGAAAAACAGATGTATTCACGTAATTATCAATCACCATAACGCATAACTATCACACAGTCTTCTAAAAGGCGATTTTTACCCACGTAAATTCATCGTCTGTTGCAATGGATACGACAGCGCTCCTAGCGGCATTGATGTCAATTATCGTTTTCCAGGGCACGTCGCAAAGGAAAGCGTGGCCTACACCCACCTACGCTACAGTGAAGGTCACATGCTAGCAGAGAGAGAAGGGAAGAGTGCAATGGATTTGAGTGCTGATTCGGGGCTAGCTCCGTTGCGTCGCGTTCGATCTCGCGTGTTGTTCTGTAGTGTTTTGGTGGCTTTCATTCGCTATGTTTGAGTGAGTTTGGCAGGGTTGATGTTCGAACACAAATTGATGAAGGACATAGGCTGTTAATTACAAGACACAATGAATTTGTCCGGAAAAATAGGCATATATTAAATAGAATTATCGATTGCTTAAAATTCTGTGGTCGACATGAACTTGCTCTACGAGGACATAATGAAAGAGAACAATCTTTAAACAGAGGCATCTTCCCAGATTTATTATCCCTTCATAGAAGAGGGAAAACTAAAGAGGGAACTTCGTGTTCTTTATTGTAGTGAAGAGTTGAAAAACATAAACTCTATCAGTAGATTGCATTCATTTTTTATTGAAAATTATTTAGAGGGTACCTTTTCAGAAACAGTAAAAATGACAAACATAGTTTTAATAACTCCAGTGGCAACAGCTGAATCTGAACGATGTTTCAGCACATTGAAGCGTATTAAAACCTGCTTAAGAAATACAATGGGACAAGACAGACCAAATGCCTTGGCACTTGCATACAATAGAGATAGAATACATTTCAAACAAAGAGGGCTTCAACGAAAAAGTAATAACAAAATTTGCTGAGCAGAAGAACAGGAGTCAACGTTCTTAGAAAGGTATGTTTCACAACAATACCTGTTTCTTTTGTAATCATGTGAATTGTCATTATATTTTAAATTCTTTAAAAAAATAAGTCCAGTTTTGTAGTTTAGAAGAAGATAAATATCAGTTTTTTTGTAATTCATGTAATTTGTCATTACATTTTAAATTCTTTCAAAAAAGTAAGTCCAGTTTTGTAGTCTAGAAGAAAAAAATACCTTTTTTTTTGTAATTCATGTGAATTGTCATTATATTTTAAATTCTTTTAAAAATAAGCCCAGGCCAAATTTGAGGCCACGAGATGCCACTGGGAACTATGGTTACAAGAACTGTTCAATATGGCCTCCCAATTCAGCAACATGCTGCATTCGTAACACGGCATGGTCGACGGTTGCTCGCAGCATGTCTGGTGAAATCTGAGCGACATGTCGTTGTATGCTAGCCTTCAGATCAGGCAGAGACCGGACATGTCCCTGATAGACACGATCTTTTAAATATCCCCACAGCCAGAAGTCACATGGATTAAGGTCGGGGGATCTGGAAGGACATGCATCTGGAAACTGCCTAGAGATGATGCGGTCATTAGTAAACGTTTCTCGCAGCAAATCTTTCACTTGGCGAGCGACATGTGGTGTTGCCCCATCTTGCATGAAAATGGTGGTGTGTTCACAGTTCCATTCTTGCAAAGCTGGAATCACGTGCTGCACAAGAAGGTCCCTATAACATGCAAATGTCACTGTACACCTAACAGGCCCTCAAGGTGTCATCTCCTCAAACAAAAACGGACCAAGAATAAAGGAGCTAGTGAACCCACACCAAGCAGTTACGTAAACTGAGTGCAATGGTTGTTCCTGCACAACATGTGGATGAGTGGAACCCCATTTGCGACAGTTCTGAGTATTCACTGCACCGTCCAGAGTAAAATGCACCTCGTCAGTCCACAGAATATTCCCCGGCCACATGTCATCCACTTCCATGCGTGCCAAAAACCGATGGGCAAACTCACGGCATTGTGGAATATCTTGGGGTTTCAATTGGTGCACAGTTTGAATCTTGTAGGGATACCAGTGTAAAATGTACTGCAAAACCTTGCGAACTGTTGACCAGGGGAGTGACAATTCATGTGCCACAGCTCTAGCACTGGTTTCAGAAGTTCAGGCATGTGCTGCATGGTCAGCCACAGCAACTTTGTCCACAACTTCCACGGGGATGGGCCACCTTCCTCTCCCTGGTGCAACACCCAATTCACCTGTTTCCTCGAATTTCTTTATCATCTTCTTCAGCCCATTAATTGACATGGGCCCTCTTCTCAGCCCTTTCTGTTGGCGATATTTCCGCAGTGCAGCGTTGCTATTGCTCCCATTCTGGTAAAACAACTTCACTAGAAGTGCACGGTCTTTCTTCGCAATAGCCATTGCTTTTTACACGGAAAAATTCAAACTTTTTAATGTTCAGCGAACATTCACATCACTAAAGGAAAAAAAGCAACAAGCGTCACCAACAACAACCAGGGAGTTGCAAAGACTAACAATGGTTAGGCAATGTCACCGACTTTGGAATAACATCTTGACGTCAGATTTATGGCAAATTCAACTTTTTGACTGCTTACAGTGCCATTTTTTACCCTGGTGGCGAGAATTGGAACTTTTTTTTTTTTTTTTTTTTTTTGCATAATTCGCGAGCACAAGCGCATTGCTTCATTAGCATATCTACGAAGTTTCAGACTGCTACTCTCATTACAGCCCGTGCTGTACCACTCTGAACACCGTCACTTTAATTATAACCAGCTGGTATAAGCAAATGTTTTCTCTATTTCGACCATACGTATTACCACTTCTTACCCCCACACACATATTAACAGTATAAAGGGTCTGTGCATTTCCAATTTATCAAAAAAATTTCATTCAATTCAATTAAACGGTGTGTGTACATCATATTTAATTTAAATTGCAGAGTTTATATTCGCCATTTCACATACTCAGACTAGAAATATCTACAAACACAAGTCACAAATGTTATGGGATATATTAATTTATGAAAATTTGTGAAACGTATAAGAATTTTAAATTCAAATTTATCTAATCAACTTCAAGATATGTTGCAATTATCTTCCATCTGTCAGATAGATTGTTCTGCAAAGGACACTAACAAAGCAAACAGATTGGATGAATTCTGTTTTACTTTCCACTCAGCTTTACGTCATCCTCCCCACCATTCATTGATTGACTGATTGATTTGGGGTTTTAAGTCCACGTTATGCACAGTAAGGCTAATCGGGACTGGACCTACAGTTTAAAGTGCAATCCGAACCACTATGTGCCTCCACAGGGTATCGAACCCAGGACCCCTTGATTACAAGGCAACGACGTATCCTCCCCACCACTCTTCTACGTACTGATCTGGCCTTGAGAGTACGAGTGGTGCCAACTCAGTACATTAAGCTAAAACAAATATGACAAACTATTTCTACTGTGTGGATTTGACCGTGCCGGAAGGCAATCTGATAACACACTTGCCTGTGTTCTTTTTTAAAGCATTGAAATGTCCTTGCTTTTTACTCTTGGCTGCATATTTTTGAAATGCAAAAATAAAATCATGACGGGTCCAACAAAATCCAAACCTGCTCTGGAAAGCCCCTTAGAGGACAGGCCAGATAAATTGTTTACAATGTTGCAACATATTTGCGAAATCAGGAGTTACATAAACTTAAGTATAATGTTGTTGAGTCCACAAGCTCCGGCACGGGAGTATCTAAATGGATGATTTCTCAAATTTTAAAAGAATTGGATTGGATTGATTTGTTGTTTTAAGTCCACTTTATGCACAGTAAGGCTAATCGGGACTATACTTACAGTTACAGTGGGATCCGAACCACTATGTGCCTCCACCGGGAATCGAACCCGGGACCCTTTGCTTACACGCCATCAGGGAGGCCAAGTTTCAAAAGAAGGAAAAGAGTCGTTGGCGAAAGTGAGCTGAATTTCTGTACTCCGACAGGTAGAAAACAGCCCATGAAAAAGCGAATACAAATTTCATTGAAAATCCTCAGACCATTCCGTTCCCTCCAGGTTCCAACACTGCGAACCAATGTCGCTGCGGAGAATGGAGTGGGGAAATGTGGTGCGAGCTGCGCAACAGCTATTTGCAGCGTCTTGTTTTTAAACTTGTCAATTTATAGTAATGGCTCAAATATCGAAGTATCAACTCAGACTTCCATACCACTTAGCACAGTTTCTTCTCTTACCCATCGAGATCAAGCTGGCTGGCAATAATGTAACACAGAAGTATGCTGCATATAAAGAGGTAGGACCCATAATATATGGCGTTATCAATAAGAGCTGACTTGAGCTTTCCGCGGACAGTAAAATCTCCTGCCTGAGTGTACGACTGCATCAAGGGTAGGATCAGCCTGCAAAAGAAGGAGAGCAACCTTTCAAACACAATTGTTATGAAAAATTACAGTTTTAAGAATAAGAACATCCCCACTTCACAGTCTTCTGAAAGTTACTTTTTAAAAGTAATGCAGGTGCAGTTACTGGTACTTGAAAAGTAACAGTACAGTTACTTTCTGATGAAAATGTTCTTATAAACAAGTTACACACAATCAGTGATCATAGTCTAGACAAATTGACAAACTACAATATGTAGATTATGGAATAAATGAATGGCTCGGGTGTAAAACATGGTAAGTGACATTTTGGTAATTTTTGAGTTACAAAGTACAATGTGCCATCCTTCAATTTTAGACTCAAATTGCCATGTCATACAATTTGCATTGGATTCAGTGAAGCCTTCTGAAATTGTTAAACACTACACGAAAACATTCTTTATCTACAGTATAGATTCTTATAACATTGATGAATGGATACATTCACAAACAACCAAGCCTGAGCGGGATTCGAACATGCGACCCTTGGTATCGCAGAGCGATGTGCCAACCACTCGCCCACAGGGTCCGGCGTGTGCTTTTTGAAATGATGAATTGTAATAAAGTGTTGATGTTCTAAATTCAGCATGCAAAGAAGCCTAGCTTCCTTGTGTTAAGCAATTTCATGAAAATCCTTGCACCTTAGCATCCAGAGAAAACACTAGTTGCCTAATTTAAATGCCTCAACATGTTGTCAATTTTTCAAGTTAATAATTTAAGTGTCATAAAATAACTCATGATACCATTAAATCTATTGAAAAAAAGTAACTGTTACTTGTAACTGCATTACAAATAACTAGTTACTTCCTAACACTGCCACTTTTGTTATTTCACATTGCTTTTCTGTCACATTTACCTGAAGATGAGGATGAATGATGAACTAACGAAATGAAAGACCAGGCATACACAGGACCTGGGACCTCTTGCTTGATTACACTTATCATCATGCTACAAAGGCTAGCAAATCTTGTAATAAATTGTCAATTAAAATAAGGGTGCATAATGATCCCCCACAACTAAAATCAAGTAATCATTCCAAATACCTCTACAGCTAACACCTAGTGAGATAAAATACTCCCCTACCAGCCACCCCAAAAGACGATCGGTAAGTCACTTAACAATACTTATTATGTAGTCTTCGTACATGCTTTTTACCACATCTCATAGTTATAAGGTTCTACACACTGTCGTAGGACACTCTGGAAGGACTCGAGAGGGTTTGACCAAAGAATGCGTGGAGGGAAAAATACAGCTGCAGCTACCAGCAGTTTACACTCCATTGCTCCACACACTCACTTTGTCCCCTTCTCTACTGTTAAGCATGGCCCTGGTCCACAGATTCTCGAGCCAGACCGCAAGTTTCATTCCCAATAAGTGACAAGTGCATAAAATGGAATTTAAATTAACTATGCCTCGTTGCCAAGAATATTAAATGCTTGACTCACATCTTCGTCTTCAGAGGAACCTGGTTTCAAACATGTATGCTCTTCATCATACTCATCAGTGAGGCAGAACAACATCATTAAATAGCATAAAATTCAAAATGAACATGTTTTATTTATTTATTTGTATTTGATATGACAAGAGGATTTTATAACATTTCTTCAGTACATGCATCAAAAACACTTTGATTAAACTTGCCATGTGAGACACTGTGAGGTCCAATAAACGACCCTCCATAAGTCTGGAAAAACATTTTCGGGAACGTCACTCCACGGTTCCTGACAGGTAGGAATGTCTTTTGTGGTTTCATTAATGTCGATGGATGCATCCGTACTGTTGTCATCCACAGCTTGAGAGCTCTGTTGGATGCTTGTGTTGAAGAATGCACTCATCGGCAAATTATTATGTATGCACTGGCGAAAAACAGTCTGGAATTGAAATGTCATATTAGTCAGGTGCTCCAACTATTACAGACTTATTTGTGGTGATTAAAAGTGAAAATTTTGGCACAAAAGCTGAAAACTTTTCAATGGGATTATTCCATGTCAAATCAACAAGGTCCTCCACCTTGGATTCTTTTATTCAATTTGAAATTTTGCATACTAAGGCAGGAATTTAAGCAGTTGCAGATCCGCATGTCTTGTATTTCCGAACTAACAGGGATGCAAAATGTGTACCAGTTTCCTTCACAGTCTTGTTAATCTTAAATTGCAATATTTCGGCAATCAGGGAACCTATAGAAGTGATTCAGAATGCCGTTGGAAAGGACTTGAGGAGCTATTTCACACAAGATATTACATGCCATGTTAGGGGTAAAAATTCTTGAAGGTGGTGTAATAACATTTTGGTAGCCATTTTCTTAAAAATTGGTCTCTTAATTTTTTTCAAAAAAATATGTGACATATACACTATTACTCAATAAATGTACAAAAACCTTAAAATGGGATCCAGTCATGTTGGATTTAGAATATGTTAGGTTATATATGATAACTACAGGGGTTGGACAAAAATATAGAAACACCTCGTGAAATGCACATCTGAGTTCACATGTTCAATATTTCAACGTTTGTAGGTGGCGCTGCCGTATTCGCCCAATACACCTACTTGTCTAACCTTCACACTATGTTGCAAGCTTCATTTGTTGTGAAGACAGTGTTCTGTGCAGTTGGCAGTGAATCATGTCAGAGCTAACAGAATTGAACATGGGCAAATTGTTGGAGCCCATATGGTGGGTGCTTCCGTAACCAAGGTAGCTGAAGTGTCCAGTGTTTCACGAGGGACGGTATCCAAGATTATGACCGCATACAGGACGACTCGAAAAACCGCATCTGATAAACACCAGCGTGGACGGAAATGTGTGTTGAGTGATAGATGCCAGAACATTGTGTAGGATTGTGACGAAAAATAAGAAGACTACAGCTACAAAAGTGACTGCTGAACTGAATGTCATGCTCACAAGCCCTGTCAGCATCTAAAAAAGTACGAAGGGAGCTCCACAAGCAGGATATTTCTGGACGAGCTGCAATTCCTAAGCCACTCATCAGTGATCCAAATGCCACTAAGAGGAGACAGTGGTGCAAAAGTCATAAAACCTGGACTATGGGGCAGTGAAAGAATGTCAGATGAGTCCTGCTTGGTCAGATGACACACTCTTTCCGACTTGTGGCCGAGTTTATGTCTGGAGAACGCCGGCCAAAGCTTACGATTCCGACTGTTTGCTGCCAAGAGTGAAACATGGCGGAGGTTTGATCACGGTATGGGCTGCCATATTGTGGTATTCTGTGGGGCTCATCGTTTTCTTGCAAGGTCACATCACTGCCAAATTCTGTGTGACCATTTTGAGCGACCAGGTCCATCCCATGGTGTAAACTTTGTTCCCCAATGGTGATGCCATTTACCAAGACAACAAAGCTCCTGTTCACAAAGCTCACATCGTCCAGGACTGGTTTTCTGAACACGAGGATGAAGTGTCACATCTACTGTGGACACCACAATCGGCAGATCGCAATATTATTGAGCCTTTGTGGTCTGTGTTGGAGAGAAATCTGCGTGCGCAATATCCACCTCCATCATCGTTAACGGAACTTTCCAATGTTTTGCTGCAAGAATGGTACATTCCCTTGAAAACCATACAGGATCTCTATTTGTCCATTCCGAAAAGACTGTAGGCAGTTCTGCACGACAAAGGGTCTCCTACACCATATCAGTCACGGAAATGTATTTTTTGTTGGGTGTTTCTATATTTTTGTCCACCCCCTGTATATATATATATATATATGCATATTTCATTTCTCATGTTTTTCAAAGGTGTGAATTGCATTTTTCTAACATGTTTTGTCATGAAATGATGTAAATTTAACTGCAAAATGTCAAATAGACTCTTAAACACATAATTTAAATTTATTTACCAATGCAACACTTTCTGAAGTCTGAATTATGTAAATCATGGAAAATTGATTAATTCTGCTGTAAACATTTGAGAAGCTACAAAATGGACTCCTTTACACAGGAATAAACCTAATAGTCTGGTAACTACATAAAGGTACTATTAGAAAGGAAATGTTTATTTTGTGTAACAGTTGGGCTGAAAAGTTCGTAGGCTAACATAGTAAAAAATATTTTTTTGACAAAATTCGATTTTATTATTCAATATAGTTGCCTTCGAGGGCGATACAACGATTATAGCGGTCATACAATTTTTCGATGCCATTTTTATAGTACGATTTCTTTTTAGCCTCAAAATAGGCCTCAGTTTCGGCGATTACCTCTTCATCAGTGCTAAATTTCTTTCCAGCGAGCATTCTTTTAAGGTCTGCAAACAGGAAAAAGTCACTGGGGGCCAGATCTGGAGAATATGGTGGATGGGGAAGCAATTTTATTACGGTTGAATATCGCTAAACATTGCTCCGAATCATCAAAACGTTGTTGCTTTTGATCGATTGTGAGCACGCGCGACACCCATTTTGCACACAGCTTTCGCATGTTCAAATATTCATGCACAATATGTCCAACACGTTCCTTTGATATTTTTAAAGTCTCAGCTATCTCGATCAACTTCACTTTACGATCATTTAAAATTATTTTGTGGACTTCTTCGATGTTTTCGTCGGTAACAGCCTCTTTGGGGCGTCCACTGCGTGCATCGTCTTCGATGCTCATTTCGCCTCGTTTAAATTTAGCAAACCACTTCTCAACGGTGCAGAGTCCGAATAATGTTTATCAAGCCAAGCCTTGGCTTCAACAGTATTTTTTTCGCCAAAAAGCAATGCTTTATTAACACACGAAATTCTTTTTTATCCATTTTTTCACAATAACAAAAGCTGCTTCACTCACAATGCTATATCTCACGAACTAATTATCCGGCAGCTGTGAAATTTATACACGTATCTTTTGAAGGTTAGTACTAAGTAAAAATTACATGGATTCAATTCTAGTAACGCCATCTATGAGTCAGCCTACGAACTTTTCAGCCCAACTGTTAATAAGTGTAGTCTTTCAAATCAAATTTAGGGACATGTTCACCATTTTAACACCAAAATGCCATTTTACATACCAATTTTTATCCAGAAATGTGCCCAGTTTTTGTACCAAAATTTGATACTTTATTCACCATAAATATGAAGCTCTAATGAAAACATATTTTGATAGTTAAATTCCTATAACTCCAAAAAGTAAAGATTTAACCAAAATGAAATTCAATATAAATGCAACATTATTTGAATTAACACACATGAAGCTGATGTTCACATTCCCAGTGGTAAGTGGTTGAAAAAAAAGGATAATTAAAAAGCACGACAACAAAAATTTAAAGATGGCAAAGTTGTTAAAAAAAGTTAAAATAAATATAAAGTGCTCAAATATTCAATGTAGGCAGAAATGGCAGGTTAGGTCATCATGCCATGTTTTAGAAGCTGATACTAATTTTCAGATTTTGTTTGGTTACGAGTGTCAGGTTTAAAGGTTTCTTTTCCATTGGAAGGGGGGAGGATATACTTCCACACGTTTTCTCTTTTTTTGTTAAAAAACTGTAGAAGTGATATCTGTGATATGAGGAATTGTGGGAACGCTGGTTACATTTCAGGGTCAAACACCTCAGTAATGTATGGTTTCTGCACCTTAAATAAATTATATATAATGTAAAACACCAAGCTGTCAATTAAATAATATAAATCAACTTTTTCGAGGGTGTATTGCTAATCACTGCCACCCATATATACCCTTAAAAAGAAAAGTTCGAGGTAATTCTCTACAAATACAATGGCAGGAAGAAATTTCCTACACTTTCTTTTAAATGAGAAAACAAAAATCAGAATTCTTTATTTTTAGAGCTCAGCTAATACCATTGGATATATTTTTATTGGCTCATGCCAACATGCATATCTGGACATGTCTGAGCCCTCTACAAATATGTCTATTTAACTGAACTAATAATGCTATATGATGTAACATAAGGAACTCAGAGGACATATAATGCATGCCACTCTGTGCCAATACTCTATCACTGAGCTCAAATGCCAATCTGGCCTACTGAGACACAATTTTTACATAATTTATATTACGTTACAATTCACTGTACTGTACAATATAAAAAAGTTTCGGTAACAGTTTAGTATATAGGAAACACATTAAAATCAGATATTTTGTGTTTCGCATGGTTCGTACTTACCAATTGTGTATTGCAGAACATTGTTGAAGTTGCCATTAAGCTTTTTACATGAAAACAAACACAATCTTTCACATACAGAGTGACTTCTTTGATTCCTTTCCTCCCTTCCGTAACACACAATATGGTGGCCACATCTTGACTCACATTGTGGGTATGCAGTGTTTCCAACCTTCTTCACCGAAATATACCTACTATCGTATTCGTCACCGGTGGAAATTGTACATTATGCACGAGTAGCTGACGGATAGCCCCACAAACTATTTTCAATAACGTTAGGTTAGGCAAGCATAGTGAAAAAAAGTGGTTGGAAATACTGACAGGGGGTTACGTCATGAAACGTATGCCGCATCAGGTTTAGGTGTGGGAGGCAAATTAAAACAATGGCAATTGTGCGTCGGTGAGATATTTCTCTTGAAAAATACACGATTTCCCGGTCAAATATATTCCACGATGAAAGAAAATACCTCGACGAACGTTGTAAACCTTAGACAAACTCATTTCCATAAGTAGTTTCTTCTGTAAAAATGAAGAAATGGGTTTCCGATATACGAAACTGTTACCAAAGTTTCATTATTTTTTTAAAAAAATAATTTTTAATTACTTACTGTGGATACATCCAGGGGAAGGACAAATATTATCAAAAAGGAGAAATACCATGCTATTAACACAGATATGGTCACTATAACATGGTGTTTACACCAGTCTCCATATTTGAATAGAAGTCCTGCTGCAAGGCAGAAGGTGACCATCACCTCCGACACTAACGGACCAATACTCATTTTTGTGCTGCACTGAACAATCACTTAAATATCAAAACAAGCCCTGTATTTCTTCAGGCAATGATTAAAATCAACAGTCACAATCAGAAGAATGCGTCCAAAATTAAACACTTTGTGAAAACATTCACTTCACAAACTGATCGTCATGTCCACTTTCTTCTTGTTGCTGTTGTTCTTTCACCTTGTCTTGAGCATCCTTCTGCATCTTCTCCAGTTTCTCTAGAGTAACAGATTTTAGAGGCATTAACTTTGGCTTGCAGAGAACAAAATGGGGAATATCTTCTTGATGTAGAAGACCCTTCCGAGGAACAAGGTCTTTGAACACAGCTTTTCCTTCATCAGGCATTATTCAGAACTATAAGGAAAATCAAGGAAGATATAAGGATAATATAAGATCAAGTAATAAAGCTGATCATTCAAATGAGAACTGGAAATTCAGGCGACTCAAAAATTTCTCACCTTATATTTATGAGAACAATGCTAAAGATCTTTCATTTAATCTGTTAGCAGAAATACTCGTGTCCTCTCCTCTCAAACTCATTGATGATTAAATTTACAGGAAAGAGGCTAGTCAAAGGGTGATATATATCTTAGACCCTTTCTATGATTTTATGGTGTGGTTTCTGTATAAGTCACAATAGTTCATCAGGGAATCAAACTGTACACATAAGTATATTTTAACAAACTTTATCATGCAGTTACTGCAGAATCAGAAACAGCAATTTACAAGTGCTTCGTTAAATTTTTAAGCATGTTTATGTACTTGCACTCTGTTGCATTTGGTAAATCGACCAGGGTACTACTTTCATATATGTGTGACACCTATAAATCATTTATTTCGCACTTCTTTACATTGCTAACATACTATTCTGCATTGCGAAACATTTCTTTAGGTGAAATAATGAATTTCTATCGAAAATAATGTCTATTTCTTACATTTACGAGTACTTACTGTTATTCGTTATTTCGATAGCGTACTGGTTCATCGTGTGGTGTGCGAGTGTTTTGTCGATTTATGCAGTGTTGCAATCTTGTTCACCAAAAAATACCTACTTTCGTGCCCGGATTTGAAATTATGCTAATACCTCGCAAACCATGATGTTAGCCTCACAAAGCATTCACGTTAGCCCCACAAACCATTTCCCGTAAGGTTAGGCAAGCATAGTTTAAAAAATTAAAAATACTCGACACGTCTTGTTCTAATGAAAACATGGCGAGGTTTGAAACACTGACTAGGGGTTTACGTCATCTAACACATGGAATATTGTGCCCTCGTGCAGAAAGCAAATGGCGGTAGCAGCAACAGCGAGTTGAACAGAGATTTTCGCAGAAAACCAGATTCATTCGCTGCTTGTGTGAAATTTAAAACCACCAGTGTGTGAATTAATGGGGGATGATTTCCCCCCACAAACAATTTTATCCCCCCTCCCTCATAGGAAATGGAATTCAAAGCATATCGTACACCGTTTCTTAACTATGTAACAAAAACACAATTGAAAAACTATTCTTATCCATTAATGATCCAGTCATCAAAGATTTCCCTGCCAAAAAGTATGCATCCTTGTGGATTAGAGACCGACACCATTCTGCAATTGATCAACCACACAATTTTTTATGGTTTAATACTGATATTTAACATGCATTAAAGTGTTCACAAGAAACTTGTAGGTAGGTCAGATGGACTTTACGTTTGAACTTGGCAATAGAATTTTGGTAAAGTTTTTGGTGTTATTGCTTCGACAGCTCTTTTTTTGTGTATGAGAGGTTTTCTTAGGATGTAAATGTATGTTTCTAAATCATGTGTAAATGTTATCACAGACTCAATTACCTAGTCTAGAACCAATGTTCTACGGTACTTAGAACCGTAAGGAAATAGCCTACTTTAGTTTACTGACTAGCAACATATATACAAACTTCCATAGGCCCCTCCCCCCAAAATGAAATCACAAATACGACACTGAGTGGGCAACTTCTCCCCCACCCCACAAAGCAAAAAGCTTAATTCGTAGTGAAAACAACCTTACTATCCAGAAGTGGATTATGTCTCTATTGCTCTTGCAATTATTGAATACATGACATATTCCCTAAAACTTGTTTACAGTTCCAAAATCCAATTCGAATGATTCACTGTAATTAACTAAAAACAACATGTTCTTGAATGAATGACCAAATATGACAATACATACGTAAACTTTCGAAAATTCGCTTCCCTACTTTCTATATTCATACTACATTCCAAAATGAACTTCTTTATATTAGTCATAGCAAGTTCTTTAAAATACACGTAATCTCGATTACGTATACATCTTTGTTTACATAACATGACGTTAAAAACTTCCTGCTTAGACAGTACTTGAAAAACTTACCTAGCAGAAAGTATTGCAATCGACGACATTAGATCACAGAATATTACAAGAAGAAAAGTTGCATATCAAATGCACATGCTACTCATGAAGATTTAGAAACACAGACCTTCACCTCACCCCCCCAAACAATTTTTTTAAAATAAAAATTGCTATATAATGCTTTTAAATCCATCGTATAGTCTTTGTATTGCAGACGTCGAAGCCAAATTCCCGATGTAGGATGTAGGATATGTCCTAAGCCGCTCTCACTGTGGTCCCCTGTGAATATAAATAAGAGGCGTACTGGAGGAGGGTTATCTGCTTCATGCCCATTTGGGAGCGATTTTACAATACAGGGAATTTCTCCATTTTGTTTGAAATTCGGCATACTCACTAATTTTGACCCCCTAATCAAGAATCTGCAGTCAAAATTTGGCGCTCACACGTGGAAATAGCAAAATAATCGAAATTAAGTTCTTATTTCCACACCCTCGATTTCCGAATTTCCCGCCGGTTCCGGGCTCCGCCCCTGGGGTAATCGACCTACCGCCCCCAACCGCTATCGCGGCCCCGCCTATATCTATAGACTCCCTGTTAAGGGCATGTTAGAAAGTGGCCGGATTCACCTGCCCCCAAATAAGCGCCAAATTTATACGTGAGCGCCAAATTTTAAGTGCAGATTCGTGATTAGGAGACCCAAATTAGTAAGTAACCGAAAATTCAAACAAATTGGAGAAATTCCCTGTATTGTTAAATTATACCCCCATTTGTATCACAGGTCTCGGAAATAATACTAATTGTTAGTTGTTATTCAAAATTATTTTTCTGAATGAAGCAGGTCAAACCGAGCTGCCCCCCCCAAAAAAAATTATCGGTTAGCCCATCGGAATCGGAAGAAAAGAAGACATAAAACATCATTGCCAATTACTAATGTCACTGTAGCACCATCTGTGGTGGCACCGTCAAATTGTTGGAAATTTATGGTAAACTAACTTATTATTTAATAGGGTAGTTTGAAATTTTTAACATAATTACACAGAAGAAAGTATTGGTTATTGAAGTAATTTACGAAGTAAATCAAACCGTAATCGTCACGAACACTTTCGGTTTCTACTGTACACCGAAGGTTCCAGGTTCGAGTCCTGTATCACATCATCATTACGTATCCGTTGACCCATTATTTCTTGGGTATGAAATTCAATTTCATGATATCGTTATCTGCATTTTTTCTGAGTACTAATTTCGTCATTATGCATGTACCTGTGTAGTATAAATTCCGTACTTGAGCCAAGTTCCGATTGTTTAATTCCAATTTCCTCAGGTACACAGGCAAGGTGCAGAAAAAATGCAAATGCTTCACAGGTATTATCTTGCAGTGTTTCTGTGAGAGACTTTCTGTACATACAAGGTAGAGAATCCTGATGTTCAGTTGGGTTTTCAAAGATTTACTCTTTAAGGCCAAGAAATGTTCTTATTTTAAAATCCACTTCTTCTGAACAATGCAAATGTCAGCTGCGTGACAATTTCAACTTGAAATTGAAGGATTCGCAACAGCACTATGGCAGTGATTTATGGGAGTCAGACCTATGTGATTCTAGTTTTAATTCTGACTAGCCCTGTCTAGTTTGATATACTTTTTGACACAAGGAGTAGCGCAGGAGCATCTTAGTGTCAACCTGGTGCAAAGAAACCATGTTCGGTAAAAGTGACCATATGGGAAGAATCCTAAACACTGATGGGACTTTTTTCTAAGAAGGTACAGCTTTTTGGACATTGCTGAAAATATTCACGCATGAAATCACCCACCTTGGGAATCAAGCTTGTGCCTTTGACGTAACAGTCAAGGTGCCCTACCAACTCTTATCACCATGGCTCCCATATATTATTTAGTACATTACACAAGTTAGAAAGACATTCATAGAAATTATGTCGTGCTTCCTGCTATTACATACGTTTTTTTTTATTTTCTTTCAGATTTCGTGCGAATATTATATTATCTTGGGTTATATACAATTGTGACGTTTTAAATGCAGTTGTACCCAACATCAGTAGCATGCATATTGCTAAGTATATACAGTGTGATGATAGTCCAGGGAAAAACTATTCCAAGAATTGGTAAGTTTCATGATTGGGTAACAATAGATCTGTTATTTTCATAACTGCTTTCAAGTTCAGTAAATATACAAATATTTTTGTTCATTGTTGTGAATATTTATGAGTGAAATGATACAGGGCTTAATGTCTTGTACTCTGTAAACGGTTATCTTCATTTGCTGTAGAGTCCAACACAGATATTTCTGCCGTGCGATGCGAGACACAACTCAAGAAGCAGTGTTGCTAATGGAGCAGATAGAAAAATCGCCGCAGTGCGCCGATGCACAGCTGTTACGTACAACAAGAAAATTGGTTATATACAATTGTGACGTTTTAAATGCAGTTGTACCCAACATCAGTAGCATGCATATTGCTAAGTATATACAGTGTGATGATAGTCCAGGGAAAAACTATTCCAAGATTGGTAAGTTTCATGATTGGGTAACAATAGATCTGTTATTTTCATAACTGCTTTCAAGTTCAGTAAATATACAAATATTTTTGTTCATTGTTCAGGTCTATCTAACATTGAGTTTTAAACGTCATGCATTATACCAGGACTAGGATTAATATGTACTAACAAGTGGCTTTGTATGTAGCTACATACATATGGACTAAAAATTTGCAAAATATGAACTAACACATACATAAAATTACCAAAAATGCTGCAAAGAAGACTTCTTCATACGATTCCTTATTTGAGTGATTTCAAACAAAATAAAATAAAAAAAATAATTTTTCATTGGATTAATGCACTAGTGGCGTTCTAACTGTTCACTCCCAAAACCCGTATACACTGGTACGGAACTCCAACGGCAGATAATAACATGCCAACATGTTAAACTGCTACAATTGCACCATAACACTCCTCCTCAAGCAGTATTATTATTTCCTCTCTGTGATCGGCGACAGTCAGTTGCCTTTGTTGTACATTTACAAACAATACCGGCTTCCACAACAATAACAAGTACATATACTGCCACTAGACGATAAGCAGCTCGGATTTTTCTTTCGCTATGAACCAGGGCCGGTGCTAGTCATTTTGCCTCCCTGGGTGGTGGTGGCAGTCCATTTCGAACCCCCCCCTCCTCCCCCGTCATTACGCAGCAACGGGAAATTGAAAAAATCAATATATTCCTAAGTAAAACATCAAAATGTAAAATAAATAATGAGACTTCTTATGCTATATCAATACTAGTAAGCGCAAAATAATATCTGGTACTTGTTTACTATCCTTCGGACACATTTATTTATTTTTACAGAAGAAACTACTTACCGTAATAAGTTCCTGTAGCATTGTCACACATCGGGAAGGTGTTTTGTGTGATGTGGGAATGTTTCATAGCTGAAATTCATGTTGTTCGTTGAAAATTAATTCTCCGACAGAGAATAGCTAGCCCCACGAACCATTGGCACGTGGATAGGTTAGTTCTGTTAGGTTAGGAAACATAGTTAAAATTTGGTGTCGTGTTAGTATCAGGATCTAGAAATTGGAAATAATTGCGAACCATTGGCGCTAGCCCAACGAACCATTGGCGCTAGCCCCACAATCCATTGGTGCGTGGTTAGGTTAGTTCTGTTAGGTTAGGAAACATAGTTAAAATTTGGTGTCGTGTTAGTATCAGGATCTAGAAATTGGAAATAATTGCAAACCATTGGCGCGTGGTTAGGTTAGTTCGTCTCAGGCAAGCGAAAAGGCCTATCAGAAAGACGTACTGGTAATGTGAAAAATTGCAATTAATTTCATCAAAACAACGTTGATACACCTTCAGGAATGTTCCGCGAAGCAGATACGTAAGTACGAATGTCAAAAATTGACGAAACAAAAAAATTAGAGGTGTCCGAAGGATAGTAAATTTTTACCGAATATCTCGCTCGACCACAGTTTTCAATACGCTTATTTTTTTCTTCTCTTCAAATTTTGACATCTCAAGAGATTGTCTTTCGTTCATGATAGCCCTGATTGTTCGTTCAGGAACTCCAGTCGCAGCCGCTGCTCTCTTGTCAAAATGTCAAAATGCTATATTGGGATGCTAACACCTTGACTGGCTTCCTCCTTCATGAACTCGTGCATGTTGCTTAGAATTTCCCGAGCTTGGCTATGCAAGGTTTTTGATTTCAACTTTGACAGAACTGGAGGCATTATGGAATTTAACATTCATTAACAAACACACACTTTCACATACACACACGCAATACACGCACACAACGTCAAACTGGTCAAATACTTAGTATAAAATAAAAATATGGTGCTTCCAATCCAACAAAACTCACCGTCACTTTACCTGCCTTTCCCCTTCCGTGACAGAAATAGCGCTTCATTATTACAGTTGGCAACACTAGTTACTAGCTAGCCAATGAACATGCACTGCATAAAAGAAGCAACCACTACGCCGTGCTATATTGTCACATTACCGTCCCTGCCGAACGGTGTGAACTGCGAGCTGGACCGCTATTCAATTGTTTACAATGATGTTTGCGCAAGTGTGTCCAGGAATGGAATGACAATATGGCAACAATAGCGAAGGTTGGCGAGCAGAGTAGAACACGTGATGCTAAGAAAGAGGGAGACAAAATGAAAATTGGTATCTACGCAACAGCAAAGATATGTGTGTTGTCCTCTACATTGATGTGATGATATTACTTTGTTATACACAGTTCAACTGAGCTCAGTGACACAACAGCTCTTAGGGTGATCAAGTGGTTGCTCATTGAGCAAGTCAGCTCATCAGACCCAGTCATTCCTCCCCAGTTCAGTCGTCGCCTTGCAATGAAGGGGTCCCAGATTTGATACCCAGTGGAAGTACATGGTGCAGATACCAATTTCATCTGTAGGTCCAGTTCCGATTAGCCTTCTGTGCATAAAGTAGACTTAAAACAAGAACTCAAACAAATCAGGCCCAGTCGCCACTTTTATCTGGCTTCCTAGACCAGAGTTTGCTTCTATTTCTTTCAAGTAGCTGCTCTGACAATTCTGGGTTGACACCGAAATTTGTATCTTCCGTTAGGAATCAAACCCACTATGGGTTGCACGAAATGCCAGATCTGTACTGAGACAGATTCATTTAGGTTATTTTACATGGCTTTTCTGCCAGTTTTGGCTAATTGCGAAGATGGGGATGAGTGATGAAATTGATGAATGGACACTCACGAACACCTATGCCCAGGCTGGGATTCGAACCTGGGACCCCTGACATCATAGCACAATGTGCTAACCACTGCCACAGTGGCTGGCACTGATATGTTGAGAAGAGGGTATTAACCTGGGTGATATTTGAAGGGGGTAAGGAGGAATGTCTCCTCTGGTTGCTTGGTTAATCTCTCCCCAATTGAAAATGTTGGCCCTTTCGGGGTTGGGGAGGGGAGGGGGGTGTTTTATACATAATGCCCCAATGCTTCGAAATAAGTTACCAGAATTCCCCCCGTTTCACTGGAAATTTTTTAATTTGCCACTCTGGCTACATTGTACAGTCACGGGCACTGCCGGGTTGTAACGATTCCATTGGAAGTCAATGAATTTAGAACCCGGCAGAGTCTGTGATTGTTAAAATCAGTAACCACGTTTGTTTTTATTCCATGATGGTGCCCTTGCACTGAGCCCATATTTTGTCTCACTAAACTTTTTACGGGTGTGAATTGTCTATTTGTCAGAGTTATATCAATTATTTGTTAGTGTAAAGTGTCAACATCTGGGTCTGAGCTGTTATAGCAATACTGTCTTTGGTGTTGCCCATGAAAAGTGTTGTTAATCTCTATGAAACATATGTTGACTATTTTGTGTAATTATTTTGGTACAGGGTGATCATAAAGTATACCTTCCAAGTTTAAGTTGCTTTATTCTTAAGATTATTTGGATTTTTTTTTGGGGGGTGGGGTTGTAATTTCTTTCCATTTGCAAGAAAATAGCACTGAATCTCTAAATCATGTCACTGAATGGTAGTTCCATGAAAATCAGCTTGAGTTAAGAAAAATCGGAAACTTGGGAAATTTTGGTAGTGTGAGGGCTAAGGATGGGATTGGTGTGACATTTCATGACAAAAACTTTGTTTTATGGACTGTTTATGGCACTACATTGTAAAATATTGAATTGTATTTTGTCTAAAGCATGTCTGATTTTGGCATCCTTCATTTTGTTTCAGCTATAATTGGTGCTGGCATAGGGGGAACATCGGCTGCATATTTTTTAGAGGAGCTGTTCTCTGGAAAGGCTGACATTGATGTGTTCGAGTCCGGGAAGGTAGGAGGCCGTTTAGCAACTTTGAAAATTGGCAATGAGGAGTACGAAGTTGGTGGATCAATCATTCACCCAAGGAACAAATACATGGTAAATTTTGTAAAAGCACTAGGTGAGTTGCACCTTTACTACTTTAGTAACGGTTTGCTTTCTTATTGATAAATGTCATGGTAACACTTCCGTATAGTGGAAACGGATTTCTTCATTTGTACAGAAAAAACTACTTACGGAAATCACTTTCTGTATCATCGTTGAAGTTCCTCAATGTGTTTTCTTTCGCCGTGTAATATTTTTTAGCTTGAAATCTTTTTTTTTTTCTATAAAAATATCTCTCCTGACACGCAATTCCTATTACTTCCATTTGCTTATATACGTCAAGGATGGTCAGTGCGTTTCATGACTTAACCCCCTGTCAATGTTTCCAAACACGCATTTTTTTTGCAAGATTTTTTTATTTTTCGAAAATTCAAACTATGCTTGCCTAACCGAACCTAACCTAACCTTACCGGAAATGTATTGTGGGGCTAACGTCCATGGTTTGTGGGACTAACGCCAATGGTTTGTGAGGCTAACGAGGTATTAGCATAATTTCAAATCTGGCCACGAAGTTAGGTATATTTCGGTGAAGAAGGTTGGAAACACTGCATACACACTTCAAATCGACAAAACACTGCCACAACATGCGTTGAACCAGTACGCTATTGCCACATTGTGTGTTACAGAACCGGAAAAAGGAAAAACAGTGAGTACTCGCAAATTTAAAAAATATACATTATTTTCATTAGAAATTCATTATTACACCTAAAGAAATGTTCTGCAATGTAGAATTGTACGTTAGCAATGTAAAAAAGTGTGAAAGAAATGATTTATAGGTGTTTCCACTATATGGAAATAGTACCAATGTCATATTTATGCATCTTATTTCAAATGTGTTTGCACACATGTGTGCACATCTGATAGCTTTATAGTTAATCCTATACGGGAATCCTATACCGGAGCTTGCTCCCCAGTTCACATTACAAAGTGGTTGAGAGCACACTTTGAAATGTAGATCCAGTTCCGATTAGCCTATAGTGGACTTAAAACAACAATGCAATTCAGTTAATTCTCAAAACAACAATGCAATTCAGTTAATTCTCCCCCCCCCCCTCAGAAAAATAAACACCCCTTGCAACACTGATAAGTGCCATTTCACAACAGAAAGCAACATCACAGATACGTCAGCATTGTTGTTATGAATTTTTTCTTCTTTTGTTTCTTCAAGTGGTCTGTTTGTGGTTTTTGATAATTGTTGTTTTCTTTTTCTTTTTTGCATTGTTGATAAAAGGCTTTATTTTCCACCTACTTGTTCTTTGTCACACTGGAGCAAATATTGCAGCTGCTTTCAAGGTATCACCAAGTCGTGCTCGGGAAATTATTTAATGCAAGTTGTAGCGATAAGAGTAGTGTTCTTGTTAATATGTTGTATGTATTTGTTCCTCGTAACATGCCTGGTAAACAAATCATTTCAGAATTTTTCAAAAACTGTTAGGAAGAGGCTCAGTGGTCATGAATAAATTTTGCAGTTCGTCATTGGGGTCTGGGATATTGCGGCAGACCGGGTTTTAACGAAGGCGAACTTGCTGTGCTTTTTGCATTTTGTCCTGAAGTGGCAGATGGAAGGTACATATTATGTACTTACTATGTACCATAGGCATGCACAGACACTCTGATTAGTGAAGGGGGTGTCTTGATGAAAGTTCAGTTGGGTAAGAAAACCTCATTTCATGTCACTATTTTATTGTACCGATGGGTATGAAACAGGGGCATGTGTGTGTGACCTATGAAGCGGGATAGTACTACAATTTCATAGGAAATAAACCCCCCCCCCCCCTAGTTCCTTTCAACTTTTATCAGATTGAAGATTTCTTTAAGAGCAAAATATCGTTTAATAACGTATTAACGACGATAAGATTTCTGTACACTAAATTTCTAGGAGAAAGCATAATAATATAGGGGCTGTAAAGGGCCACACCTTTCCTTTAGAAAACGAATGTCAACGTAAAAGTATGTATTTCTCATGTGTAATTTGAGTCACAGTAATTTACATTAATTATTATAATGGGAATGCAGGAACACAATAAATACAAATTCAAGTGGTGTTTTAGGGAGCATCACTAGTATTATCGGGGTAATATGCCCCGTTTACCTCTCTGAAGACAAAACTTTCCTTGCCCCTCTGTGGAAAAAATCTGTGAATGTCCATGATTGGGGTGGGGAATTGCCCCCCTTTCCTTTGTGCACATGTCCATTCCACGTTCTCTGTATTTTGTACCTCCATTTGTTACATTGAAAATGTTAAAAAATGGTATTTTTAAATGCAAGGGTAATTTCATCTTGTATTTCACTACATAGTTCAATAAGACATTGGAAGCTGCCCGGCACCCACCCAGCGTCGAATGGCATGGGTACCTCGGGGAAACCCTGGGGGGTAAATGCAGTCAGGGGCATGATGCTGATCACATCACCCCCACTCACGACTGGATCAGGAAAGTGTGGGGTGTTACCCCACACCCCCTATATGCCTTCATGGTGCTAAGCACAGGGGAGCACTTTACCTTTAGTTCAATGAATCTGAATGTTTTCACTATACAACCACTTTCTTGGAGTATAAGACTTAATACATATTATCATGGACATCCAGGGGGAGGTCAAGGGGGCACAGCAACCCCAGTTTTGGCACCTTGCTCCCCCAGTTTTGAAAGGTTGCATGTGTGTCTCATGTTTCCATTATTTTCAGCATCGCACCCCCTAAATTTCTTTCCCCACCCCCTCAGCTCCCCTAGATGATTAATCCTGGTGCTGCCGCTGCATTTTAAGTACTGCATCAATTATTTCTTTATAATTTCTCCAGTACAGCAATTTTAAACTTGACAGAAACAGTAGTGTAAAAGTAGGCCAAGTAAAAATAGACAAGACAATAGCAAAAGCAAGATAACACAGATTATATGCATTTTTCTACAAGTTTGTTACCAAAGTTGAGTAAGAACTGATGCCTATTTGGCTGGAGATCTTATTAACCACTTGCCTGATTAACCCGAGTTAACTCGGAATTTGTTTTTGCTTTACATATTATTTACCCGAGTTATCTCGTTAAAATCGTGCAACTGCAGTGCACTTTTCTGCTTACCCGAACAGACTCGTTTGAGCTTTAAAAGGTGTTAATTCTCATTTTGGCCACTAGATGGAAGGTGTAGATAGCTTGCTGCCATCTACCGGATTCCATATGACACTACGTATTTGTCACCTTTCCAGTGATACTTGTGGTCGTTGTGTGAGTGTAGTGAGTGAGTGTGAATATATTCTGTTCATGTTTTAGTGTTTTCCATCATGTGAAGAATGACAAGATGAGAGACGACAAGCTTACAAACAGTAAAGAGGAAGAGGAGGAGGAAATGGACCTGAGTGGAAGTGATACAACAGTGGACAGTGTGTGTATTGAAGAGACAGATACAGATAGTTGTGGTGGTGTACAGTCGCCTTCCAAAATCTTTACTTTGGTATATCATTTGTTGGGAAAGGGGTACTGTTTGACAATGGACAATTATTATAACTCACCACAACTTGCAGATCTGTTCATTTAAAAAAAGACTGATGTATTTGGAACACTAAAACGCAGTAGGAAAGATGTACCACAGGCTCTAAGAACAGCCAAATTGAAGTAAGATGAAGAAGTAGGGTTGCAATGTGGCAAAGTGACTCATGAAATGGAAAGATAAAAAGGATGTGACATTGTTGTCAACCATCCATTCTGTTAAAATGATGACTGTAACACAACGTCAGAAAGCAAAACTTAAACCACGAGTGGTGGTCGATTGCAATGCAAAATGGGTGGTGTTGATCAGCATCTTGCTTCGTACGCCACACCAACGAAGAGTGGCAAAAAGTACTATACAAAGATTTTCTTTCATCTGTTGGATCTGTCTCTGGAATTCAACATTAAAATGTGAAGACATTTTATTTTCCACAGTTTATATGCTATTTTGAAACATTTGTAGTACTTTCCATGTATGTACGAGTTAACTCGGGTTAATAATTATGGAGGTTTTTTGAATAGTTTGGTAACTTTTTTGACCCCAAAAATGAAAATTTCATTACTGTTCCTTAATTGCCGATATCGGTACATTACAAAGACGCAATAAAAAAATGTGTAAAATATGGACCACTTTTGGGAAAATAATGTGTCAGGCAAGTGGTTAAACTGTTGTGGTAATCTATGAGTGCTGTATAAGTGAAAGCTGTAGGATTGTTGTGTAGAAAGATTCCTTGTGCAGGATCTGCATCCATGTACTCTTGAGTGAAATTTTATGTAGTATTCCATGTATAAATTTGTTTTCATATTTGGGAAAAGAGAGATATCTGCGAAACTGTTTTTTCTTCTTTGTTCTATTAATTTCAGTGGCCGCTGCCACCATCCTCATTGGAACTTGCTGTATTGTTGCTTGGCGTGCATCTTTTGTTTGTAGTTCTCCGGCTGCCGCTAGGTGCGCTGTTGTTAACTGTGCGTCTGGGTCCGTGTCATCTGCTATTTCCAGGCGATAACTGTTGTAGTAGGGGAAGCCAAGTGTGGTGCGCTTGTCCGCTATCAATGTTTAGCTCGTGCGGGAAGTGCATTATGGCATGCGTTTCCTTGATTTTGGTGTCTACGAGCATGTGTGCAGTGTGTTTGACTTTAACCTTTTCAATTTTATGGCTATTGTATTTGATATGTTTAGCAAGACCAGTAGTGGGTTGGGCTTTTTTTGCATCTGTTAGGTGCTGTGTGATTCTTTCATTGTCAGATCCGATGGACCTGCCGATGTAATGTGCCTTGCATTTGCACTTTGCATTGTATACACCTGAGTTATCAAGGGGGGGAGAGAAAGTCCCATTTGTGTTTAACGCACAGTTAAACACGGCGCACCTAGCGGCAGCCAGAGAACTACAAACAAAAGACGCACGTCAAGTACAGGAAGTTCCAATGAGGATGGTGGCAGCAGCCACTGAAATTAATAGAATGAAGAAGAAAAAACAGTTTCGTGGATAAAGTGAGTACTAATTTCTCGGTATTTATAAATTTGTGTAGAAATTCTCACATTTGTAATAAATACAGCAAAGTTTAATAGCCTATTAAGAAAATTGACTGTGATTACATTAACAAGATTATTTCTTTTGCTTAGCACTGGTATTATTTGCAGTGAAGTGATAAGGAACTTCATTGTTTTGTATAGGATTGAGCAAGAGACATGGCTCTTCAGATAAGATTGGCCTTTATGATGGCAAAGAATTTGTGTTCAAGGAAGGAAATTCTGACATACTCAACTATGCAAGATTGTTCTGGAGATATGGACTGGACCCCATAAGGCTACAGAGTTTCATATCAAATATGTTGTCTGATTTTGAAAGGTATGTGCAAAAAAGTATATCCAGAATTGTCATGTTGTGGTTATCGGTCATCTTTTTACTGATTATTATCATGAGGTTTTGTTCATGTTAGGCACTAGGTGATATGCACTTTAACCTGTAGAATCTTACTGGTGTAGCATGTATATTCCACAAAGGATGGGTGGTACACCTGTCTTACCATGGCTACAATTACCACTTCATTTCTTCAAAACTGCACAGTTATGTCTTTTTTGGTTCCTTGTATACATGTGAGTGCATGACATACTTGAATCACAAAACAATATACTAGGGATGGGTCAGATTAATCGGTTTCTGCGGATATATGCATATTGGTTTAATTGGTAAAATTACCGATTATTTTACCGATCTGATATATCTATACATATCTTTTATAATTTAGTGCAAAATTGTGCCATTTTGTTATAATTTTTATGGATAATCTCCATGTCCTACTTTTTAGAAAAGTAAATGTGTAAATATGCAACTTCTTTTGTTGCACTGCAGTCACCTGAAAACACGTTCGGGTTCTTCAAGGACCATTCGGAATTTTATATCAGATCAGTAGAATATCGGTATCGGTTAATTTTGTAACGGTACTTTATCAGTACCGGCCAAAATTTCATGTCGGCCCATCCCTACTATACGTGGTCTGTTAGGAAAGTAATGAGACTGGCAACACTGTGCACGAACCGGCAATGCTGCTGCCCCCGCCTTCACATGGCAGGTAGGTGAAGGCTTGCCATTGACTCAGTACAAGTTTCAACTTGCTACAGTTGCTACACGATTGTTGAGAGCGTCTGACGTGAAGTTGTGTTTGTGAGGTGCGTTACAAAAATGGACTGGCAAAAGTTTGAACAACGTTGTGCCATCAGATTTTGTGTTAAGTCACAGTAGCGGATTCGCCAGGCTTATGAAAAGTTACAAAGGGCTTATGGAGAACATACACTATCTAGGGCACAAGTGTTCAGATGCCACAAGTCCTTTTTAGAAGGCCGAGAACAAGTGGAAGACGAACTTCGTGCGGAAGACCTTCAACCTCAAAACCGGATGACAATGTGGAAAGGGTGAGGTCAGATCGTTGATTGGCGGTAAGAATGATCAGTAGTGAGTTAAATTTGAACGTGTGTATCGAATGAAGTCCTTGCAAGACTCAGGAAAAGGGTTGCACGTGTGCGACCAGGCATTGCACGCACTTGGATGCTGCACCACGACAATGCAGCATGTCACACAACAGGTTCCATCAATGTTTTTTTGGAAAAAAAAAAAGCATTGCTGTGGTTCCTCAGCCCCCTTATTCACCGGATTTCAATCCCTGTGACTTTTTTTTTATTCCCCTTGCTCAAAAACCACTTGAAAGAACACCATTTTGATACTTTGGATAATATCCAGAAGAGCGTAACCGACGAGCTAAAAGGTATTCCAGCAGAAGCCTTCCAGCACTGCTACGAACAGTGGAAACAACGCCTCCATCGCTGTGTAGCTGCCCAAGGGAACTATTTTGAAGGGGATAACCTTGATTTGTAAAAATAATAAAATTCATCGTTTACAGGAAATCAGTCTCATTACTTTCCTAACAGACCACGTATATTTATTGTTACTATTATTAACAAATCATCATCCTTGACAGTTTCCTGCCACTGGCTGTGTCTCCAAAGAAGTCAAGCCTCTCCATTTTTTCCTGGTCTTCCACCACTCCTCTCTTTCCACGGTGTTCCAATCTTGTCCTCTTCTCCTAACACTCTCAGCTATCTGCTCTTTCCACCGACATCTTGGTCTCCGCCTGGTCTTATTCCCACTCGTGCATTGTAAATTCGTACAGGTAGTCTTTCTGCATCCATCCTCTAAATGCAATTTGAAAATGTCGATTTTCCCTACTTACATTATGGGAAAGAATTTACAAGTGGGGTATTAGTCTTCAACCACCAAGTTTTATGATGTATTTTACTTTTACATACAATAATGAAAAAGAGAACTTATTCACAACATGCGACAATTAGAGGTCCACTGGAAAATTATGATTTTCCTAAATTTTGCTTTTTTCTAAAATTGGGGGACTTGTTATCACATGCCTTCAAATAGTGGTGTTTTGTTGTGTTTCCCAGCAAATTTGGTCCATCCAGCTTCCATTGGGCCAACACTAGAAGCGATTTTCTGATTTTTTCATTAGGTGGCAACACTGATTTTCTTATGTGTTATTATTTTTACACATTGTAGGAATATACCACTGCTACTGCTACATTTTTGTTCAGTTTGGTCTGTTCTGGTCGCCACATGGTCATGGCGAATGCCAATATTTGTAAAATTTCACTTTTTTTCTTCTTCTTGTAATTCTCATTATTGGGATGTACAATGTATAAATTTCACCTCTGCTAAGCATGTCCATGAAATAGTTCCCATCTGGAGAGGTTAACGCACAGGAGAGCCTCCTGTCTACTAAAGATTAAATAATTATCTTATGTGAATTCATGAATGTCTGAAAGCTAAACTCTGGGCAATTGATATGGAAAAGTTACAGTTATATGTATGAGGTGTGGCTAGAAAAAAAAACTGACTGTTGCTACAAAATCTTTTATTGGTTATTTTGTACAATATGAATATTATCCCCTTCAAAGTACTCCCCGGCACTATCGATACACTGCTCCATATGAATTTTTCATTGCTGGAAATCATTTTCCGAAACCATGTTCATGACCTTCGTCGCTTTTGTTTTCACACATTCTACGGTCTTAAATCTGGTTCCTTTCAGTGCTGCTTTGACCTTCAGGAATAAAAAAAAGTCGCACGGAGCGAGATCCAGCGAATAGGGTGGATGTTCTAACACTGGGATCTCATACTTGGCCAATAAAGCCTTGACTGACAATGCTGTGTGGGCAGAAACATTGTCCTGATGAAGAATCCATGACTTGCTTTTCCACAAATCAGGTCGTCTTCTTATTCGCCCACGAAGGGTCGTCAGTATCGTAATGAAATATTGTTGGTTGACAGTTTGACCTTCAGGTACACAATTCGAATCAATTCACCGACATTTGCAATGTTTGATTCAGTTTTTGACATGCAAGACAGTCCAGGATGCTTGTCGTTCGCAATCACTTCTCGTCCCTCTCTAGACCTTTGAAACCACTCAAATACTTGAGTGCGTGATAAACACACATCTCCGTACACTTCCTTCAACAAACCATAAGTGTCTGTGGCAGATTTTCCGAGTTTGATAAGAAACTTCAGATTGATACGCTGTTCCACTTTCACACTTATTTTCTTTTCCAACGGAGCACAGATGTACGATTCACTTTGTCCACAAACTACAGAAGAACTGAGCACCGTGCACCCTGGGCAATCTTACAGCCGGTAGGCAAGATATCACGTTATACACCCATCCACCACTTATCCTTGATGCGCCTGCCGTTTGTCGACAGCAACATCAATCCGTTTTTTTTTCTAGCCACACTTCGTATATGTATACACACCAGGCAGGGAGAGCGCGTCTGCCAGCATTTAGACCCCACAGCTATAACGCTGACCTTGGCACTGGCCGCTGTCCTGTTTGCGTGTGTTTGTGACGTGTTAAGTTATTAGATTGGCTTCTTTTAGTTTACATATCACTGGTGCCCTTCTGCAATCTAATAATGCCACACTATACACACAATTGAAGACAACAAATTTTTATGCACTTTGAATTTTTGTAGGGAAGTTGGAATTAACGTGTTTTGCAGTAGAATTTCCAGATATTCCTGTTCCACACAGAGACAGTGTTTCAAATCTTGTGAACAAATGTAGGAAAACAGGGTCTGTTCTTGATAAGAAGCAAGGGATGAAACGGCATGTGCTTACTGAGGAGAAACTAGACAACATTGGAGCATGATTGGAACATACTCCTCAAAAATCTCTCTGGCACATTGCACAAGTAAACAGACATTTCCATGACATCTGCGTGCCAAGCTAGCACATTCCACAAGAGACATTTCCATGGCATCTGCATGCTGAGCTACCAAGCTTTTAAACCTGAGGCCATACATTAGATGAATTGAAAGAGAACATTGGGGGAGAAATTGAAGCAATTTCAGAAGAGAAATGATATGTGTTGGTGAAAATTTCCTTTAAAAAAATGCTGTAAATGTGTGGGAGCCGGAGGACAACATTTCCAACACCTCTTGTAACAAGGCACGTGCTCATTTTAATTTTAAATGTCCGTGTAATTGTACAGGCTTATTTCATTACATAGCCTGCCGTTCCAGTTACATGGGTGTTGCATCCAGTTTGCCAGCAGACGTAGTCTCACTGCCTGCCATGCTAGCAGCTGCTACACAGGCGACTTGACTGTGAAAACACACTGTATTAATGTTTATAAATCTTCTGAATAACTTGAACATTACTTTAATCCCAGGTATTAGCATCTCAGTATACTGGCATCACCAATGGTGTCAGTATTGGGGGAAAGAGGTATTGGCTTAGCCCAAATTATTATTATTATTATTTTTTTACATCACATTTCTACCTCTTGGGTTAATCATTATGATGATAAAGTGATGAAATACTGATTGGACATACATAATGATACATCCAGGATTTGAACCTGGGATCACTGGCTTTGTCGCATGTTGTCATGACCACTCCATCATGGAGGCCTACTACTACTATTATTAATTGAAGGATGCTGGTGTAAAACATTGTAAGTGACATTTTGGTCATTTGTGAGTTCATTGAGAAAACTGCTATTAGAAGCTATACTGTAGATAAATTGTTTTATAATTTCAGAAGGTTTCACTGAGTCCAATGCAAATTGTATGACACGGCAATTTGACTCGAAAATTGAAGGATGGCATATTTTACTTTGTAACTCAAAAATGACCAAAATGTCACTTACCATGTTTTGCACCCGAGCTCTTCAATTAAGATAATAACTTGTTAAAAACAGCACGATAAAGAACACTGAGATGGAATCGATGTTCAAGAGTTTGTCCAAAATTTCGATTCCATCTAAGAATGATCATCAGGGCTGGTTGGGAGATGGCAAAGGGGACTCGGTTGAGGTTCAGCTAGTGCTACTCGCTGTGTCTGCCGGAACATGTCGTTGCGACCTTGCAGTGTTGGTAAGTTCTTTTTTGTTGAGATTGATGGGTTTTTAAGATGGTTTGGTTGATGAAAAGATGTTTTTTTCAGCCATCAATCTCAACAGACAAGAACTTAACCAACACTGCTAGACTGCAACAACAACTTCCGGTAGACACAGCAAGTAGCGCCATCGAAATCTCAACTGCATGTCCTTCGCAGTCTCTTGACCATCCCTGGTAATGATTCAGAGAAGGAATTGAAAGCTGGGACAAACTCGTAAAGTGTTTTTTATCGTGCTGTTTGTGCGTTTTATGTTGTTTTTAACATGTGACGTGCGAACTTTTTTACTGACACAAGATAATGACATAACAAGTGAGTTAAACATGGGATGTATTTACTTTTTCTAATTTATATATTTATTATTTAATAGAATATATGCTCTACAAGCTCAAGGAGAGGCTTTTGAAACAGTGGCAGACCTTCTGCATGCAATGAGTCCACATTTTGTTAACGTGACTCGTGTATCAACGTTTGAAGGTTTCAAGAAAGATGGGTTCTCTGATCGAACGATTAACGAGTTGGTGATGGCAACACTTCGTGCGAACTATGGCCAGACCACAGAAGTGCACAAATTTGTAGGTAAGTTCCAAATATGAAGTAACACTTAACATATTTGCGTAGTGTGCGTGTTACTCTCTATATAATATAAGCAATAATAAATTCATACTTCAGGTTTGTGCGACTTACTCACTTTTATATATATACTTTCGTATTTCTAGAATTAAAAATACAAAAATATTTATTACTTACGTATAATGAGTATCTATTTTGTACACTGACAACGTTTCGGCAATCTCTATTCCCTTCTTCGGGTCCTATATCTCGGCTATGCGAAAATTTCCATAGCCTCGTCAAATCATACACTCGTCAGGAAAAGGATTTGGTGCAATATGGTTAAGGTAAAATTTGGAAAACGCTAAAACCTTTGCTGGACCCATGTTCACTGTTATTTGTTAAAATAATCACTATAAAGTCGAGATATAGGACCTGAAGAAGGGAATAGTGATTCCCGAAACGTTGTCGGCGTACAAAATATATACTAATTATAAGTAAGTAATAAATATTTATGTATTTTTAATTCTAGAAATACGAAATACTCCCTCTGTCCCATAATTATAGTCTGGTATGCCAAAATGGGGACTTTTTATTTATGTTCTTTTGGATACTTGATCAGCCAATTTGTACTGATCCTTGAGTAACAAACGTATGACTCATTCCCGTGTTTCATTTTCTTCTGTATACACCAATGCCACAGTTTGCATATCGGACTATTATTATGGGACAACGAACAAAAGTGTACCGGACATTAATTATGGGACAGAGGGAGTAATAAATACTAAATTAGTATAAAATTGAACTTACTTACGTGAGTGAGTATGAAGTTTAGAAAACAATGTTTCAGGGTACAACTGCCCCCTTCATCAGGTTCATATTTTCTCTAGGCACTAATCATAATGCCACATCACTAAGTGTTAAAAGGGATTAGGTTAGAGGTTTGGTTAAGAAACACTTGAAACAAACCCAGCCAACATTCCTGTCTAAAAACAACCAGTTAAAAATCCAGTTTTAAAAAGTTCCCCATTTCCCATGAGACCTCTTAGACCCGGGGTCTTATAAAATCCGTAAAACACGCTCAGTTGGCTGTGCAATACTAACTACTAAATTAGTTGCCTGTGTTAGTAAATTGGCTGTGTAACTGAACGTGTTTTACCGATTTTATAAGACCCCCGGGTCTAAGAGGTCTCGTGGAACATGGGGAACTTTTTTAGAACAGGATTTTTAACTGGTTGTTTTTAGACAGGAATGTTGGCTGTGGTTTTTTTTCAAGTGTTTCTTAACCAAACCTCTAACCTAATCCTTCTTTAACACTTAGTGACACGACATTATGTATGATTAGTGCCTAGAGAAAATATGAACCTAATGAAAGGGACAGTTGTACCCTGAAACGTTGTTTTCTAAACTTCATACGCACTCACGTAAGTAAGTTCAATTTTATGCTAATTTAGTATTGTTTATATGAAATATCACTGTGTGCATGGTGAAATTTTGTGATCTCCTTCATATTTCTACTTGCAAAGGTCTTTCCCTAGGTGCACATAACTTATGTAAAATAACAATATTTTATTTGAGTGCTACAAATGGAATAGTAACCAGATGCCTGCCCACCTTCCTTACAACTCCTTTTCTCACTACGTGCAAAATAATGACTTGATGTACAATAATAATAATAACATGATTAATAGAAATCCTTTGCCACCGTTGAGCTAGTAGGCAGCCTTATCCTCACCAAAAAATCTAGGAATGGACCGATATGAAATTTTGGCCGATACCAATAAAGTACCGATATAAAATTTATCAATACCGATAACCGATATTTTACCGGTCTGTTATAAAATTCCAAATAATCCTTAAAAAACCTAAATGGTTGACCTCCTTAATAAATGTTTGTTTCCAGGTGACTGCAATGCAAGAGAAGTTGCATATTCAGACAATTACTTTTTAAAAAGTAGGGTATGGAGATTATCCATAAAAATAATTACCAAATAGCAGAATTTTGCACTAAGCTATAAGATATTTATAGATATATCGGATCGGTAAATTAATCTGTAATTTTACCAATAAACCGATATGCTTATATCGGCCGATACCAATAGAGTACTGATTAATCTGTCCCATTTCCTGTATATATGAGTACACAACCACCCACAACTTGGTTCTGAAGAGTATTTTGTTCCTGTTAAAGGTTGAAAGTTTTGATGTTGCAATAAAGTTGGTTACCTAAAATATTGATGGTATATGCTAGATATTCAACAGATAAATTGAAATCAATTTTTGTTTAGGATCTGTATCAGTTGCTGGAGCTGGTGGCAATTTGTGGTCTGTTCACGGAGGCAACAAACAAGTTCCAGAAGGACTTTTGCATGCTTCAACTGCCAAACTCCATAATGTGGAAGTAAGGAGAATCACTCGCACGGAATCGGGGAAATTCTCTCTGGATCACGTTCCGCAAACAAGGCAAGATGGTGACAGTGCAGTAAATGATTCGCAAAATGAAGATGGTTCCACCTATGACATTGTCATAATTGCAGCACCCTTAACAAAAGATAAATCTAAGCTGGAATTTGACGGTTTTCAAAAGGTGTTTAAATTTCCAGGTAAGTTCCATAGAACCGTTTGTACCATCGTGTCGGGCTTACTAAATTATACTTCATTTGGTTTCGAAGATGAGAGTGATGCATTGAATGCAATACTTACAGTCAAAGATGGCATATTCTTCAACTCGGTCGGTACCATAAGGCCAGTGGATTACGACGGCACAGATAGAAAACAAAGAAATATGTGGAAGGTTTTTTCACCCTCAGAATTAAGCACTCAAGAATTAGATAATCTCTTCAGTAAGCAAGAGTACATGCATGTGATAGACTGGCTTGCGTACCCTCAGTATTTGTCTAATACCAACTTAGGGTCTTTTGTGTTGTCTAAGAATTTGTATTACGTGAATGCAATTGAGTGGGCTGCGAGCGCAATGGAGATGAGTGCCATAGGTGCTAAGAATGTGGCCTTACTTGCCCATGAATCATGGCATGGAAAAGATACCAAGCGTAGCTATCATGATGAGCTGTAGGTAGTTTTGTTGCACTGAGTTTTAGACTGTGATCGTGAGGTGTACATAAATTGAAGAATATCACCACAGATTCCATTATCCGTGTTGTTGAGACAACACCGGATCAGTACCCATAGTCAAGGTGGTACTTCTGTAAAGGGAACAACCATAAGTATTTTATCATGACAAGCAAGGAAATGAACTGTTACTTTTAGATTCTGTTTCGTTAAGGGACTGTTGCCTTTACTGTACAATCATGACTTGAGACAACATACCATTTTGAGTATGCAGTACTGTAGGAGAAAATTACATTATACCTTGTATATCACCTACAGTGCAGTGTGATCACAATTTAGCAATGCGATGTTAATAACATGCAGCTGGTGGTGATAAAAATTGATGTGAGCATAAATCTTCACAATCCGAGAAAGACTCATAATCGGGTGTAGTAGTAATAAGACTTCCTGGGTGATTCTATGGTCCTCATTAATACTTCCAGTTAATTTTACTTCAAAGTCTTTTGTGGAAAGGTTTGGAAAATCTTCAGAATTTCTTTCTATGAATTCTATAGTTTATGACTACAGTTTCTACCTGTTCAAATTATTTTCTGGCATGAAAACTGTTGCATTTCAGAATTTCCCAACACTGCAAACATTAATCATCCAACATTTCCACAATATGGAGAGTTTGAATTTCGCAACAACCAGAATTTTCTGATCATTCAGTAATCATTTCCCAAAGTCTGCTTTAGGACAAGCCTTTCTTTCAATCATAGTATGAAAATTTTGGGACCTGAAGAACTGTGATGCTTATTCTAAGATATGGTCCTCATTGATGGACTCTAAATTTTGTAATTCATCCAGTCTAGAATGGTACATATCCAGCATTTCCAGAATGCTTTTTCCATTACTGAAACTGGAGTTTAAAATGGGTGCTTTGTACATCGTTGGTTTTTCTTTTATTGCACAAAATGTAGAACTATATAGAAGGATTTGCATGTCTACTATTTCTAAATTTGAATACAAATTTTAGTTCATCTGGCTGATGTTCAGGACTATTTTCGGTTTGACTTCAAAATAGATTCATATTTGTAGTTACAAAAAAAGTGAAAGATTTGTTTCAAATCACAGGGCCACAATTTATAAGGCAACAGCATGACTTATTATTGTGTTATTTAGAATGTTGGAGTTAAGCCATATACATCTAAAAATTATGGTGGATCTTCTTCAAATCTGAAGCTTATAATTCTACTGCATCTTGTATTCCTTGAAACATGAATTATATTTAAGTTTGGTTACCAATATTTAAAATTTATACATACCATAAATTACAATTTAGACTCAACCGGGACTCAAACTTTGGTATCTGGCATGGGTTGCCAGTGCTCTATCAACTGAGCCAATCCTGGCTTTGCCTGCTGTCTTACCTCTGTGAAATTGTCTTGTCAGTAATACTGCAATGGGATCTGTTACCTTTGAAACTCTGATGATGTCCATTGTGCCTAATGTCTCCCAGCGTGGAGATATGATATTTCAGTAATAATTGAGTTTCAATTACGGTAGTAATCTGAGATGAAGGAAGAAACAATGTTTTGAAGATCTTTCATCTTCTTTGTCTATGTAAGCAAGTTACTAACTTTTTCCGCGAAACTTACTTCTTGAGGTTCTATTCATTTTGGTGGCCTATTCGCTTGGGAACTCGTTGCTTCACTTTTGAGGAAAAAGTTAGTAACTCACTTAAGTCTAATTATACGCATCTTTTATTCCCCAAACATGAATTCTGTGTCAAGGTGATTTCCCCCCCCCCAAAAAAAAAAGAACCAATATGATGTTTCTATGCAGTACATCACCTGTATGTGCCATATTATAAGATAATATACCAGTATGTGTTGCATGTCATTTGGCCTTACGTGATATCTGGCACCTGCTAGTCAGAAGTTCATACAGTGAAAACCTCACCTCTAGTCTTTCGGCATTTGTTTTTTAAAACATTGTGGCAGAAGTTTATTTTAAGGCTGAAAACTCTTGTCAAGGTGTATACATATATTACTATTCCTCTGGTATGTTGAGTATTGTAGTAAGTGATGCAGTCAATTCGTACTGGAGAAAAAGCACCATACCATACTTGTGATTATAAAGCACAATAAAGTACCACAACTCTTTCATGGCAGGAGCAGGGAACAATTTACCACCTTAAAGCCTTTGTACATACCAAACCCCTTATTCCCATATTGGTACATTTTTCAATGAACAATCACCATTATTGTTGTTGGTGTGTGAGAGAATGCAATTGATTATATTGCATTGTAGAAATGGACGTCTACAATGGTTAAGTTAGGCAGCATACAAGGTTATCCCAAAGGTAAGTTTACAAGGAATATTTCTTTAGTATTAGTATTTTTTTTATATTTACATAACACAGTGTACACTGTGTTTTCATGATTCACATCTTATTTTTCAACTTAGTGTCTATGATGACTGAGGCAAGTATAAGACTAGCATTCGATGACTGTCATGGAGTATGGTGTACTGAAAGTTGCATCTTAGTTGCACTGCAGTTTTGACAACATTTTTGTTCTGAAATCTGTGACCATCAAGACATTCCTTCAGAGCTTGAAAGTGGTGATAGATAATCATGCCTTGTAAACTTACCATATTTACTCATGTGTAATACGCACTTGTTTCCAAAATTTTTGCACCCAAAAGCTGTGGTGCATATTATGCACGGAATATTGTTTTTTTTTATGTTTACGGAACCCTATCATGTTATATATCGTTGTAAAGCTTGAATTCTTTAGTTTCTGAATATGGCAACAGTATCCCATTCAAGATGGCGACACTAATGTGAATGCAGTTGAAATAAGCTCATTACAAAATGAAGGCAAGTTCTGATTTTTATGGTACTTTGGATGAAGGAAAAATAAAATAATAATTAAAATGTATTACTGGCCAAATAATAATATATATGGGGAGTGTGTAAATGCCTTAATGGAAGAAATCTTGTGCTACTAATGGTTAGTTTGAGGATCCTGAATGTGCCTTGTTTAAATGTTACGTTAGTATCGGAAAAAGGATATATTTCGAAGTTTTTTAAGAAAAAGTAAAGAAGGAATGAGCAAAACCATGTATAAAAGTTTAATCCCACGATTTTTCACTTTGTAATGTAATTTTCTGTGACACCAAGAAAAGCAGTGCCGTTCTGGCAGAATTGGAGCACGCACCTCCTGTCACATGGGAGACGTATCAGCCAGTATTTGTTGGGCGACAAATAACAGAAAAAACTTCCAGAGCACTGCAAATCTGTAATGTAATTTTGATCTCCCTTTCTACTATTCTAGAATAAATAAGGTGGTTAAAGAGTGAAAGCTTTAGGATGCTAAACACAGTGGAGGGAGAGGGGGGAGGTGGCTTCGGTTGGTGACTTGGATATTCTCCTCTTGGTCCACATAGCAACAGGTGACTCATTAAATAGGTATGATGTCACTAGCTCTTGATCGGTATAGCAACAGCTTTACGACCTACAACTAAGAAAGCCATTTCTTCAACCTGGATTATACTGCATATTATACACGAGATAAATTTTTTTGTCACTTTTCCCCATCAAAAACCATGGTGCACATTATACACACATGCTCATTATACATGCGTAAATACGGTACTTCTGGGATGTCCCTCGTATATTTAAGAAGACTACATTGCCATTGTCTGGGTGGCTTACACACAAGTACTCTTAAATTAAGTAAATAGGCAGTATCACAGGCAGAACTGAAATTTGATACTTAACAGTGTAAGTTTAAATAATACATTGGACTCAAGTGTAGCCAGATCATAAGACTACCAGTACTCATCATCTGGCTACACTTGAGCCTGATAATATCTTCAAACATTGGCTGAAAACGCAGCCAACCACAAAATACGAAATTGTTTCAAGTGAGTGAATATTTCGTTAATTTTTATATTTACCAAAACTTCTATGGGAAGTAATTGTAGGTTTTCACACATTATTGTATTTACTGTTGTAAGCAGTGATAACTTTGTGAAGAATATGTAATTAACCGTTTGCAAAGATTGTTACACATTTGAATACCGTAACATTAATATTCAATATGGTTGTGTTTAGTAACAAGTGCACTTAGAATAACAATAATTAGGAATAACTTTTACTCTATTTCTATGTGTAGTATTCTAGTAACTCACTAATTCTGTTGATAATTTTAGTCGCAGAACTTAGTTCCTTGTGATGTGGTCACATAGCGGGTGTATGGAAAAAGAAAAGTTCAAGAAATATTTTCAGAACAAAGTTAATGGGAAGCTCTCACTTGCAGCACATACTTATTTTTATTTGATGTGTGTAATTACACAGGTAAATGTGATATGCAAATAAAGTTCAGTACTAGTCAGAACTGTTGTTTCAGTTATGTGGAATTATGTGCAATAAAGTAGTATAACTTGGTAACTGAATCTTATATATTGTGTTTTTTTTTTAAAAAAAAGAAAAAAGAAGTTAGTCCAATTAAAGAAAAATTGTTAATGATTCTCAGGATTGAAGAAGTTTAAATGATACACATGTTACTTGTTAAAATATTTTTTGAAAGTACTGGAAGAATAAAAAAAAATGACGATAGATATAGGTAAAGTGATTTGTTGTGCTGCCTGAACAAATAAACACAATGGTTGAGGGTTGAATATTCTTAGTACAAGGGTGGGCACACAAGCATTTTTTTCTTGCCCTATTTGCAGGAACTTAAAAATGGAGCAGGAATATTGTGAACAATATTTTGGACCAGTGTAGATTCTTGCATGAGGAGTCTTTTCAATGAATCACACACAATTTTATGGACCAGGGTTATGTGCAACATAAGCAATTTTGTGTAGGTGCGACTTATCACCATTGTACAGGGTGTGCTGCGAATAAGTAGTACCACGTGCCAGCATTTATTGTTCATTTCCAGCATATCTTACGATAAGTTACCAAACCTTTAGAAAATAAGACAATTATTATAATATTGTAATAACATTAATAATAAAGTATTATAGATACACATTACCACTTGCTTGTTGTTTAATTATGGGACTACTTTTTTGTGGCCCACTCTGTATATTTTAACCAAGGCTGCAGACAAAGTGCTGTTTATGTACAAGGTCCTTGATTGCACCATGGGATTTGCTTTAAAAATGCTTGTGTGGTCATGCATTTATGGCAGTTACTATTTTTAGTTTGTCACTGGTGTAATTGTATGTATGAGATACCCTGAGGTTCAGAAATGGGCACTGTATTTACATTTGTGAATAGTTATTATTCAGAAGTGACATAAAATTTATATATGTTTACAAGTTGATATAGCTGATCTTTTAAATTCTTCTATGTAATTTTCATACAGATTTCTATGTTTGTAGTTTAATAAATTGAAAATAAAATAACCAGATTATTGAGGTAGTTTATACAACTGTCTCCATACTCAACCCTCATTCTTTTCAACCTCATTTCCATGTAGTACACCCTGGACTGCATTTTGCTGTGGGTCCAGTGGTGTCTGGACCCACAGCCAGTATAATCCTCCATGGGACTTGTGTCCTGTTCATGTATGTTTGTGATTGTCCCTTCATCTATTTCATCTAATCACCGTTCATCCTCATCTTCGCAATTAACCTAAAATTGGCACAAACACAAAGTAAAATAGGCCTCCAGGATGGCACAGTGGTAACGTCGTCGCCTTGTAATCAAGGGGTCCCGGGTTCGATACCCGGTGGAGGCACAAGTGCTTCGGATCCCACTTTAAACTGTAGGTCCAGTCCCGATTAGCCTTACTGTGCATAAAGTGGACTTAAAACACCAAATCAATCAACAAAGTAAAATAAATCAAACAAATCTTCTTTCTTCTGTCTTTCTCTCCAAGAAGGAAAGCTCTCCTTATCATCCACTCTATTTGCCCCCTCTTTATCTGTCTCTCTCTCTCCCCTTTTCTTTCTCTACCTGTCTAGAGAGAGAAGAATCTTTTCTTTCTTCTCTCTCTACTTCTCTCTTTCTCTTCCTTTCTTTCTATCCTTCTTTCAGAGAGAGAGAGAGAGAGAAATATCCTCTCCTCTCTCTCTCTCTGTCTCTATTCCTCTCTCTCTCTCTCTCTGGTCTCTTCCTCTCTCTCTCTCTTTCAAAAAGAAGAAAGAAGGTAAGACGAAAGAAACCTTCTTCTTATTCTCTTTCTTTCTCTCTCCTTTTCTTTCTTTTTAAAAAAAAAGAAGGAAATAAAGGAGAGAAAGGAAAGATAAATAGAGAAGGAATTTTTCTCTCTCCCTCTCTCTAAAGAAGGAAGTCTCTCTCCCTCTCTCTCTCTCTCTCTCTCCCTCCCCCCCTTTTCCTTCTTTCTTTCTCTGTGAGAAGAGAGAGAGAAAGAAAGAAGGAAAGGAAAGTGGAAGAGAGAAAAAGAGGGGAAAGAAGGAAAGAAAGAGAATGAGAGAGAGAGAGAGAGAAAGAAAGACTCTCACTCTCTCTCTCAGATTCTTTTTCTTTCCTTACTTATTTCTTTCTAGAAGAGTAAAGATAGATATCACTTCTCCCTCTGTAGATTTTGTGACATCCTCACACCCTCTGACCACAAACAAAAATGCTTCATTGCTCTTCTGCAGTATTTGTGAAAGCCTCACACCCTCTGACCACAAACAAAAATGCTTCTGCAGTACAAGTTTACAGTGAAGCATCTATGTTGTACCAGGTACTGCTCGACCCCCTGCATGGTAGAGTGAGTGGTTCGCACAGTATACTACACTGTCAGGGCAATGTGAGTGTTCCTGCATCAATTTCATCATATTGTCACTCGTCCCCATTGTCGCAATTAGCCAAAAGTGTTTGGAAAGAGACAAATAAAATATAATCGACCCTCATATAGGAGGTTTTGCTAAGAAGTCATTTTGTGTCATATCAGTTGTGCATTCCCATCTAGTGGTTGCATGACCTTGTAGTTGGTGGTGGGGCTTGCGTGCTTTGATGAGTTGCTAGGCTATACCAGCGACAGAGTCTCCCATGTTGGGCAGGCTAGCGACGAGGTGCCAGACTAAGAAGCAACCTACTGGTCAACGGCTCCAATGGTGGAAGAACATGGATGGTCATCTCAACGGGGAGATGAACCTAGAGGAGTAATACCTCTTAAAAACACCTTGGTTCATCTGGCTCTCCGGATGGTAGTACCTTGTAAGGGCCCCTTGCCAGGGTTACGGCGAAGACCTCAACAGCTGATGCAGTGGAGAAGGAGACCTTTAGTACAGCAAAGATGGCGGAAGAGGCAACTCCGCGACAACGACTACCGCTGTCTTGTGGTGAGGAGGCCTTTGAGGCTAAGGGAAGGACACCCTGACAGAAAACCAAAGAGCAGGAAGGGCTCTGTGGCAAAACCAACCTACCAAGGGGTGTAAACCCTACACAAATCCTGGTCCTCCAAGTTGGGGATTAGGCAAGAGACCAACGACCTCTTCTAAGAAAAAAATTCAAGTCACGGAACCCTCTGGAGGCCAAGACCCAAGGTGGGTTGTAGGGGCATGGAGGCATACTTTAGAATAAAATTTGTTATTTAATGATTTCCCCTCGTATAAGTAAGAAAAAATATTAAAATTTCCACATTTTTTATTAATATTAGCTTCCATTATAACAGTTATATACACAGATCCCAGCATGCAATTTCATTACATGACATTTTTGTACAAAACTACAAAATAGCTCTTTTTAACTATTATGTTAAAATCCACTGGATAAATCACAAGTATGTCCCTCTAAGCACTGTTTGTAATAAAGCAATTGCATGTGCAACAAAGATAAAACATTTTCTTCTACATTTCAAGCAAACGTGAGTCAGGACCAACATTCATGATAAGTTTCTGCAAGTCTTTGAATTTTGGGTGCTTCGCGTCAGCAATCATGGCAAACATAGCACACTCACTGGTCGTCAAGAAGGCGCCGGCTGATTTCATTCTTTGAAAGGCAAATTTTCTGTGGATAAAAAATGAAAATTAGTCAACTCTCCAAATGGTCATCAAATAATTTGTCAATATTTGGAAGACAATCACAACATTGAGTTCTTGGAACATATCTGCACCTGACATTAAAAAAAATATATATTTATGTAAATTGAAAAAAAAATACTGCTTTTGCACCAATTTTATGATTCAAAACTGCATAATTAAACTTCATATGGGCAGACTATTTTCCTCTACACCTTTTACTTGCTTAGAATCAAAGTACAGGACTTCACCGATGCTGCAGTGGTAGCGTCGTTGCATTGTAAGGGGTCCTGGTTCGATACCCGGTAGAGGCACATAGTGGTTCAGATTTCACTTAAAACACCAACTCAAGAATTAAAGTTTCTATGTATCATTAACATAAGCCTGGATTTTTTTCGAAAATGCGATAACATCAAAAAATGTTAATTACAAAAAAAAAATAATAATAATATGTACAGTGAAATGTTCTAAACACATTTTTCATGCAGTTGAAATCATGGAATAATGCATATTTGGCATAAAATGTGAATTGTGGCCTTTTTCGTGAATTTCAACACATTTTGTTCTTAAAAAATGAAATGTTATCAAATTCAAGTTTTCCAAAATGTTATCCCAGAAAGCAAGTATGGTGCAAGTTGGACATGGAATAATTCCAACAGCTATATGAAACCACATATAAATGGATATTTCCCATGATTTTTCACCTTCTATTGAAAGTTTTTCATCGCCGAGCAAAGTGGTGTGGTTTTGGTTAAGATGCAAAATAATTTAACATAGTTATTTTTAGTGGTTTTTATTTTATTTTATCTGCGATGTTTTGTACTGGTTTCCCAAAACTTTTTCAAGCTACACAAAAGTGTCGAGTGACTAGCCATGTGAGGTTGTGTTATTGTATGCATATCTTATGGCCGTGTGCACGAACAAAGATCAACTTTTAAACTCGAATCGGGAAAGGATCACTGGAAAATTCCATTGCACGAAGACGGTTCAACACTTGATTGCGATCTAGGAACATCAAAACGAGTTTATCTTCTGATCGGCCATTCGCCAGCGTTTTGGTGTCTGATCCTGGTTCACGATACTGATGCTTCGACTGCAGGCAGTTGTTTTTTAATATAAAAAGAGCGGAAAGTGATATCGAGGGCTTGCAAACGCTAGCGATGTTGGATGTAGAATGGTGATAATTCGAGAAATGTGTAAAGTAAACTAAAAACTGCCAAAATAATAATAATAATTTGTGGTTCTGTGGGGCAAAGTTGAAATGTTTCTAAATACTGTACTTTCTATCCCAGAACCCAAAACATGTGCAAGGGCAAGGTAAATTAGAACAGAGCAATGTTACGATATTGCTACATGGTGTTGGAAATATGATTGTATAAATTTACGAAAATAAATGTTACTGGCTATTTACACGACACGACCATATAAATTTATAAGAATTAAGAAATGAAAAATTCAAATACTTACCACAATACAGTAATAAAAAATTATCTTTATTGAGTGGGCAAGGTTCAGCGTACACCGTTCTCTCGCGAATGCATTTCGTAAGGCATTGAAGTCCCGTAGAAGAAGGTTCTTTTTTAAGATTATTATTTCTTTACACCCTACCACATCCTTGTACTCGTTGACAAGGTTGATCAGTACATTTCTCAAATTCAGATAAGTTTGCGGCCCGAATTACTTTCTTCTCCTACACGTTGATACTTTAACACATCACACTACTCGGTGGAGTTCTTGATTATCATTTGTTTTAACCAACCAATCAGGTATAGCCTTACAAATTAATCTTGGATCATTTGAACGGAATCTCGTGAACGTCATTTTTCGTTGGTGCAATGCAAATCTTTAAACCAAGTTCATTTAGAGTGGATTAAAATTGATCTCGTTCATCTGAACTTCGAAATAATTGGCGTTGGTGCACGCAGCCATTAGTGTAGCGTGGAAAAGTTCTGGGAAACCAGAACGAAATGTCGCAGATAAAATAAAATAAAAAACACTAAAAATAACTGTGTTAGATTATTTTGCATCTATAAAAAGTGGTTAGGCGAACCTTTAAGAAGAACATAGATGCTTTGGTTAAGATAGACTGTGCACCTACTGTCAAATTGGAGCAGTTGCATTGGTATTTGTTGTTCGAAAAATAATGGAAAATAACTTCCTCAAAAACAGTTTCAATGTATGACACTGTCATGAACAAATGTAGGCCATGTAAGTTACAAATTAAAATACTAGTTTAAAAGCACAATGAAGGTATAATTTTAGGTATTTGTCAGGAAAGTGTGCTGAAATAACACATTGTTTACCACTGATCCAATTGCTCGGAATAAGACTTAAAGTGGTGTGATTAACACCTGACCAACTCGGCTTTTATTTTTACTACTTAAACTTCTACATTTAAAATCATTAAGAGATAAAGGAAATACCTGTCTACTAAGTTCCTGGAAGAGACCCCATCTGCTATTACATGTACATTATAGCCATTTTCTAGGAGATCTAAAACTGTTCCATAGATACATACATGAGCTTCAATACCACACAGCAAAACAGAATCCACCTGGAAATAAATTATAAAATCTTCTGAAACTCTAAACGTGCAGTAATATTACAAAACAATTTCATCAATTAATTAGTGGACATGAAGCTATATTAATATTTTAAATTTTGCCTAAATTTTTGTTCAACTGAGTTTGTGAATGTGCTGCAAAGAATTATGGCAGTGATATCCACCCACAGTGTGTCCCAGTGAGAAGGTGACTGATGTCTGTGCAAGCTCCCACAATGCCATCTCTGTATCAATATGTGAGTTACAAAAAACAATATAAATTCAGCTTTACTTACGTTTTTTGCGAGTATAGTTCGTTCTTCAATTACGACGTTTCGAGAGATAACTTCTCTCTTCTTCAGGTTATAAGCAATTCATAGGGTCTTAGCTTTGTCAAAATATTTCTTCCATAGTCAACAGGATCGAGGATTAGGTGAAATGTGAGTGGGGAAACAATATAGGAAGATCGATTACACACTGACAATTTACGTTCTTCAAAGCCATCGTTACCTAAGTTAAAACCTATTATAAAAACTTATTGGTCCTCCTGTATACATTTTTAAAAAAACTAAAAACCTTTAAAATTCTAAAAACCATTCACTATTTCCCAGTCAAGTTGTCTGCAACGAGCTCCCCTTGCGAATTCTTATAACCTGAAGAAGAGAGAAGTTATCTCTCGAAACGTTGTAATTGAAGAACGAACTATACTGAATTTATATTGTTAATCTTGTGAGTAATTCGCACATAGTAAATATCAACGAGTTACAAAAAGACATAGCTTACTTACTACAAAGCTTCAAGATGCTAGCATGTGTAGATTGTGAATTATGAAATGTAACAGTGTGTTTCATATTTGTGTAAAAATGCTATGATTGAACAATACACTAACATTAAATTTTGTTTTAAATTGGAAAAAAATGAAACTGAAATTATTCGAACTGTGCATGGTAGTGAAGTTATGACTCTCAAAAATGTTTTCAAGTGATTTTGTGATGGCAGGGAGAACATTGAAAGCGATCCACAGCTGGGCATATCAAGAACAATTGGAAATGAAGACATGTGGAAAGTTTCTGAAATTCTCTGAACCGATTGCTGTGTTTCTGTCGGACTCCTTGAGGAACTCACTGGCATCTCTAAAACTACTGTCAATTGCATTCTAACAGAGGATTTACAACCAAAAAAATGCCAGAGTGGAGCAAATTTACAGCCAAAAATGGTAGTTTATTCTCCTCAGACTTTCAGCTGTTTCCAAAATTGAAGTTTGCCATTAAATGATAACGTCATGGTTTAATTGAGGACATCCAAAAGTTTACGACAAAGCTTCTCATTCCAGCAGAGGACAGCTTGAAACTGTTTTCCAATTGAAGTAATTCTTGAAGCTTTCCAGCGGTGTACTGATTCAAGAGGAGACTACTTGGAATATACAATAATATAGACACAACATAAATAACGCCTTGTGTTTAATTTCATGTCGGTCACCTTTTAATTGGAACACACTGTAAAATACAGCAAGTAGGATTCTTTAAATCTTTGTAACACTAAGTAAAGTTTGTGATCTCTTCAGAAATAATGCAAATGAACAAGTATAAAGCAATGTGTGTACCAGCCAATATTAAAGGATGAATATCTTCTTTGGTAACTGAAGTGGAAAAGCATTTTCTTGTATATTCCTCATCTAAAAGTAGTGCCGGACCCTGTGGCCTAGTGGTTAGCACATCGCCCTGCAACGCCAAGGGTCCCAGGTTCGAATCCCGCTCGAGCTTGGTTGTTTGTGAATGTCCATTCATCAATTTCATCACTCATCCCCATCTTCGCAAATTAGCCAGGAGGCACAAAATGCGAAGTAAAATAAACTAAATCAATCAATCTAAAAGTAGTAGCCACAGTGCCACTGCCAAGAACAAGCATGGAAAGATAATTTTGAACAATGAAGAGATTAAAAACTTCCATGCACAATAGACTAACTCTAGATGGCATAGGTTTCATTTTCTGAAACTATGCAAAAACTTGTGAAATTTCAGGACATAACCGCTTGATTCACTTTAGATCAGGGGCACCACACATTTTCTCGTGCAGGACTAGTGAATCTGTTTAAGCAATTGGCCAAGGGCTATGCCAATTGCTATGTTAAATTTTATTTACACTAAAGATAAAACCTCAAAATACAATACAGCAGTAAGGTAGGCCATATAAAACATTTTTGCAGGCTATAGTTTTGGCATTCATGCTTTAGAATCATTTTCTAAGGAAAATCTTCCTCAATTTGCAGTGATAAATGGGTTTAGTAACATGGCCTGTATTTGGTGTCGCTACCCCCCCCCCCCCTCCCAAATCATGATTTTTATGTCGCATGTTCCACAATTGGTGTGCACAAGAGTTTATTAGGCTGCACAAATTTCCAACATAAAACTGCTTTTGCTGCTTCCTCAGTTAACATAATGCTCTAGTCCAACAGTGGAAATTGGAGACTGTAGTTGAAAATTGGTGAAGCATGGATTCAATTAGAAAACGAAGTAGTAGGGAATGACTTGACATTTTTGAAGAAGAGTAGCCCACACACATGCAGAAAACAGAGAGTTAGCATACAAAACAAATAAATTTTCACGTACCTGTGGGTGTTCTTTTTTCATAATATCCTTAACTTCTGGGGTGAGCATGGAGAATAGTGTCTTTGGTATGGGTTTGATATTATATGTTTCCAGGCCAAGCTCAGGAACAGTTGGACCCAAACCTGAAATAAGTTTAATACAATATACTTTATTATGTAGACATAATATTCAGCTTCGTATTTTAAAACTGCTTTGGCTTCTAAAACTAAAAATGACACAAAGTAGTTAAGGCTCTACCAGACCTCTGACTGATGTAAGCCAAACTGTTTCCGAAAATTCCTCTACTTTCAAAAAAACACTATGATATTTGGTAACATCTTACTATACCGGAGACGGATTTCTTCAAATTTACAGGAGAAAGTACTAACGCAAATCATTTTCTGTAGCGTTGTTGATGTTCAGGAATGTAGTTTTGATCCATTTTAATGCGAATGCATGTGGTTTTCTACGAAAATCTATTTCCGACATGCTATTGCTGCTGCCGCCATTTGCTTTCTGCACGAGAGCACAATATGCGCTATTGCTGCTTCTACAAGATGACGTGTCGAGGATGCATCATGAAGTTGTTACCGGGTGTGGAAGATGCCAAGGAATTTGTAATTCAACATGGAATCTTGAGGAAAGAAGTGGAATGCAGGACGTGGAAGGTTAAAATTAAAAGAATTCCGTGTATTTTCTTTCCATCGAGAAAAACCGATGTTCGTATATGCTAAATTGAACGAAAGGAGTGCTAATGGACCATAACCTAACAGGCCTAACCTAACCTAGTAGGCATACCTCGTCCCTGTGATGGTTTGTGGCGCTATTGTGAATTTTTGGGATAACGTCAATGGTTTTTGGGGCTACCCGTGGATGGTTTGTGGGAAATAAGGAACAACAGTAAGTACTCGTTAATGTAAAAAAAAGACATTATTTTCATTAGAAATTCATTATTTCACCTAAAGAAATGTTCCGCAATGCAGAATAGTACGTTAGTAATGTAAAAAAAATGCGAAATAAATCATTGATAGGTGTCTCCGGTATAGGAAAGGTAGTACCTGATATTTAAGCTAATCTGTTTAGAATTCTTTCTTGCATTTTTCTTGTGTGTCAATTTGCGTTGCTTCATTTTGCTGTTGCCTAGATGTCTGTAATGGAAAATGGGCCTACAAAGCCATGAAACTATTGTGAATATCTAGACAAGAGCGAAAGCACAGCACTCTCAAGATTCACCTGAATGCTCTAGAAAGAATTCCAAGCAGATGTAATATTTCAGAATTTTCAATATCATAGTGGTTCTTCTAAAGAAGGGGCATTTTCGAAAACAGCTGACGTTGCTTAAGGTCCAGGGAAGCTTTAATATTCCATTGCGAGATTAAAAAATTGTGAAGTAGAAGCTCCTAGCTGGAGGGGGGGGGGGCATTAGGTCGAATTTGGGGATTGGGGAGGGTTGTCTATGCAAATTATCCTAGCTGCGGGGGGTGGGGTAATGAAAACCTAGTGGAGATATAGCATTCTCTTTCTCTCCCCAACTCAAGCACTGGATGCAATTAGGGTTCAAAAACTTAGCTTGAAAGCAAAGGATAGGGCCTTTAAAAGTACAATGCCAATGCACCGCATTAGAAACAAGATAATTCACAGTGGAACCAGCCAGTTCATTAGTTACTTCATTCTGTTGTGCGCTTTCAAAAATTGCTTGTAATGAATGGACAAGGAGCTTCTGTATATTCAAGAAATTATAATTTCGTATCTCGTGAACATATGCAACATAGCACTACCGGCTCTAAATATTTTTCGCCGGCTATTGATTAAAACGAGAATATCTCGTATATCCTACCTTTGGGGTGCTGTTCTGTAGCAATTACAGGTATACCTACTAAATTCGCAGCTTGCAGAACCCTATGTGAAATCTGTACGATTTCGGGAAAGTACTGAATTGTAGGACCTAACCTTTGTTGCATGTCACACAAAAATAAGATGGATTGTTTGGGTATTATTTTCCCCAAATGTTTCGCTACAGACCCTGCCATATCGGATTTTCTCTTGCGCTCTCTCTCTTTCTTTTTTCCCCCGTAAACGGTAGCGCCACAGCGCCTTGTAGTAGCGCTTAGATGGTAAACCTAAACACTAAACGAACAGCTAAATTCGAAAACCGGGAAGGTCGTCAAAGGAATAGAAACGGAAAAGAAGTAGGAAGTAATATTTCAAACGGAAACTGAAAATTAAAAAAATACAATTGTGAGATAGATGGGCTTGTGTCCCGCGTTGGTGTTAGAAAAGAAAATGTAGTAAGATTTATGGACGGTGGTGCTGAAGAAAATGGCTACTGATATGTAATCCTAGGCAGCAGTTTTTTTTTCTGTTCTAACTTTAGGTTGTGGTGGAAGCACTCTTTGTCAGCCAAACGTGATTAGTGCAAGTGAACTTATATTTTATAGTGCAAGTGGTCTTGTAATTCAGTAATTATGCTGAATCGAATTTTGAGAAGAAGCGTTATCTGTGGTCTTTTACCGTTTGATATATTCGATCCAGATCGTGTATCAGAAGATTCAAAAACTGCAAAGCTTCTCAGAGCTGAAGACCTTGGTAAAGAATCGGGAAAGGACAGGCTAATAATGATGTATAGTAAGGAGTATGTGTCACAAGAACTATGTGATTTAGTAGTATCCTAAGTTCATAATGAAAAAAATGAAGCATCGTGCAATACACAAAATCTGTGTGTCATTGTTAAAAAAAAAAAATAATTTATATCTCTGAACCAAACCAGCCGGTGATAGAACCAGTTTTAAAGTGATTTTGAAGCAAAGACAAAATATATGAATTGGGTAGATTGATGTTTATTCTGTCGATACATGTGTGCATCGTGTTGAGTCGATATCTGCTTCTTGAGAAATTGCAGCTCGAACAGTGGTCTGCTCATGTAGAAATCTTATGAACACGGAAAGATGTCTTACTTTCTAATTTGAAGAGAAAAATGTTGATATTATAATGTAAAAATGTAAAACACATGTACATGCATCGATTTTTGTGATGAATTTAACTAATTACGCGTATTGCAAGCAAATCAATGCCCTTGTCCCCCTTTGTGCCCAACGACACAGGAAAATCCCTCCCGCTGGTTTGCAACACTGTGCAGTAGAATCTCTGTCGTGCTCTTCTATTTACTTTTTTAAAGAATTCTTTAAGATTTCCTGGCGGCGAATGATCAAGAGGTTGGTAACAGTTTCATACATCGAGGACACATTTCTTCAATTTTACACAAGAAACTACTTACGGAAATGAGTTTCTCCAAGGTTTACAACGTTCGTCAAGGTATTTTCTTTCATTGTGGAATATATTTGACCAGGAAATAATTTATTTTTAAAGAGAAATATCTCACCGACGCACAATTGCCATTGCTTTCATTTGCTTGCACTATGACAACCGGATGCTGCGTATGTTTGATGACGTAAGCTCCTGTCAACCCCCCCTCCCTTTTCTTACTATGCTTACCTAACTTAACCTAACCTTATCGGAAATGGTTCGTGGGACTATCGGTCAGCTACCGTGCATAATGATTTGTGGAGCTATCCTTGTATGGTTTGTGGGGCTATCCATCAGCTACCCGTGCATAATGTACAATTTGCACAAGTGACGAACACGATAGTAGGTCTGTTTTGGGATGGGTAAAAGTCTGATTTTCCCCGGACACCTATAACTTCGTCATTTTGTCAATTTTTGACATTTGTACTTACCTATCTGCTTCGCGGAACATTCTTTAAGGTGTATTCACATTTTTCGTCCCGGAATCTGTGGGAAATTTAAACTTAAAAAATATTTTTGTTTGAAATTTTTGAGTCCAAATTTCCCACCGATTCTGGGCTCCGCCCCTGGGGTAGTTGACCTACCACCCTCAACCGCTAACGCACCTCCGCTCCGCTCCGGTTCCCTGGCTTTATCTATAGAGTCCCTGTTAAAGGCATGTTAGAAATTGGCCGGAGTCACCTGCCCCCAAATGAGCCCCAAACTTTTAAATTTGAAGAAATCCGTTACATCACAGAAAACACCTTCCAGATGTTAGACATTGCTACAGGAACTTATTACCATAAGTAGTTTCGTCTGTAAAAATGAAGAAATCTGTCTGGGGAATATCAGATTAGTACCAAAGGATGTTTGAAACACTGCATGCCCACTATGGTCGAGATTTGCCCGCCATATTCTGTGTTATGGAAGCGAAAAAGGAGTCAAAGAAATTACTCTCTATGTGAAAAATTGTGTTGTTTTTTTTTCGTGTAAAAAGCATAATGGCACCTTGAACTAAATACAAAACTACATAGCCAGAAATTGTAAAAATTGGGCCTTACTCTGGTATTATGTCAAAATCGCACAAGAATAGCATAACATGAGATACAGAACACTACAACCTACTTCTAGATGACACTAATTATCCAAGTTCATTTGACATTTCAATTTACAAGAAGAATATGTGATTATACTATGTTATATACATTTTGTCTTGTGTAAAAGTTGCTTCCGTGTATTCAGCTATAGAATAAAAAACATGCTTGAGAAGCATCAACTTTATCTTGTGATTGAATATGATCAATTTGGTACCTATGCAAGTTCCACCAAACACCTCTCACTCGTTTATTTTGTTATTTTTAACATTTGTACTTACCTATTCTGCATAGCGAAAGATTCTTTAAGGTGGCATTATGCTTTTTTCACAAAAATAATTGCAATTTTTCGCATTAACAGTAATTATTGTTCTTCCTTTTTTTGCTTCCATAACACACAATATGGCGGGCACAGCTTGAGTCGCGTAGTGGATCATCAGTGGGTATGTAGTGTTTCCAACTTCTTAACCGAAAAATGCCCCACACATGCGCATAGCCCCAAAAAACATTCACGGTTAGGTTAGGTTAGGCAAACTAAGTTAAAATTTGTGGTCGTAGTAATATCTGGAATGTATATTTCGTTTTTTCATGTTCTTGCAAAAAAAAACTGTGTGGTTGGAAACACTGACAGGGTGTTACATCATGGAACGTATGCAACATCCGCTTCCCTTACGGAAAGCAAGTACAAGCAACGGCAATTGTGCGTCAGAGAGATATATTTCTTCAAAAATACATCAATTCTCAGTCAAATAGATTCCACGATGGAAGAAAATACCTCCACGACCTTTGAAAATGCTACAGAAACTCATTTCCGTAATTAGTTCCTTGTGTAAAAATGAAGAAAACCGTTCGGCGGAGATCGAAAGGTTACCGATCAATTTTGGTTCTTTCCTCACATCATGTGGTAGTTGATTGTAGAGATCAATGGAAGGGTTTAAGGGACATTTCTTACATAAGTTAAGGCTGCAGTGTTTTATGTGAAGTTTGTCTTTATTTGTGTTTAGGCCATATATTTCCTCATTTGTGACAAAGTTGGAAATATTTTGCTTTACATAAATTAAGCATTCATAAATGTATATGTCCAATGCCCAGTTTGCTCAACCATCGTTAAAACGTTCTTAATGAGCTGATAGTTAACGCATCACTAAAATCTTAGCAGCCTGTTAAACTTTTAATGTTCGCTCAAGGGTCATTCCATGTCAAATCAACCAATTTTTAAAAAATTGGTTGCATGACCATTTTAGAAAATTTTCATTTTTAGTACATAGGTTTGTACATGTTTCTAGATATCAAAACCAATGTTCAAAAAAAAATATTGTCTTTAGTTCTCCTGGGGCAGCCATTTTTCTAACATGGCGCATGGCTTTTTTTGCTCATGTAGCACTTTTCAGAAACCTTAATATCTCAAAAACCATTAGAGCTAGAGACCTGAAACAAAATTCATTTTGTAGCTAATGAAGTATACTTCCTATGATATTCAGGTATGTTTTGCTTGAAATTGCATCGCAAGTACGAAAATTATGGTGGAAAATGGGGTAAGAATAGTAAAAAAATTGCATTTTTAAACCAGATTTTTTTTAATGAAGGGGTTTAGCCTAAGGCTTGATTTTTTTCTTCGTGTGTAGACCTACCTGCAGGGTGTCTGTAAATAAAATATCAGTGCTTAGAAATGCACCCCTTTTTTACAGCATGGGCTCAAACATGGCTGTTCATTGAATTTTGACAGTTTTCGGGGTTAAATATCTCAGATGGGTCCCCTTTAAATATTCTGAAATTTGGCACATAGGAAGCCCTTCATGAACCTAACACACAGTAAAAATCTCAACTTTTAGATTCAACTCGTTTTGGTCAATATGAGGTAATGTATGTCACCTAATTTCTGACATTGCAAAGTAATGTTAAAATATATCCCATACTTAAAATAATGAAGTCTTTTCTTTTTCAAATTTTGGATAAATAAAGCCTCAGAAAATATAGTAACATAAGGTTTTAATACTTGACTTACCAGGAATTGAAATTACAAGGTATGACAATTGAAAATTGTGAAATTTCATTGCAAAAGGTTTGATTTATTAGGTACCCACGACCAGTTGGTATTGTCAGCTCCAGTTTCCTAATCATTCTCTTTGTTAAATCAGGCAGAATTCTTTGTTCTTTCACTAAGTTCCTAAGTAAATTATCAGAAACCTTCAATTCATCACATATTTTTTCTTGACCAAGTGGTAGCAATCAAACTGATGATTCTGACCTTTTCAACATTAGTTTTTTGCTCATTTACATTTTTCTTCTTATAATTTCAAGTATATGATTGTCACACTTGCTTTCCTTTTCTTCAACTTAATACTTAGTGAAAAGCTACTTTCCGGTTTCCTTTGCACTCCTTGAAGGATGTTAATAGTTTTTCGAGCAAGATCACTTTATTGTTTTTCTGCAATCAGCCTCCTCAGTTTTGAAACAGGAGATGCATAAAAAACAGAACAGACTTCATGCATTTCCTTTAGTTTTCTTTGGCATGGCACAAAGACATGATTTCAATTATGGCATTTAAGTGAGTCACTTTCTCCACATATGAAACTTTTACTCCTCAACATATCAGGCATATTGATTTAACTGGTATAAGGCTTTCTTGACACTTTTTACCTTACCTTACTTAACCTTTTCTTTAAGTGGTACTTCTGAAGATCACAACATACTTTACCATATAATAGCTATATTTAATGGTATTTGCATATTGTCTCTAAGCCATACACATGTAGTCTTGACCTAAGAAGTGTTATCATTTTCACTGACTTTGTTAAGATTAGTTAGGTCTTTGGGAACCTTACCAAAAGGGTATTTATGACAGTCCTCTCCAGTTAAAAATATTACAGAACACTCCATTTCCTGTCACAGATAACGAACATTCACAAGTCACTACTCTCGGCACATTAGGCAAAGGAAGAATGACAGCAGAGATTGTACATGCACAGATCAATTCCAGGCTTGCCTCACATCCTATCAAAACATGTCTCTGAATCTCCTGCTATGCATGACTCACATCTATTTCAACGAATGTCTTTTCTTGGGAGAAAGAAAAAATGTGGAAAATAAAGGAAACAAAAGAAAATATATTCTACCAGCTTTGACACTCCAAAATAAATAGCCTACTTTCAGTGGAGTGCCCAAGGAGGGGTTTGTGGGGGTCATAACCCAATACCTTTAGCCTAGAATTCCATAAACAATTACGTCAAAGGCAGGATAATGTGGCAAAAACAGGGCTGTATACTAAAGAAGTACAGTAGAGCGTCGATTATCCGAAGTAATTGGGGGACATGGGTGTTCGGAAAACTGGTTTGTTCGGATAATCGAACTGTACATGTTTATTTGCCAAAAAGAAGTACTGTACAGTAAATTTATTCATAAAAACAGGAATCTCTTTAAGTATGTATTACAAAGTAACGTACAAAGGCAACTTTAGTAGGAATATATAGTATGTGGTACAGTTTATTAAACAAAAATATGTACATATTACATACGCATTTTGCATGAACAATACACACAGTACACAAAATTAACGTTTAAAAAAATCCTTTATTTTGGTCTGTCTAAGCAAGCCTACACACTTACGAGCAGCTAAGTCACGTACTTTTTTCATTACAGATATCTGAAAGTGAGCGAGTACACAGTTCGGTTAAGCGGTCGTTCGGTTGACCGACGTTCAGATAATCGACGCTCTACTGTATATGTAACCCCCCTCCCCTCCCTTTCGAAATTCCTGGACATGCCACTGCCTATCTTAAGCTGCATGTACTGATACATTGATAAAAATATGGCGGAAGCTCAGTTTTGGAGCTGACAATACCAACTGGTTGTGGGTACCTAATAAATCAAACCTTTTGCAATGAAATTTCTCAGATTTTCAATTGTCATACCTTGCAATTTCAATTTCTGGTAAGTCGAGTATTAAAACCTTATGTTACTATATTTTCTGGGGCTTTATTTATCCCAAATTTAAAAGAAGAAAAGACTTCATTATTTTATGTATGGGATATATTTTAACCTTACTTTGCAACGTCAGAAATTAGGTGACATACGTTACCTCATATTTACCAAAAGGAGTTGAATCTAAAAGTTGAGATTTTTACTGTGAGATAGGTTCATGAAGGGCTTCCTATGTGCCAAATTTCAGAATTTTTAAAGGGGACCCATCTGAGATATTTAACCCCGAAAACTGTCAAAATTCAATGAACAGCCATGTTTGAGCCCATGCTGTAAAAAAGGGGTGCATTTCTAAGCACTGATATTTTATTTACAGACACACTGCAGGTAGGTCTACACACGAAAAAAAAATCAAGCCTTAGGCTAAACCCCTTCATTAAAAAAATCGGGCTTAAAAATGCAATTTTTTAACTATTGTTACCCCATTTTCCACCATAATTTTCGTACTTACGATGCAATTTCAAGCAAAACATACCTGAATATCATAGGAAGTATACTTCATTAGCTACAAAATGAATTTTGTTTCAGGTCTCTAGCTCTAATGGTTTTTGAGATATTAAGGTTTCTGAAAAGTACTACATGAGCAAAAAAAGCCATGCACCATGTTGGAAAAATGGCTGCCCCAGGAGAACTAAAGACAATAAATTTTTTTGAACATTGGTTTTGATATCTAGAAACATGTACAAACCTATGTACTAAAAATGATTTTTTTTCTAAAATGGTCATGCAACCACCATTGGATGGTTTGGCGTGGAATGACCCTCAAGCGACTTTATAGGCCCGTTAACTAATGACATGTTAGATGCATTTTGCTTTGATTCTTTGCTATTCTCATACCTTGATACGAGAAATACAACGTTTTGATTGGTTGCACTGTTGACAGTAGACTATGAGTAAGCACGTTCTTCCGAAACATTTGTTTTGGTCTTTTTTTGTATGAAATCCCAGGAATAACAATAAATAAAGTAATGTGTAACACATAAATATATGTTTACGAAATGAATGTTAGCTAGATATTTACATCCACACACCGAAAATGTTATGTATTAGGATTAACAGTTACATTATCATTTCGTAAGTTAGATTTAAATGAGTGCCTACCGACTGCCAATACAAGATCATATATATATAAAAAAAACTACTCTTCTAGGTTAGGGTAATCTGTTTGAAGTTTGATAAATTTAATTATATTAAGATGGCATTTCAAAAGAGGCCTAAAGATAGAAATGAACGTGTGTTTGCGATAATAATTTTCCTCAACAAAAGAGAACATTTCACGAAATGTACACCATGCATAACTTAACTTGCTGTGCCATGGCAATTAAATAATATGTAAATATTGCATGTCACTTCTTTTGCCACTGATGTGAATGTGACACTGCAAACAAGAAATCTACTGTTTCCAAATAATCACTGACAAAAAAAGAAGGCACGTATATTGTTTACCAGTATGCTTACCGTTCAACCATATATGTACAAGAGATGTTTCTGAATGGTTGTTTGTTTTGTTTTGTACAAATGTTTTTTTTTAAAGAAAAAATATATATACAATACGATATTTTATATTTGATTTATCATAAATGGTAAAAGGAAGGACAAGTACACTTCTTGTACGAAGGAATGTGCAAGGAATAATTTCCGAATGGGTGGTAGTGTGTTTTACAAACAAATATGCATACTTTTACAATGTCCATGCACAAAACTACAATACCTGAAACTGCTTAGGATTAAGCTTTTTTCTTAATGAAACATACATGTGTAGTACGATACTTTACATTATGTTTGGTTATTCATTATGTGATGAAATGGTAGTCATTCAGAAAATGTACCTTGTACATGGAACGGTTGATTAATATGATATTTTACATTTGATTTATCATAACTGGTAAAGAAAACAAGTGCACTGTTAGACAGTACCATTACCACTTGTATTATGTACAAGGAATAATTTCCGAAGGGATGGTAGTGTGTTTTACAAACAAATATGTACACTCTTACAATGTCCATGCACGAAATGCCAACACCTGCGATATTTTGTGTTTATGGTTACAGTGCATTGAAGCTGGAAGCCTAATATGCATTTAAAAAAAATCAAGTTCGTATAATTAACTATAAGTATATATTTTTGACTCAACAGGCAAAATTAATAAAATTTGAATAATGTGTGATGATCACGATGCCAAACTTTAAAAAGTACATAGATACAATATTTCTCCTTCAAACTTACATGTGATTTCTGATTTGCAGTACGAATTTATAATATGAAATACGAAATGGGAAAATTATTTTTGCTGTAGAAAGAAATCGAACTAGTGTACGTTTTGCGATGGTATGCAAATAATGTGTTCAAATCGGTTTGGGATAACCTTTCAACACAACAGCTGGCATACGCAATTTCACCATCTTATTTCCGACACAACACAATGCGCTGTTAAGTACTTTAATGAAGCAAAAGAGTGCCTTTAGATTTAACGATGACATTAGAGGTGTGTTAGCCTTAACTATGGTTGGAGAAATGCCTCGATGTGCTAATGTAGCGTTAACTTGATTTAACGCTTCTTTAAAATTTAACACGCGTTGAGCGAACCGGGCACAAGAGTTATATGGGAGAGTTAACACATTAATTTTATGGAAAAGAGTTCTACATGAATAAGTTTTCTTTACTCAAGCTATGATTCTTATAGCTCTTTTTTTTAATCATAAAAGGGTAATTCCATGTCAAATAAACTAATAAAAAATAAATTTTGGCATTTGATGTCATGGATTTGACTAATTTTTGGTATACATGTTTCTTATCATCTGATATATAGAAAATATTTTCATGTTGCCGGTTTATGAGTTATTGAATTTTGAAAATTGATAAAATTGCCCAAAAACTGCTCACTGCTGAAATTTTAATTATGATTTGCAAGAGACCTGTTTCAACTACAGGGCTGGGCATGGTCTTATTTTAAGGGTTATGAAGAGGGCTTTCATTTGATATACAACATGCTTGTTTTTTTGTTTTTTTGCGAAAAAAAAATTAAAAGGTGTTTCAAAATTTTATTTTACAATTTCCAAAAAAAAGAAATTTTTAAACATTTTGCACATATTGGTACATATCTACTGAAGGTTCAGTCGAAATTTCGATATGGTATCTCTATATTGATCTATATATTGGTATATCTACATTTCAGATGATAAGAAACCTGTATACCAAAATTTAGCCAAATCCATGGCATCATATGCAGTGGTTGATTTGACATGGAATTACCCAAAAAGGACATTGGAGTAGCCCTTGTTACGCCAAACCTAATTAGTACAGTTAGAAGCTTCACCAAATACTATTTATGAGAGAAACTATTATTTGAAAAGTAGTAGCAAGAAAAACACTTTAATTTCGAAGTAATTACGGTTCATGCAATTTTTTTACATCATTCGATTTGTGTTTGTGTCTACGATCAGATAATTCAGAGTCTTACGGCATGTTTTCTGGAGAAGAATTGTTTTCTTCAATATATTTGTATATGATTCTTTGCTAACAGCCGTTCGTTTACTTGGGTCAAGGGGTAAACCTTTTCGAAGACACCGAAATGTCAACTTCCCTTTTTCGTTGTACACCCTGGACTGCATTTTGCAAACTAGGGAGCCTTTGGTGTACAATCCTCCACCTGCCCTTGATGTGTGTGTCGGCTGTAAATCAAGAAGAGCTGCTCACTGTGAAGCTACTTTTTAAATCACACAATTCATCCTGTAAATAATATTTGGCGAAACTTTTAAGTGTGCTTTTTAGTTTCCTCAAGCTTCAAACTCACTTCCACATTTGTTCCCAGTAGATACTTCCAATACTTCTATAAAACTGCAGAAGTTATTAAACATTCAGAACCATTACTAAAAGTTAAAAACTATTGCCTTGTTTAACTGTTTATCTTTGTATAATTTGGGCCCGTTGACCCACTGTACCCCTCGAGAGTTATGTTGACCTTTTGTTTGAAATCGACGGGTTTAGACTTTTTACATTATATAAAATAGGTTCCAGTACACAAAAAACATAAATGAAGGGCTTGTGTGTAAAACATGGTAAGTGACATTTTGGTCATTAAGAAGATAGGTTATTAGAATCTATACTGTAGATAAATTGTTTTCGTGTTGTGTTTACCAATTTCAGAAGGCTTCACTGAGTCCAATGCAAATTGTATGCCGTGGCAATTTCACTCGAAAATTGAAGGATGGCATATTTTACTTTGTAACTAAAAAATGACCAAAATGTCACTCACCATGTTTTACACCAGAGCCCTTCAAATAACGGAGGTATGGTCAGACTAAGTAAAACCTGCCATCTCGTAGTATTTTCACAGCTTTTTATTAGTAAAACCGTTTGTGTGCATGCTAGAATAGTGAGAGAACATGTCCGAAATTGCTATAAATGCCAAACTTACCACTCCTAACTTAATGATGTAAAATGCTGGCCCCCGTGGTGGAGGAGTTAGCATGTCGTGCTATGATGCAAGGAGTCCTGGGTTCGAATCCCAACCTGGGCATGAATGTTTGTGAGTGTCCATTCATCAAGTCATCCCCATCTTCACAAATTAGACAAAAGTGGCACAAATGCGAAGTAAAATATAACAAATCAGTTAGTCACTAATGATGTAAAATTATAGCTGCTGTTGTGGAATGTCGTGTTGGGTGCTGTATTTACTTCCGCGAAACCTTCAGGTACTGTTCTGCTTCACCGTAAGGTAACAGGCATACTTTACTTCACAATAACATATTTCTGCCAGCTAAAATTAACTGAAAATGTTTACAAACAACATAACATTCGTATACCATGCAAAATATTTCAATTTCTTGGGGAGGGGTTACAGAGGGTCAAGGGTATTGCATAATTTTGTATTCATTAAAATACGTGAGCTCTAAATTTAAAAGTGGCCACACTCTCAGGAATAGGTGCTAACACTGTGCATGTGTTATCAGGCAGTGAGCATTGTCAGTTGGGGTCCATGTCGATGTGTGGAGTGCCAAAAGTAGTAGGTGCAGCGAGAGCAGTATACAAAATGGTGTTAATTTCAACCTCATACATACACAATAGCACTTGCTGTACTGACCACTTTTGGTACTCCACGTATCGACATGGGCCTTAGCTGACAATGCTCACTGCCTGTTAGCTAGAGGCAAGTACAGTTCGTTTTTCGAGGAAAACATAAAATGTGAAATAACATGCTATAATGTTCATTTTTCATGTTTCTGAAAGTTGTGAGGTGCATTTTTACTACCCTGTTTTGTCATGAAATGATGCAAACGAATTGCAAAATGTGAAATTGACTCTTAAATACGAAATTTAGAGTTTATTTACGGACGTGACACTTTCTAAAGTTTGAGTTAACGGAAAATTGATTCATTCTGCTGTAAATATTTGAGAAGCAAAAATGGGACACTTTATACAGGAATAAACTTAATATTCCAGCAACTGCATAAATGTGCTATTAGATGTTTATTTTGTTTAATAAGTTCAGTTTTTAAATCAAATTTAGGATTATATACAGAATATTAAAACCAAAATATCATTTTATATACTGCTTATTCACTACTATAACAGCAAAATTTAATTTTATTCACTACCACTTTTACACCCAAAATTGGCTCTGTTTTTGTACCGAAATTTTGCTTTTTTATTTACCAAAAATGTGTGCCTCTACTTATAGCACATGCATGGTGTTATCACCTATTGCCACTTTTAAATTTACAGCACACTTATGTAAGTGCAAAGTATTGTCTAGGTCCATTCATAATACTCATTTCTTCAATTGGAAAATTTTCAGTTCTATTTCTAAATGCATGTAAAAGTTATATGGTTGCTTGTTCTAACTCTGTATTCTTGGCTTGTTCCAGTGAGTATGGAAATCTGAGTCCAGAATTCTATTCAGCTGTCCAGTGTGCACTGTTTGGCACTTTCACCGGGTCCCTGATTGGAGGCTTTATAAATTCTCGAGAAGCTTACATGACCTTCGTTGAGAGGAATCAAGCAACGGCTTTTACTAGCACTAGGGAGGCACAGGTAGGTGAGTTTGTTCTTGGTTACAGTATTTACAATATGCATATGAAGCAAAACTCAGAGCGTGTTGTTATTAGACATGTAATACAGTGCGTACATTTTAAAACTGGCTCTGAGCACAAATATGAGAAATGTTACAATATAGTGATCTGCGCATGTAGTACCTTACAACAAATGTTGGAAATGATGTCCTTCTTCCAGGATACACATGTCCTGACACCTTGCCATATTCCTAGCAACCTTATGGAGTACTTCTGCGGTGATATTCTGAATGGCAACAGTAATGTGATGCTTCAGCTCTTCTAAGGTGTATGGATTATGTGTGTATACAGTTTGTTTCAACAACAGAACCCAGAGGAAGTAGTCTGGACTTGAGAGATCGGGAGATATGGTGGGCCATAGTCCTTGTGAAATAATCCTGTCGCCAAAAAATTCCCTTAACGTCGCCATAGTTGATTTAGACGTATAGGAAGTTGCACTATCCTGTTGAAACCAGCACATTCGTTCATCAGGTTTGAACCATTCAAGAAACTGCATAATAATGTCTTGGTATACCACACACCTTAGAAGAGCTGAAGCATCACATCACTGTTGCCATTCAGAATATCACCGCAGAAGTACTCCATAAGGTTGCTAGGAATAAGACAAGGCGTCTGAACATGTGTATCCTGCAAGAAGGACGTCATTTCCAACATTTGTTGTAAGATTTGTAACATTTGCGCAGATCACTATATTGTAACATTTCTCATATTTGTGCTCGGGGTCGGTTTTAAAATGTACGCACTGTATAATGCAGAAATTTACTTTTAGGGAATAGTGCGGTGATTTGAAAGAACCAGTGGCATGGCATTACTTTTTCAAAACTGTTACCGGCCATCAGAAATTATCATCTTCCACCAAGAAAAATGTCTTCGATCTAGATTTTTGTTCATTTCGTTCTGTTTTTGCAATCTGCTCAGTGATTTAGCCACTTATCACTCATGAGAAAGTTACCGCGAAAATCCAGTAAATAGTGGTCAAGACTTGCCAATTCTTCATCTCTGTTTCTTTGCAAAGAAGTGGAAAGGGGAAGAAGAACCACACATTTCTCGGGTCTGACATTTGTGCGGTCAGCAGATGACAGAATTCCGCTCCCCCAATGGTGGAAGGGAAGATCTGTACGTACTACTTTGGAGCAAGGTTTGTCCAAATCATGAATTGCACCAGGTACTTATCTTTTCATCTATTACGTAAACTGTCTCAGTTGTAGTTAGTAGTTAAATCCAGCCTTGGGTTTGCGGTCTAGCTCTAGTTGCTTCAGAAAAATAGTATCACTGTTTTAGGCGGGATTTGGCTCTTTTCTGCCAATCCAATGTGACAACATTGGCCTGTGTCCGGCAGGCCTGACCGGTAACCCGGTCCATAGACATGCATATGGATAACCCCATAGCAAACTCCAATTTGAATCTGAACTTGGGCATGAGTGTTCTTTGTGGATGTATTTTCATCAGTTTTATCACTCATCCCCAAATTTGCAATTTGCCAAAAGTGACAGAAATGCAAACTAAAATAAAAACCAAAAATCAATCAGTGGTTACAAGTGTTCGATGTGGGTTTGCTTTGGTCTGTTTTTTTTGGTTTGTTTTTTTTGTTCGGTACTGGGATCAGAAAAAAAGAACTTCCTTTTCCAATCCTGACTTTGGAAAATTCCAAATGATCATGCCTTAGAGGTGTTTAATTCCTGATGTGCACTGTAACTGTGTGAAATTTCTTGGAAATGTCAGTTTTTATTGCAGAAATGCAAAAATATCTACACTGAAATGCATATTTGAATGCAATTTATCCATTTTTCAAATTATTTTTAAGTAGAAATCAAGAAGCATGCACCATTAAAAATAATTAGCCCTATTCTTTTAATAATGGGTGAAGGATTTTTGGACACGGCCTTCTCCAGTCTTTGGCCATCAAAAAATACAAAACCAATATAGATTTTTTAGGGCTGAGCCATTGTACCAGTATCGGAAAGAGTTAGTTGGATTTTATTTATCGATACCAGTCAATGTTTTTTCTTGATTTTAATCGTTCGCAGGTCTGCAACAAATCCAAAAATTATGTTTCCATTGATTTTGTACCAATGTTATGTGAAAAACCTGTATTTTTTGAATCCATATTGATGTATTTTTTTAATATTTTAAAGCAAAACTTGTAACTGGAAAAAATAAATATGCTGACCAAGGCAGTAATTTATTGTATTAAAAACATAAACTAAACATAACGTTTCAACCTTCTAGCAAGGTCTTCTTCAGACTCTTTATCAAGTAGAAAATTAACAAGATTCAAAAACAGGGCATTATATATACACAAACATTACTCTCTCCAGACTATTAGAAAGTTGTTATGGAATAGCGAAGAATGCAAACAAGAAAAAGGAAAACAGAGAAGAGGAAGAGGAAGGGATTATCTACGAAGTAAAATATAAAGAATGTCAGTGTGTGTACATAGGAGAAACGAAAAAGAGGCTGAAAGACAGGTTGAAACAACATAGGGATGATGTACGACTGAAGAGAGAGAGAGAGAAAAATGCGATATTTAAACACACGAGAGAAACAGGACATGACATAGAGTGGGATGACGCTAAGCAGATAGGAAGGGAGAAGAGAATGCTAGTGAGAAAATGTAAGGAAGCCAAGGAAATAGATAAGAAAGGTGAACAAGACACAATGAACTGGAATGGGGGACTGAAGTTAAACAAAGAATGGAAGAAGGTGTTAGAAAGAGTGGAAAGGACAAGAGAGAAAGAGGAGAGGAGAAGGAAGAAAAATGAAGGAAAAAGAGCGTGAGATATAAAGCCCAACCACATTCTATATGGAAGTAAATATGTTTAGCCTTTTAGGTGAAAGTACAGTTGACAAGGGAAGCCACCTGGTAGAAAGTTCCATAACAACTTTCTAATAGTCTGGAGAGAGTAATGTTTGTGTGTATATATAATGCCCTGTTTTTGTATCTTCTTACTTTTGTACTTGATACAGAGTCTGAAGAAGACCTTGCTAGAAGGTTGAAACGTTACGTTTAGTTTCTGTTTTTAATCAAATAAATTACTGCCTTGGTCAGCCTATTTATTTTTTCATAATCATGGAAACAAGGCTTAATGGTGTTATAATTGTAACTGGAGTGGAATGCTCACCAACTAATATTAATCAATGTTTTGAATAACTTTTAATTGTTACAATTTTCAAGCATTGGTATTGGTGGGAATCATTAAGGGTATCTGTATCGGTATTAGTTGAAAGTGGTATTGACTCGGCTCTAGATTATACTCCATATGTTAATCAACTAAATCATAATGACGTTTACGATTTGTTTCCAGAAACAACTTCAGGACAAGTTTACAGTGGCGTTTGGCAAGGGTGCATTTAGATGGGGCTGGAGGATTGGACTGTTCGCTGGATCGTACATGTAAGTGTCTTGATTACTGTTAGCAATTTTATAACTAAATTATAATATCCGTAAAAGAAATGGCCTGTCTTTTTTAAAAAAATGCCCAAGAGAGTTTAAATTTTGATGAATATTGTAACATTAACTTCCAGAGGACAGCCGATTTCAAGCGAAGCCACCCAAATTATGGCATTCGGGGTGGCTGGTTTCGATCAAATTAACCTCCACATGGCAGTAATTGACACCTCATACCTTGAAAACTACACACAATATTTCAGTTCTGTCTTTATTGTTCATTTGTATGCCTGTGAAGCAGTGGTTCTCGACCTCTTTCAGTCCGGGACCCACCTTGAAGGATATTCCACTTCATGGGACCATAAGCATGGGATCCAGCAGAATAACTTGTAGGAGTGTGCACCCAGTTTATGATCATATTTTTGCTAACATTGAGTAGATTAAGAATCCCTCTTTTACGCTTGCTTAAACAAATTACACATACTTCATTCTAGACAAGTAAATATGTAATTTAAAATACTAATTTGCTCTAGTCTAACATGTAACTAAACACACATGATGAAGTTGAGAGTTTCCGGTTAAAAGCAATGGTAGAGCGTGAATAACAGAAATGTAGAATTTAGACTACGTACAACACAAGTTGAATTTAAATTGTTTAAACAATAGATCTTGGTAATTTAAATGTAATTGGTTCTTAGAATATAGTAAATAAATTTTCGAGTCCGACTTCGCGACCCACCAAATGCCCCCTCGGGACCCAGCAGTGTGTCGTACCCCATAGGTCGAGAAACGATGCTCTAAAGGTATTACATACTCGAATTACAAAACAATATATCCATTGTCAATAATGAAATTGTTTCCGTAAACTGGCAACACTGCTGCTCTTATGTATTGTTTTTTTCACAAGTAGTATCATTCTGTTTTTAACAAAACTTGCCTGGTTGTGGAAGTGTACCACTGCAACATACTACATTTTTTTAAATTCACTTCGGTGCCCCTGTGGCAATGCCGAATGCCAATTTTTTTTTAAAAAAATCAATTTGCTTCTTCTTTCTTTAACACTAATTATTGAGAGGCAAAAGGTATAAATTCCTCTTCCGCTAAAAGCTCTGTCTTTCTGAAGAGAAACAAAACTGATTTCATATCTCTACGACAATTAGTTGTCGAACTACAATTTTTTTGTGCATCGCGGCAAGTTTGAAAAGAGTGCACTTAAAAAAAGTTCCCACCCGAAGAGACTCCCACTGTCTAAAGTTGCAGAGCAATCTGTAATCCAGAGCTAAACTTGTTAAAATGTTTTCTGTCCAAACATTGTCATACTCAAGTATGTCCATGTTAATTTTTCATGTGTGTGAGATAGTCTGTGAAGCGACTTAATTTTTTTGTTCCATCTTATTGTGTCTGTGTGGCTTCTAAGAAGAGAAATAAATCTCCTTATGTTCAGTCTGGCGTATTAATCATTATGCATATGCAGTATCAGGTTTGTAATGGCTGCAAATTTTTAACAAGTTATGGGCCCAGCCCAGGTGTTCAAAAACTGTGCTGCAATGTACTTTTGAGTTGTTTCATCACAGTGGAAAATTTTATCGTAAATTTTGTGATGTACTCATGACTGATCACATGATATGATAATGCATGTAGTGCTTGTGAAGCTTTGAATCAAAATTTTGTGCTGTGTGATTTTTCTTGTACTGAAATTACGGTGACAAGAAAATTGAAACAAATTCGATACTACATACACTAAGAACAATGACGACTCCAATCGTGATTAATATTGGTGGACAACCGAACGTCGAGAAACTGGAAGGTGTTAAGAATTACGCCACGTGGAAGTTCTTAATGAAATTAACTCTGATCGATTGTGGTTTATGGGACTGCGTCGAAGCTACTACTCCAGTGGATCCAGTTCGAGACCAGAAAGCATATACCAAGGTTTGTTTGTGCATACATTCTTCTTGCTACCCACATGTTAGAAATGCGCAAAGTGTGAAGGCAGCATGGGTAATCTGAAAGCAGCTTACGAACCAGGGTATAAGTAGGCACTTAGCAATTAAAAGAAGACTGGCCAGAGTGCGTTATGAAGATTTTCCTTCAATGGACTTGTACCTGGGTGAAATCATCTCATTGCAACAACAGTTAGCGGACGTGGGATGCAGTATCGATGATGAAGAAATCACTGAAGTTATGTTGATTGGATTGCCTGAAGAGTTTAATCCTTTGGTAATGGGTGTTGAAGGAACCCAGACGAAACTTACAAGCAAGTTTGTGAAGTCACGGCTCATGCAGGGTGATTTTCGACGAAGTGAAATTGTTTCCAAGGATTCTGCATATTTAGCTTCAGAAGAGAAGGGCCCATTTGTGCCTATTTGCCATCATTGCAAGAAGGAGAGCCACATAAAGCCAAGATGTCCTCAACTACAGAAGTCTAAGAAGCGGATGAAGAAACCTACAGTTACGAAGCAAGAACCAAGTTCTTCGCAACACAATAGTTCATTGTTGTTGACTACCCACAGTGCTTACGCCAGTAAAATGTTTAATGATGATGACTGGTTACTGGATTCAGGGTGTACTTCACATATGAGTAAACGTAAAGATTGGTTTGTTAATTATTCAAATTCTAAATCATCTGAAATTTTACCAATGCAAATTATCAAAAGTTGATAAGTAATGGAATTGGTGATGTGAAAGTAAATGTCAAAAATAATGTGCAGAAGTTAATATCTGAAGTGATGTATGTTCCAGATAGTACAGCTAATTTGTTGTCTGTTAACAAAGTTACTGAAAAAGGTTATGTTATGCTTTTTGATAAGAAAAGGTGTAGTGGGTACAATGTATCTGATATTGAGATTAAGGCTATTATAAGTTAGACCAGGCTGAAAATTTGTCCATGATGAATTTAAACAATACAACTGTAAATTCTCTTGAAAATTGTGAAGAGACAGTAACTATGTTGTCAGTTAATTCTTCACAAGATGTATGACATAAACGTTCAGGTCATTTGAGTCTAAGAGGAATGATATCATTGAGAGATAATTTAGCTGATGGAATATGTTTTCAGGATGACACCCCAAAACCATGTATTCCTTGCATTGAGGGGAAACAGAAAACTGCATCTTTTCCCAAGGGAATGGTAAAAAGAGCTAAACGAAAACTAGAGTTAATACATTCCGATGTTTGTGGACCAATGTCCGAATCAAGTTGGGATGGTGCACGATATTTTGTTACTTTTACTGATGATTATACTTGGAAGAGTTTTGTATATTTTCTCAAATATAAGCATGAAGCATTTGAAAAATTTGTAGAGTTCAAAGCTTTTGTAGAAAATCAGCGTAATTTAAAAATCAAGAAATCAGATAATAGTACAGAATACTGTAACAAGAAATTTTCTGCATATCTCAGTGAACATGGTATAATCCACGAGACAAGTGTTCCGTATACTCCGCAACAAAATGGAGTTGCTGAGAGACTAAACAGAAAAATTGTAGAAGAACAATTGTAGAAAAAGCTAGAACCATGCTTCATGATGCTAATCTCAGTAAGAGATATTGGGCTGATACAATTTCAACAGGTGTATACCTGAAGAATGTTTGAATTAAAGATGCTACTCCAGAGGATATGTGGACAGGACATAAAGTTAATTTAAGTCATCTTCGTGTATTTGGTTGTACAGCATATGTTTTGACGCCAGAACATAGTATCAAGATGAATAGTAAGTCGAAGCCATACATTATGGTAGGATACTATGAGTTTACAAAAGGTTATAGATTAGCTGATGCTTCAAATCCTGGTAAGATTATTACAGCAAGAAGTGTTATATTCCTGGAAAATGTTGCAGGATCATGTGTCGATGGGACAGATGTCAACACTGACATGTCTTCCGATGTAATTTTACCTCTGACTGTACAGATACCATTTAATGAATCACAAGTTAAAAACAATGACAGTCAAAATGTTGTAGATAGTAATGTCAGTGAATTATCAGAAGTAACAGATTCAGAAACTGCTGAATGTTCAAATGTAGATAGTAATTTATTTCAAAATGTAGAACAAGAAAATGGTAGACCTGTTAGTTAGAAATAAGCAATTACCAATTTGGACAGGGGATTATGATTTATCCGACACATCTTTTATGAGTTTTGAAGAGCCTGTAAGCTTTGCAGATGCCACAACATGCAAAGAAAATTCCAAATGGAAGAGAGCGATGGATGATGAGTATAAACCATTCTTGAAGAATGAAGTTTGCAAATTAGTCGATCGTCCAAAGAACCAGAGTGTAGTTAATTGTAAATGGGTATATAAAGTAAAAACAGATGTAAATGAGACATAGATAGATGCAAAGCTAGATTAGTAGCACGGAGCTTTACACAACGATACGGTATCGATTATGAAGAGACGTTTGCACCTGTTGTAAGACACTCTACTCTCAGAATATGGACATAGAGCATATAGATATAAGTACTGAGTTCCTGAATGGTGATTTAAATGAGACAATTTATATGGAACAACCACAAGGTTATCAGGTTGATAGTAAAGTCTGTCTACTCAAAAAGAGTTTGTATGGTCTAAAACAAGCAAGTCGAGCTTGGAATCAGAAAATACATGATGTGTTAATCAAAATTAAATACAATCAATCAAAATGTGAACCTTGTGTGTATACAAAATGTATAAAGGGTAAAAAGATGATTGTAGCATTATATGTTGATGATATTTTTGTATTTAGTGAAGATGCATGTGAAAAACAAATGTTGCCCAGTTGATCAATGTACTGAAAGAAAATGTTGATGTTAAACTTTTGGGACAAGTAAGACATTGTCTAGGAATGGAGGTTGACAGGAATAAGAAACTAAATACTCTGACTTTATCTCAGAAGTATACTAAACAGTTGCGTACACGTTTTGGTATGAATAATTGCAAAACAGTTTCAACTCCCATGGAGCTAAATGTAAAGTTAGAAAAAGCTGAGAAATGTGAAACCAAATTTCCCTATCAGCAATTGGTAGGTAGTCTCATGTATCTGGCAGTTTGTACACGACCAGATATTGCTTTTGCTTGTAGTAAACTCAGTCAATTCAATGATGTAAGACATTGGGTTGCAGCAAAAAGAGTTTTCAGATATTTGGCAGGTGCACTATATTATAAACTTAAGTTTCAAAAAGGTGGAAATGAAGTAAAAGTGTACAGAGATGCTGACCGGGCTAATGATTTGGTAGATTGTAAGTCATACAGTGGTTTAGTTGTAAAATTTGGAGGTTCAATTGTAAATTGGGAATTGAGGAAACAACGAACTGTTGCTTACTCAAGTACCGAGGCAAAGTATTATAGTTTGGGTGATGCCGCCAAAGAGGCACAATTCATGAAAAATTTATCAGAGATAATTCATATTAAAGTGCCAATTACAATTTTTAATGATAATTTAAGTGCTCATAAAATTGTTGAAAATTTTCAGGACCATAGGCGTACAAAACACATTGATGTACATCATTATATCATGTATGCATATTTGAGTAAGGGGAAGTGTTAAAATGTTTTGTGTCCAAACATTGTCATACTCAAATATGTCCATGTTAATTTTTCATATGTGTGAGATAGTCTGTGAAGCGACTTAATTTTTTTCTTCAATCTTATTGTGTCTGTGTGGCTTCTAAGAAGAGAAATAAAACTCCTTATGTTCAGTTTGGCGTATTAATCATTATGCATGTGCAGTATCAGATTTGATTAATGGCTTCAAATTTTTAACAAAACTGTTGTATCATTTTATACATGGTGATATTTGTAGGGGGAATGAATGTGAAATGTTGCTTTAAACCCTTATTATGCACAGTTTAAGAAGCCTACACCAGGTATTGAACCTGGGGCCTTTTGATTGCAAGGCAATGATAATACCACTAAATCATCAGAAAGGCAGTAGGTGAGAAGTCTGTTTACTATAACTTCCTACACCTTAAAAAAGTCACGAGTCACCACTGATTTAGGATACAGTTTTCAAATAGTTTTCTGTTTGGAAATTAGTGTAATTATATTTGTATTACTTATTGAAAATTAGCTAATTACAGTATATTTGTATTAGGTATGTTGTTCTTATTCCACATGTTATTTTCCGAGGTTAGCTTATGTAACTGATTTTTTTTTAAAATTTATTTTGTAGGCTCATTAGCACTACCATATCTGTTTATCGTGGCAAGTCGAGTGTGATGGAGTATATAGCAGCAGGTGCCATAACAGGGGCATCATACAGATTTACCCTAGGGCCTCGAGGAATCCTGGTTGGAGGAGTCGTAGGTGAGGATATTTTAGTCAATATATGTTCTCCCTGATCTGTCTTAATGTTGCATTTAGTACAAAGTTTAAACTGTGGACTGTTCCATGGTAGAAGCCGTGGTAGCTCGGTTGTTAGGGCGTCTGACTACCATGCAAGAGACCCAGGGTTGATTCCCAGCAGGGGAGAACCGGGATTTTTCCACCTGTTCAAGCAGCTCCGTCATCCACCCAGCATCGTATAAAGTGGGTACCTGGAGGAAACTCTGGGGGGTAATGGCGGCCAGGGGCATGGGGCTCATCACATCACCCCCACCTTCGGCCGTGATCAAGAAAGTGTGGGGCCCTAACTCCATGCCCCCTATATGCCTTCATGGCATGGTGCAAAGCACAGGGGAGCACTTTACCTTTACCTTTTACTGTTCCTTTTACTGGACGTGGGTGATGTCTGGCCTGATGAAAGTAATGATTGACTTTTCTTTACAAAATCCGTTTATGCACAGAAGGACTAATCAGAACGATCTACAGTTTAAAATGGGATCCTACCCATTATTTGCCTCCACGGGGTATCGAACCATGAACCCCTTGATTAGAAGGCGACAATGTTACCACTCTACCATTTGGGAGGCCCAAAAGGAATTATTGAATTAGGTTGATACATTTTGATTATTCGGTAGCAACAGAACATAAAAAAAAATTGAATGACTGAAAGGTGTACCTAGTGTTTTTTTTTCTTGTATTAACATCGCCTCAGCATTAAGAAGATAAGAGTCTCCCCCCCCCCCCCCGAAAATGAATTATGCTTTTTCATAGAAAAAGCATAACAGAATTTCAAAATCGTGATAATAGGGCTGAGTCAGTAGTGATATGAATGCCAATTTCCACCTATACCAATACTTGAAAATTGTAACGAACTGAAAATACTTCCACGTATTTATAAATTTCAACATTTAACTTCCCTCTGCAACCATACCATATCGATTTACCCATGTTTTTAGTCATAATTTCACACGAGATAACTATTTAATTACGAAATTTTCATTATACTTAGACAAAAGTACCACATGGCATTTTTCCGAATCCCACAGTCTCCAACGAGAAATATTGGTATTGGCCTGTGTGACAGCATTAATTGAACAATCCTTACATTGCATCTTTATAATTATTAGGATCTGCCCTTGGCCTCATTGGTGGATGCTTTACCCTTGCCCTGATGAAGCTTTCTGGAACAACCATGGAGGACGTGAGATTTTGGCAGTACAAATGGAAGAAGGGTTACAGTGGGTACGTATGTACATTCCTAGCATGAATATATATTAGTCTTTTTCATCAGATTAGTGTTACAATTGTCCGGTGAGACTAGTGTGATTTCTAGGGATGGGACAGATGATCGGTACTCTATCGGTATTGGACAGTATAGGCATATCGGTGTGTCCTTTTATTGATAAAATTACGATTATTATACCAATTGGATATATCTATAAACATTTTTTTATGCACAATCTCTATGCAAACTTTTTAAAAAAGTAAATGTCTACATATGCAACTTCTTTTGAACTGCCGTCGCCCCGAAACATGCATTTATTGAGGTCAATGATCCATTCTGGTTCTTCCAAGAACCATTTCAAATTTTATATCGGATCAGTAAATTTTATATCGGTACTTCATCGGTATCGGCCCATCCCTCTAGGGCAAGAATGTATAGCCGTGCATAAGCACACTTGAGCCTCACTCCCTGGGGAAGGGGGGGAGGGTAAAGGCAGTTGGAGCTTGGTGCTGATAGCATCACCTTTACTATGACCAACATCGAGAAGTTGCAACTTTGTCACAGTAGTGTACAAGATGAAACTCGCACAAGAATATTTTTTTTCTTTTTTTAATACTGTTTAGAAATTGTCTGCTTATTTTAAAACTGAAATGGATAATGTTTCATATCAGTGCATACTGCTGTGGAAATGTAAATAATAGCAAGAGCTCCAGTTGATGCCAGTGTGACTGCCACATAGAACTGGGGTCAATTCCTATTTGGGGGGAGCCAGATCATACTAATCCAGAGGCACAACGACGGATTTTTGTTTTGAGGGGCAAGTACCAGGATAAATGTACCAATAATAATTTTAATAATAATAATGCTAATATTAATAACGTTAATAATATTATTATGACATTATTATTGTTATTAATTTGCTTTATTTTACTTCACTTCTTCTTGTGCCACTTTTGGCTAATTTGCGAAGATAGGGATGAGTGATTATGGTGAAATTGATGAATGGACACTCACAAACATTCATGCCCAAGCCATGATTGGAACCCGGAACTAACATTATTATTATTAGTAGTAGTAATAGTAGTAGAGATGGAACCGATTAATTGGTACTCTAATTGGTATCGGCTGATATAGGCATATCGGTGTATCGGTTTATTGGTAAAATTACCGATTATTTTACAGATCTGATATATCGATAAATATCTGATAATTTAGTGCAAAATTCTGCGATTTTGTTGTAATTTTTATGGATAATCTCCATGCCCTATTTTCTAAAAAAGTAATTGTCTAAATATTCAACTTCTTTTTCACTGCAGTTACCTTGAAACACACATATATTGAGGAGGTCAATGAACCTTTTAGGTTCTTCAAGGACCATTTCTAATTTTATATCGGATCGGTAGAATATCGGTTATTGGTATCGGTGAATTTTATATCGTTACTTTATTGGTATTGGCCAAAATTTCATATCAGCCCATCCCTCATAAATTATGCAAAAAGGTGGTAGAAGTTGGTGCTAAAACATTTGTGTTCGAACAAACGATTTGAATTATTTTTTGAACACATTCAATTTCACATTAATAATGGAAAACAAGCATACAAACTATTTTTGAAAGACAGAAAATGCTTGATAAATGCATTCCAAATATAATTCTTCTTTACATTAACATGTATAACTTTCAAGCACGAAATATGTTTCACACATATGCAACATGGAGCAACGTGGACACTAGATTGTGTGCATATTCAAAGTTTCTTTAATGCATATTATATACAACATATATTTTTTAAATACATTACACAACCAATTCATCCATCTCACAATAAACCAAGAGCAAAAATGATATAATTGTCTCTCAAATGTGCACGCTCTCTTTCCTCAAAACAATTGTTCATGCATTTAAGACAAAAATCAATTAAGAGAAGTGTTAGTTCTCTGTTTGGGTATTTACAATGCACTACAGAGAACAATGATACAGTGCAAGCGAAGCAAGCAAGAACCTTTTTGGATCCAATATCTTTCCAGGCTGAAATCAGTATTGATTTAATAGGGTGCAAATAATTTCACAGGACGCCAATGCATTCTCTCTTTTACAACTTTTGTGCCTCCCCGATGGTGCAGTGGTAACATCATCGCCTTGTGATCAAGGGGTCCCAAGTCCGATACCTGGTGGAAGCACATGGCACAGTGGTTCGGATCCCACTTTAAACTGTAGGTCTAGTCGCGATTAGCCTTTCTGTGCGTAAAGCCTACTTAAAACCACAAATCAATCAATTTTACAACTTATTTTCATTTAGATCGGCATCCAGGGCCGACTCCCGCCGCCTCCTAACTACGGTCCTGAACTTGATAAGAGCAAGGAAAGAAGGGATTGCGAGGGAAGCAAGCAAGAACATTTTATGAATAGTGTTTTTATTTGCATACAATTTGAAGTTGTGGGTGGTAATTGCTCCCTGCACATATACTTGGCTGTCAATGTTTCGCCCCCCCCCCCCCCCAGAACTCGTTTCATCCAAGGTTAGGGGGGGGACAATGCCCCCTGCCCCCCCCCCTATGGATGTGCCACTGTACTAATCATGTTATGACAGATCCTAAGTTGTCGAGTTGTAAAACGTATAAAAATTAATTTTATAAGAGTTCAATCACACTGTACAAATTATAACTTTGGCCGTGTCCAAAAGGTGCAAGACCGTACTTGAAGCGAGCATCCTCCGAGTATGGTCTGCAGTGCGGTCTTGGAAGTCGTGAACTGAAAGTTTTTCGAAATTCACTTCAACTGCAGCGCCAAATACGATCAGAAGATAAAACTGAGGACACCTTGTTTTCACCGCATTTTAAACACTTGTTTTTCACCATAGAAATCACATAGCATTTTCAAATGTTCATACACATATATTTCCACACATTACAAGAACTTTAATCAACAACTTGCTGGCCCATAACGTATATTTAACCTGTGTTGCTGGCTTTGTACCTCTGTAATCTTAAGCAAATGAACAACGTGTGTGGAAATCACATGACCTAGTCAGCAACCATCTGTGCGGCGAGCTGTGTACTTCTGTACTTCTGTACTTGGCTCTTTGGAACTGTACTAGGTGATACTTCAAGTCTGTACTTTGTACCTTTAGGACACAGCCTTTGCAAGTAATTTGAAGAAAAGCCATATTGGCAATAACGCTGTACAAATTATAACTTTGCAAGCAACGTGAAGAAAAGCCATATTGACGATCATATTGTATAAAAGAGAGTAAGGGCAATGTAGAGAGATTCTGTGTCTTCTGATGGAAGCCGGAATTGTGAGTAGTTCGATGCATGTCAATCAGATTGTTTTTTTAATGAATTTGAAGCATGTTTGCATGTGAAACCAAATAAAAAAAAACTTGAAATCACTAACTACAGACTTGTTTCTGAAAATTTCTGTGAATTAGCATACTGTGTTTAAAGCCCAAGTAAGGAAGTTGATCCCTGACCATTCTCCTGCTGCAAGCAGTGCTACAAGGATTGTTAGGTGGTTACAAAGTCACTGGTTCAAATCCCAGTCTGGGGATGGGTGTACTTTGCAAGTGTCCATCATATCATCACTCATCCTGGTTTTCATGATTAGCCAAAAGTGGCGGAATGGTGGAGTAAACTAAACCAAATCAATCAAACTTTTAACTAAATAAAGATGATGACGTATTTTTTATTTAATTTTAGGGATTGAGTTGATTATGTCACTGATTTGATGAAAAAAAAAATAAAGTTCACTCACAGGGGTGTCAACTTTTGAAAACATGGGATATGCTCAAACACTTGACTTATAAATACGGAGAAACTAGTACTCACTTTTATCCACGAAGCTGTTTTTTTCTTTTCAGATTAATTTCAGTGGCCACTGCCACCATCCTCGTTGGAACTTGCTGTAGTGTTGCTTGGCATGAGTCTTTTGTTTGTAGTTCTCTGGCTGAAGACAGAATAACTCAACCTTCTAGTGAACAAGCTAAATAGCATCCACCCCAGGCTCAACTTCACCGTAGAACAAGAAAAACATAGTAAAATCAACTTCCTGGACATCACCAGCAGCCATGCACTTAACAAATTCACAACCACTGTCTACAGAAACCGGATGCAGGCAACCAGTACATACATGCTCTCTCTAGCCTTCCCCCAAGCAAAAAGCCAATGTGTGGCTGAACTTTTATTGAAGAGCCTTCTCCTACTGTTGCAGAGAAGAGGATCTACGAGAGAAGATAGCCATCATCACTGAAATAGTCCTGAAACATGGCTACACTGAAGCACAACTTTCCACTTGGTGCAGTAAGGCAGAAATACAGGTCAGACACCTAGCAGATGCAAAAAAAGCCCAACCCACTACTGGTCTTGCTAAACATATCAAATACAATAGTCATAAAATTCAAAAGGTTCAAATCAAACACACTGCCCACACGCTCGTAGACACCAAAATCAAGGGAACGCATGCCATAATGGACTTCCTGCACGAGCTAAACATCGATAGCGGGCAAGCGCACCACACTTGAATTCCCCTACTACAACATTTATCGCCTGGAAATAGCAGACGACACAGAACCGAACACACAGTTAACAATAGGGCACCTAGCGGCAGCCAGAGAACTACAAACAAAAGATGCACGCCAAGCAACAGTACAGCAAGTTCCAACAAGGATGGTGGCAGTGGCCACTGAAATTAATCGGAAAAGAGAAAACAGCTTCGTGGATAAAAGTGAGTACTAGTTTCTCCGTATTTATATACTACCGCGTCTCTCTTTTTCCCAATTATGAATTGACTTATAAGTTCACAAAAAAACTCGTAAATACACTTGTCATCATATTAATGCATATCAACAATGCATCCGCTTATTTGTTTTAAAAAAAACCTGTCATTTACTGATTTCAATAAGCACTCCACCACGAATCATAAATTAATAATAATAATAATAGCAAGTCAAATTATTGGGTGGGTTTGAGCCCCACGGACCCATATAAGTTGGTGCCACTTTATACTCAAGTATGTAATCTCTACATGGAATGTATGTGTGGAGTGAGGCATGTTACAGAAAGAAGATTAAGATCATGTCGTTCATTTGCATCTTGATGTACAAAAATGTAATCTTTCATTCCAGCGAGCTTCGTAGGTTGGCAAGGGAGAGGCATTATGAAGAAACTCCATTGTTGAGGGTTCATGACGAACAGTATGGCCGTCTCAATAGAAGCATCAATTCTTTAGATGAACTGGAACAGAAATCTGCTGATAAAGGAGACACTCTGAATATAAAATCTTGATAACTGCCTAGATCTAGTAACATTTATAGTGAAAAGGATACACTACTACATATGAAGTTGTGACTACTGTGTGAGATCGAGATGTACAGTAAAAAATAGAATTTGAGTGTAAATATTGTACATGTCATGTTGGAGGATTGATTATGTGACATAAGTGACCATTTTGCATGATTTGTATGTCTAAACGTGTATATACATATTATCTTTGTAACAGTGTGTTTTTTTTGTTTAACTTATCTGCGTCGTGCACAGAATTTACATGTGTTGGCTTCTACCGGGGGAAACATTCACAGCCCTGAACCTTAGAATCAACATTAACAAACACGACTCCTCCACCCAAAACCTGGTCTTCACTGTTGCCATTCATTCCATATTCCTTTCAACGACTGCTTCCAGGTAGTGATCATCCAACCCTTACCGCAATCCCTCTGTTACCCTGGCTGGTAACCCAAGAACACTTGTTCCAGACACCTCCTTGTAAATGACTAAGATTGGTGTCTATTTGGGTGCTACTAGTGGTATCAAGCAACAGTCATTTAAAACTCTAGGCCATAGCCGTTCAAGTTTCATTCACTGGTGGTGCGTGATTGCACAGATATAAGGTTTTGAAATCAGGTCATTCTTTTTGAAACACACTGTGCATCAATTAAGCAGTTCGGGAGTAAAACGTAATAACCCACAAAAGTATAAAACAGAAAAATGCAAGTGAAAGTTCGTCCATTGCATTGTAGCTTATGTATTACGTAGATGATCCTGTTTTGTATGTTAACGGCTACTGAATGGGCTTTGATCGCTAATGTGTCAGCAACAGGACCAAATATCTCAAATTTGAATGGAATGAGGGTTATCAAGTTTATGCTCCCGAGCCACTCAAGTTATTGACACAATTTTGATAATATATGGCATACTGGGTCTGATATCCCAAACTCTTCTCTCCCCCTTTTCATTTCTTTAATAATAATAATAATAAAAAGAGGAGGAAGCCAACATCAGACATTTTTAGCCAATGGAAAATACATTTACAGAGTTATGAAGATTATGGTATAGCCTGAAATCATACATGCGATATCCTGTAACCAGAATACTTTCTATTTACATCAGGTAGCCAGTCGTAGCCTGATGTCCACACTGTAAAGAAACATCAAATCCATTTTTGCTGCACCCTTGCCATCAACAAAAGACAGTCTCAAAACCAGACATGCTTCAAGAAGTAAGCAAGCCTTTTGTAAACATGAAACTGCATAAACGCATTGTTTACGACTTGTTTTGTTTTAGTAAAGTCTATATCGTGTATGCTTTTAGAAGGAATATGAGTTCAGCATACATGCAGCGAGTGCTATTGCGCTGTTGCCAAACTAACTGCTAGGGGAAGGAAAAGTCTGAGAATTTGCTGTGTGTCCAATATTCAACTATCTTGTACATGTATATAATCCTCTCACAATTGTTCTTTGTGGCGTATGAACGATAAAAGATAAGCAAATAATTTTACACTGCCCTTACTACGAAAATGCTGGACTCAGACTCGCAATGTTTGACAATGCCCACAACAATGAAGGGTCAATGAGTATATTAAAATGAAGACACGACAACTTAGCTGTGTCAACATGGTGGCAATGAAAAAAACAGACTGGAGGAAATGTAAGAGTAATTTTGTGTGTTTTGAAACATGCAGTTTCCCAGTGTTTCTTCAAGAAATTGTAACTCCGGCTGTAGGCAACTGAAATTTATCAGGTTCAAAATGTCTTTCCTCATCTTATGATGAACTCTGAAAGTGGCGAGTTCTATGAAAACTTCTTGCACGCAGAGAAATACAGAACACTGCATTTAACTTGGATGCCGCAGTTTCCTAACTACAATGTTGCACTCCTGCCATTGGCTGGTCACCATGGACAGGCCCGGTATTGCTTCTAAAACCATATGCCGTAAAAGTTTGGGTAACTTTTCCATGTGTGTAACCAAAATTAAGGTGGATTGCATGTGCAATTCCCATGGCGGACTTCTCTGTCAGTACACACTTCTCTATCCAGAGTTTGAAATCACGAGCCACAATTTGTTTGTTTTGGGGAATAAAAGATGAGGTAGCAATCTTGTCAATACAAGATCCCTAGAGTATTCTTGCAGTGTCCTCTGTAACTAATAGAACATCGTAAAAATAGTTTCACTTGATGGGTTCTTATCGAATTTGGCACCTAAGTATGCTACACAAGATGCTGAAGGACATGCACCCTAATTAAAAATATATGTAAATAAATAGGGTCAGGATTTTCATGACTGTAAAATGGTGGGAAAAAAATGGATTTGGAACAATTAAGAGAACCACTAGTGGACCAGATAGAAGTTGTGAATAAAATTGTGAATAACTTTTGTGGTGAAGTGGAACAAGTGTCAACAAAAATTAGGAAAGTTTTGGAAAAAACAAAATGGTATCATACATTGCAAAAATGTTATTGGGAGAAAAATTTTCTCTCACTACTACAGAACTTGAGCCAAACGACATTGTTTACTTTAAATATGCTCCTCTTGTGACAGCCAAAGTAGAAAGAAGCATTTGTCAGTACAAGGCTTTGATGGCTTACAATAGGCAATCATTTTTATTTAAAAATGTACAGAAAGTATTAATTGTACATTGCAACTTATGGCTCATACAGTGAACTAAAAATGATATGTGAAAATATCTCAGCATATATTAAATATTGATGTTTGAAACAGTTCAGTTGTAAGGGCATATTTTTTAAAATTTTAGTTTTATTTTTCATATTTCGGTGATTTTTAGGTAAAAAAAATCATATCCCTAGTAATTAATAACATCAAAATAAACAGACACAATTTACAGTACTAGCATACTGAACGTTTATTATATTTTACAAACTTGACATACACCATACCATCGTACACTCAGACAAAAAATATACACATCTAAAAAAAATTGCACTTAATTATTTCACCAGCACATGGTATATATTAGTAACAAACAGTACCACAATTTGCAGCATAAATTATCTTGGAAGTATAAATAAATAATCATTATATAATAATAAGGCTGTTGTCACGTATCTTCCATTCATCTTCGTGTCAATACTCAAGTCAAATTAATACATACAATCCATTCACTGATATCTTTGGTATTTTGGAGATCAAATAACTATTACTTATTGCTTCTTAGTTATTATGTGGATAAGACATGTAAGAATTTATGCATAATTGACAAGCTGATGCAAATACCAAAGGTATCAGTTACTTTCAGTTTAAAAGCTTGTCCTGAAGCATGCTTCCCTTCCCCAAGTGCTGTGCTAATTTCCCTAAGCTCTTTATCACATTAAGTTGAAGACTGTTGTGGTTTAGTGATACGCTTGGCTCCCCTATTTGGAGGACCTTTTGGTTTTGCGAACTTTGGTCTATGGAGATTTTTCTTTGGATGTATTTCATCATGTAGGAATTCTTCCGTCAATTCTTCACCAGAATCTATTTCCAACTGAAAATGTAAACAAATAATGTATCATTTTCACTAAGTTCCAGACAAAAAGTAAGTTATATATATAAAATAATATTTTGAGGTTATGATGAGTAAAGTTTCCAATATGATTTTGAAACTCCATTGTAATAGCCATACAGTAGAACCCTGATTTCATATTTTCCCTGTATTACATTCAATCCAGATGGGCCCATCATAGCAAAATGTTATAAAGTTTTCCTCAATTTTACATTTTCTCACAGTTTAAGTTGTCTTAACCCCTTCCCTGGGGTGATGTTGAAGGGAAGTATGACAAAAAACACAAAAAAAACTATATATAGATGCAACTGCAAATTCGTGTCATCGTAAATAATGCAAAAACTAACTATAAAAAAAAGACTTGCTCAGGAAAACAATCTATATATAGACTCTGCCGCAAATAAACATTCCACATTAGGTAAGGTTCCCCCTGCATACAGCAAATGTGCCATCAAGGCACATTGAGGGTATGTGAGGGTAAAGCTCCACACCCCACTACATATTCTCGATCTACGCCATTTTAGAAGTGATGTGATCAGCATGCTCCAGCTGCCTTTAACCCCAGGCCCCCCCACCCCCCTTACACATTGATTTGAGACTGGGTGAGCCCCAGAGCCATTTTATGAAGGGACTAGGTTGGTAAAATTCAGACCTCAGAACAACCACCCCAGGAATAGAACCTGGTTCTCTCACATGGCAGTCAGACACCCAACCAATTAGACCACAGTGACTCTAATTCCATTTTGCAAAAAAATATTTTTCAGGAACTGAGAAAGCATCAACAATGAATTTTTTCGTTGCCAATAGCCCACATAGACTTAATAATAGCATGCTCTAAAAATGACTTGCCATAATACAAAAACCATTAATTTTCAAATAACATCTATGCATAGACGCTCTGTGAAAAAGTCCCAATTTTGGAGTAGGCATGCACATTTCATGTTTTTGAAAAGTGTGAACTTCATTTTCCTACCATGTCCTGTCACAAAAAATGCAATATAAACTAGGGATGGGCCGATACCTGATAAAGTTCCCATATAAAAATTTACCAATCCTGATAACTAATCCGATATTCCAAATGGTACTCAAAGAACCGGAATGGCTCATTTAAGAAGTGCAAAAGAAGTTTAATTTTTAACATTTACTGTTTTTAAAAGTTTGACATGGAGATTATCCATACAAATTATAACAAAATGGCAGAATTTTGCACTAAATGAATGGATTGGTAAAATAATTGGTAATTTTACCGATATGCCTATATCAGCCGATACCGATAGAGCACCAATTAATCTGTCCCATCCCTAATATGAAGTCTTAAACATAAAATTTAGAGTTTATTTACCAATGCAATTATTGCATTCTGAAGTCTGGATTATCCTGATAGTTATGCAAACCATGGAAAATTTATTAATTCTGTTGTAAATATTTGAGAACCAAAAATGGACTCCTTTACACAGGTGATGCAGATTTGATGAAAAATGTGGACGCCAAAGGTAAAGCTCAGTGTGTAGCCTGGTTTATAGAGACAAAGTCCGATACCCAAGTGCAACGGAACTTTCGGACACAGTATGGAAGGGAACCACTGTCCCGACCCACCATTTGGGCTTAACCCCTTCCCTGGGGTGATGTTGAAGGGAAGTATGACAAAAAAACACAAAAAAAAAACTATATATAGATGCAACTGCAAATTCGTGTCATCGTAAATAATGCAAAAACTAACTATAAAAAAAAGACTTGCTCAGGAAAACAATCTATATATAGACTCTGCCGCAAATAAACATTCCACATTAGGTAAGGTTCCCCCTGCATACAGCAAATGTGCCATCAAGGCACATTGAGGGTATGTGAGGGTAAAGCTCCACACCCCACTACATATTCTCGATCTACGCCATTTTAGAAGTGATGTGATCAGCATGCTCCAGCTGCCTTTAACCCCAGGCCCCCCCACCCCCCTTACACATTGATTTGAGACTGGGTGAGCCCCAGAGCCATTTTATGAAGGGACTAGGTTGGTAAAATTCAGACCTCAGAACAACCACCCCAGGAATAGAACCTGGTTCTCTCACATGGCAGTCAGACACCCAACCAATTAGACCACAGTGACTCTAATTCCATTTTGCAAAAAAATATTTTTCAGGAACTGAGAAAGCATCAACAATGAATTTTTTCGTTGCCAATAGCCCACATAGACTTAATAATAGCATGCTCTAAAAATGACTTGCCATAATACAAAAACCATTAATTTTCAAATAACATCTATGCATAGACGCTCTGTGAAAAAGTCCCAATTTTGGAGTAGGCATGCACATTTCATGTTTTTGAAAAGTGTGAACTTCATTTTCCTACCATGTCCTGTCACAAAAAATGCAATATAAACTAGGGATGGGCCGATACCTGATAAAGTTCCCATATAAAAATTTACCAATCCTGATAACTAATCCGATATTCCAAATGGTACTCAAAGAACCGGAATGGCTCATTTAAGAAGTGCAAAAGAAGTTTAATTTTTAACATTTACTTTTTTTTAAAGTTTGACATGGAGATTATTCATACAAATTATAACAAAATGGCAGAATTTTGCACTAAATGAATGGATTGGTAAAATAATTGGTAATTTTACCGATATGCCTATATCAGCCGATACCGATAGAGCACCAATTAATCTGTCCCATCCCTAATATGAAGTCTTAAACATAAAATTTAGAGTTTATTTACCAATGCAATGATTGCATTCTGAAGTCTGGATTATCCTGATAGTTATGCAAACCATGGAAAATTTATTAATTCTGTTGTAAATATTTGAGAACCAAAAATGGACTCCTTTACACAGGTGATGCAGATTTGATGAAAAATGTGGACGCCAAAGGTAAAGCTCAGTGTGTAGCCTGGTTTATAGAGACAAAGTCCGATACCCAAGTGCAACGGAACTTTCGGACACAGTATGGAAGGGAACCACTGTCCCGACCCACCATTTGGGCTTGGCATGCGTCATTCATGGAAACTGGTAGTGTTCTCCATAAACAGGGAGCAGGTCGGCCATCTGTGTCGGACGCCAACGTGGACAGGGTGTGGCAGGCATTTGCAAGGAGTCCGACAAAATCAGTGTGTACAGCGGCCAGAGAGTTGGCAATGCCACGAGCAACAGTGCACAACGTTTTGCATAAGAGATTACGTCTGTATGCCTACAAGGTGCAGTTGCTTCAGGCACTTGGGTATCGGACTTCGTCTCTATAAACCAGGTTACACACAGCTTTTTCATTTGGCATCCACATTTTTCATCAAATCTGCATCACCTGGAAAATAAAAGAAAAACTTTATGAGTTTTCTTGTCACATGTTGAAAACCGTTTGCCATTATCTAGTATAATTTTCAAGTTATTAAAGTCTAAAGTTGTAAAGATAATTTATGGACACCCTGTATATGTGCAGGTGTAAGGGGTGACCTTCCACGTAGTACACCCTGGACTGCTTTTTGGAGACTAACGAGGCTCTGACGACTGGCCCTATGGCCAGTATAATTGTGTGCATTGTGCTGTCTCTTGTCCTTACGTGCATCCCTTTGCAGCCTCAGATTTTAACATAAGTCAGAAAATTTTAATATTTTAGTAACACGACATTGCAATTATGTTATTTTATTTATGATAAGGGGCTGGACCCCATATAACATGGTGGGTGCAAAATAGCCTAAGTGCTGACGCACACAAAATTTTAGAATCAAATTTAAACTCAATATATATGTGGCTCTAATTATCATGACCTTAGTGAAATACACCAAATAATCTGTTTTTGAAGAAGTCTGTTTTTATTATCCTACATTATTCTGTGAATTTTGCTAACCTTATTGGATAATTCAGATTTGGAAAGCACGAAAGCAGAGATGAATATTAAATGTTGGAAATTTTTTGAAAATGAACCACGGAGAGAAGTTAGAGATATGGCAACATGGGACATATGAAGGCACAAAGTGCAGTAAATCCATGAAACCTCAACATACACCTTACCTTCTTTATGACTGGCAATCCAATATCAGTTTCTATGATTTCCAGCAGAGGGGCCTTACAGCTTGAATACAGCATCCTTTCTTTTACAGAACATGAATACCCTGGCATGGAATAAATGAACACTGAAATAGAAGAACAAAATAATTATGCACATTACTTATAAAATTGCAGTAGAAACTTTAATTTTGCAGTGTATAGTACAGAAGCTCCTCCATGGCCGTGCGGTCTAAGGTGCTGTGCTTTGGGCTCCGACTGCGGGACGGTATGGGTTTGAGTGTCTTGAGTTCTCGGCCTGTGTATAAGACCGGTGGCAACCCACCATCGTGACGAAATTGCTTAGCTACAAGTGACTAGCGTAGTCCGGTCTGGGAAATCTCCTATAATGGCTGAGGGTTCAACGTGCTGACCCCACATTACCCCATTACCGGTTGAAGAACTTCACACCTCTAGGTAGGATTGTGGGAGGGAGACTGTCAGTGGGGAGATAGGCCAAGGCCCTTCCAGGCTGCCTAGCCTGATTATTTATATAGTGGTTGGAAACTATTTTCACAGATTTTCACAGACTGCCCGATGCATTTTCCTTAATTTAGTCTTTCTCGGGGTACACAAAACTGCGACACAAGACCTTTGCAGAGTCTAATTATGCTGGATATTATGCAAAATTTGGAAAATTAAAAATAAAGTAAAATTTTGTAACATTTCGCTACATCAAGAGTGAACACATGAAGCGGGAAAATGTAAAATACGGGAACATAAAATTGGAGTTCCACTGTACCTGTGTCAGGAATTAAATTTTGTCTAATATCTCTGGTGATCTTAATATCACAAAACTGTTTTGATGTAGCACAACAGAAAAAACAACAACCACAGGAGATGCTACGGATATCTTGGTGGCATAATGAAAGTATGACTTTACAGCGTTCATCAGGACTTGATTTAGCTTGAGATGCAAGTGCAGTATTACCAGATTGTTCAATCTTGGATGGTTTTCTCCTGATGGTTCAACAATTCTATTGTTATACATGCCCCCACCTTGAACACAGTAAAGACTTACCTAGAGTTTCTAAGTAGTCACCCTCGTGGGTGTGCTTGAAATTGTAGAGATGGTAGCGGGCAGTATCAGAAGGCACTTTTCGAGGTAGCTTCTCAATGCTTACATTATCAGCATTTGACAAGTGAATCTTCTCCTCTTCTAAATCTGCAAAAACAAAGTAGGGCATGCTTATGGAACATGGATTGAAATTACTTTTCTAGTTCTCTAAACACTACTAAGTTCTACTACAAATGTAATCCCTATCGTGGAGCAACCTGCTACTTTAAATGTAAACAGCTTCATTGTATCACTCATCCTCATCAAAAAGATTTGCCAAAAGTAACGTAACGAACCTAATTCAAACACTCAATTGAGAAAAATACCCAGGTGGCTTCTGAATTGGCAGCCACTTCGGCTGAGCACAAATTATATACTATATTATTTACAAGTTAAAGATAAACACAGCTATAGTGGAACCACAAGCAAAAAAACCTGTGCAGAAGCACATCACGCTGGCGGGTGCGGGAAAGGGCAGGGGGAAGTAACATTCAGCGCAGCTAAGGTCAGCGTTGCCAGGCCTATTGATTTCTCGGGAGAATTCCTTAATAAACTATTGCTATGGAACCTCCAACGGCCAGCTTAAAAACAAGTTTCCTGCTCATCTTACTTGAACATGGAGGGGATATGTGGAGTGGAACTCCACTCAGCCGTGAAAAGTGCTGTTTGAACTGTGAAATTATGTCAAACGCTACTCAATTGTGCTATTTTAGTTATTTTACGTCGCTTTTGTGCCTCTATGAGCAAGTACGACAACAAGGATGAATGAAGAAGTGATGACATGGATGAAGGGACACAAACACAGTGAAACGTCCATCCCTTGCTAGGTAGAACCTCTGGCTTCGTAGCGTGGGCAAATTATTTTATACACACACACATATGTGTGTGCGTGTGTGTGTGTGCGTGCGTTTGTTTATTTCTAGCAGATGGGGAGGATACATGAACACTAGCATAAGCGTTGTTATCTTCAATTATTGAGGAAGACATGCTGTATAATTCACCAATATATTTCACATATGTCATTCATTTTCTCATTACGGTGCAGAACACGTGCCAACCCCTAACGATACCTGTACACCGAACACCAGCAGAAGGCAAATTAATTTGTTACTGTTAGTATTAGACTTGAAACATTGTGGAAAATCCCCTACAACAAAGGGCGACACGTTAGCTTCATTTGTAAACACAACTTTCTACGATTTACTGTCCGAAAATAGAGGCATGGCAGACCCCTTCTGTCGGTGCTGAGAAAGGGCAAACTTGAGGGTGTTTTCGGTGCACCCTCTTAGATTTTACCACCGGAAGATGTGGAAGACATGAAAGACAATGGTCGGGTCCCTCGGACGGTTTACTTTCTTTTGTTTGAAACACGTCCACTCCTGAAAAGGAGATGTCGGTTTCTTTTCGCCAAACACAACGCTTCCCACTGCAGCAGGGGGCTTTTATTGTGACCCTTTGCTTGGCGACTTCCTTCCCTTCCCTTCTGGAAAATGAATGTTGACATAAAAGTACCTATTATTTTAGACCTATGAGTCAATTTCAGTCACAGTAATTTACATCCATTATTATAATAGGAACGCGGTAATTTCAAACTCAAGTGATGTTTTCTGAGAGGGCAACACTATTACGGGTTAATATACCCAGTTTACCCACCTGATAAAAAAAAAAGTTGTTTCCCCCCCGCTGGAAAAAATCTGCGGACATTCGCTTGCTCCCAAGTGCGCACGCCTATGGCACACCCCCCCCTCCCAAAAAATGTCGTTTATCCGCTACTATTAGGTCATTGGATTTCGTAGCAGATCTTCTGGTTTCTCAAGGAACAATCCCCTGATTTTTTCAAGTCTGACCTGGCAACACTGCCCTGAGCACCGACAATGGCAGGGAAGATGCACGAACGCTTTCGACGGAAGGTTTTTTTCCTTGTGGTCGAACTATAGCAGAGCACTGTCTCCATCTCGATGTGATTATGGCTAGTTGAATACTCGACCTTCTGAAGAGTGACATCTCATTGCGGAAATATTAACAAACTCGATATAAAAAGAAGCAAGACTGTAGCTAGTCATACGGAGAAGGTATGAACCAGAGAATGACAAGGACGGTTATTTCCTTTGAACCCACTCTAGATAAAAAGTAGGCATCACAGATATATCTGTCATACCCACTTAAGCAAGAAGAAATCTAACAGATCCTACAAGTTCATCCGAGGACAATTCTCTTAGGCACAAATAAAATTATCACAAACACATTGCAGAAAACCACAGAAAAAACAAAAATTGTAGTTTTTTTCCCTTTAGTATTTTAAAAATCTTGCTCTCCGTGTTAGCTTTTATCCATTTCCTGCAAGACAACATACATTGTGCCAAGTTTTCGCTATCGTGTAAATGAAAAATCCTCACCTATCTTCAACTGTATGTAGTTATATCTAGCATTGTTCATTTCGAGCAAGGCTTGCCGTGCATTTTCAGTTATTGGGAACGCAACTCCCTGTAAAGTCTGTTGCCTGGTGTCCACTCCAACATTGACACCCACTTCTGTCCTCCGAATCTCCGCCAGCTCCTCCTCGGCCATGGTGAGTGGTGCAGGTGAAGTGGCCGCTGCCTTGTGTTTGTGAAACCCACTTAGGGAGACATCTTCCTGTCGTGGGAACAACTAACTATTACATACGAAAAAGTTTATTTTCAAAAATTACAAGAAAATTGATAGTGGTCAATAAAATTTGACATTAGTGGCCAAATGACAGTCTATTAACTCTAAAGGTTCAGAGTTCAAGTCCTACCGAGTGCAAACGCAGTAGAGTTGCAAAGCATAATTGTGGGAATAACTGTTCCAATGTTATTAACCCATTGGGCATATATTTACTTTACTGACATAACATGGCGCTCATATTTGATTTTGTTCTATTTTCAATTTTGTTTTGAACAGGTGCTATTCCTCCTTTTATGAAGACTTGATCTGCCATCTGTCAAACACATGAAGAATCGAAAATATAAAAATGAGTGCCCTTTATAATATATTTTTATCATTAATGATGATGATGATAAATAGCATAATAGCTATGAAAAAATAAAATGCTTGTAATCCAATTTTGCATTTCACTTTGTTGTGTAATACCATTAACAGTCAATGGGGTTGTTACAAGTCAAGACGTGTCTATGATTGTACACCACTTAAAATAATTGCATTAAAAATATAACCGTGAGTACCATTTTAATTATATTTTTATTATTCATAATAATAATAGTTATTACTTGTAATAATCATAATTACAAAAATGCTTGTAATCCAATCAGTTGCAACTGGAAAACTGTACTGTTCAATACGTTAAGGTGTATCAGGGTGGCTACTCGAAGACCCTGATAAAATTCAAGTATAATTCCTGGTTTTCAAGGCAAACTTTCCAAAAATTCAAGTATACAAGTAAGAGTTTCCTCTATTTCAACATTAGTTATTACCCGCACCCCGATACACAAAAATACATGTACAATATGAAGGGTCATTGTGACTCCAACGTATCCAGACAGACAATGAACTGGCGCTAAACGCAGTTGAATTTCGATCATAAAGGAACTCAGCTTAAAATCTCGAAAAAGGTTTGACTTGGCATCCTCATAAGACTTACCATGTCTGTCAGACAGACTGTTATGCGAAACGTTAACAAAGTATACAGAGTGAGAGAAATCAGTTTTGTTTTCTCCTGCAGCTTTCTTTTGCTTCCTCGGTAAACACAAAGCTAAACTGTGAAAAACACATCCGAGCATTTATAAATATGTATAGATTAAATGGCATTTGTATTAATAAAAGTTGCAATATTTCATGTGTATGGAGTATAATTCTCGCATGATTCCAGGTGAGTAGCCACCCTGTGTATGTATCTAAACTCTGTGGCTCGACTGACATTTGAGCGTGAGGGCTTACAAAGAAACTACTAAATGGACGACTCGAGTTTCATTGCCATTTTCTGGCCTTCTACAGTGTGTTCGAAAAGTAACTATACACCTATATAAACACGATTGTATTTTGAGAGACCGTGCGCTACGAGTAATGTTTCCTGCAAAGCTTGGTAATCCTGCGTTGTGTGCAGTCTGCTTCCACGAGCCAGTCAGGCTGGTGCTTTTGAGACTAGAAGTTGTGTCTCGTTCTTTGTTGTATTAGTGCATGACAGGTGTATAGTTACTTTTCGAATGCACTATAGTACACAGTCAGTTACCTTCTTTTCAAGCAGCTCGAGTGTTCTATTGATTCGATGCTGAAATTCTGAAACAGGATAACACAGATCTGTTTGACCCCCTTCTCATACACATGAATCTTACCGGCACTGTTCCATGAAGCTCCTCTTTTATTTGGCCACCGCCAAACTCCTGCTTCAGCGTGGCCTTTGTGGATGCATACAACATCTTCTCCCGAATAGCAGAGTTGTCAGGTGACCAACTAATTAGAAGCCACTCGAACCCAGCGCTATTCTTCGAGTCCAGCCTGCAGACATAGATAATGCAAATCAGTATAGTTATGCAACGACCTTATACAAAGCTGATTAACAAGACACTTGAGTGAGAAGCAATTGTCAGAGTTTTGGAAAGGTATTTGTATTATTATTTAGTATTTCTTTTTTGATCCTTCTCATTTGATTGATTGAATTCAAATTTGTAGGTGTGTCGACACATTAGGCCATTTTGCACCCTTCAATATGGGGAAATATCCCTTACCGAAAATGCTTATATAAAAAAGTTAAAACAAGAGGTGTTAAAAGCCCCTTGGGAAAAATTAACTGAAACATTCAACATGTTTGTGCCATTTTGGTCAGATTTTACTGCTTTTATCCAATCATGATTCATCATTGTTGCCAAATTTAATTAAGAGAGTAGAAAATCAACATTAATTAACCAAAAAAATCCAATATAAATATGGTGAATTGGTACAAAATAGAAAATAATATAAATATCATCATATAACAAGTGAAAATTACAAGACTGCATCATGGACAAATCATTAGCATTAGTTCAAATTCTATGTACTGATTCTTCAAATGGTGTAGCATTCTTCGAAGAATGCTCATTCATATGATAAGATAGTGCTCTACTCATTTGATATTATTATCTCTTTAGAATAGCAGGTAACACTTTCGTATAGCGGAAACGGATTTCTTACTTTTTACATAAGAAAGTACTTAAGAAAATCATTTTCTTTAGCATTGTTGAAGTTCTGGAATGTAGTTTTGACCCATTTTAATGCAAAATCATGTGTTTATCTGCGAAAATATCTCTCAGACACGTTATTGCTGCTGCCGATATTTGCTTTCTACGTGAGCACAATGTTCCGTGTGTTACATGAATTAACCCCCAATAAGTGTTTCAAACTTTGCCGTGTTTTCACTATAACATGACGTGTCAAGTATTTTTATTTTTTAAACTTGCCTAACCTAACCTTACCGGAAATGGTTTGTGGGGCTAACAGCAATGGTTTGCGAGGTATTGGCATAATTTCAAATCCAGGCACGAGAGTAGGTATTTTTCAGTGAACAAGGTTGCAACACTGCATGCACACTCCAAATCGACATAACACTGGCACAACGCGATGAACCAGTATGCTATTGCCATATTGTGTGTTATAGAATTGAAATAACGAAGAACAGTAAGTACTCTGAAATGTAAGAAATAGACATTATTTTCGTTAGAAATATTCCGCAATGCAGAATAGTACATTAGCAATGTAAAAAAGTGTGAAATAAATGCTTTCTAGGTGTTTCACCTATACGAAAGCCAAACTCGAAATAATTGTTCATATAGCTTTTCAATTACCTGTATAAAATGTATGATGGTTGTAGTTCCTCCAGCAATGGAAGAATCATCCTGTCATAATCCTGTTCCCAAGTGCCCTTCGCCTCTTTGTAGGCTGCAAGTGTGAGCTCCTCTGTAAAACAGAAAAAAAAATAGTGGAAATACGTATAGCATGGTGCCAGTCCTACATCCATTCTCAATGTGTGTGTACCATGTTATGATGCTCTAATAACAACCACTTGCCATGAATTTTATTAGTGTCAGTTTGCTCGTTGCAAGAAACGAACTTCCATTGCCAGTCCAACTTCCATATGCTGCATTTTCACAAGGTTTATGAGACTGAATTACACATAAAATTAAATGTTTCCATGATTGCTGTACTAGTCAATTTCCTAAGTAACAGTTTATGGATGGTTGCTTTATCACACACGAGACAGATCATTCTGGAAGGAAGATGCAGATAACATGAGCATATTGAAGATATTGGCACCCAGCAATAAGAAGTTGGATTCATTCAGGTCTAGTCAAAGAAGTAATTAATTCATCCCCCCTCCCCAACATAATAATTGGGCTACTTCGTGCATGTCCAGTAACTTAATTCTGCTTACCATTTTTTATGGAAACTTGGAAGACACGGATGTTGCCTCCTCTGCACTTTCCAAAAAATTTTTTGAGAGCATCATTGGCTGTAAAGAGACAGAAAATTCAGGTCATTGCATTTGTGCAAGGCTGATACTATATAAATAAATAAAAAATGCCTTCAAGAAAGTTCACTGCACCTTCATCATCTGGTTTGCAGAAAATAGCTTCTAAAGGAAGAGGTCAACAAAAACAGGAAAATATACGTGTAAATTTACAATAAGCACAAGCATAAGGACTCTCAAACTACAAAAATATACATAATTGTATACCCAATTTTTAAAAACTTTCACGAAAAAATATATGTATGAAAATAGGAGGAAATGACAGTCCTACCTAGACACTCGATGACGTGCATGATAGTCTACTGCAAATACCAAATTAATGAAATCCAATAGTCGAAAAATAAACATAGTAATTACCTCGTATACCCGTCTGATGCGACATTTGTAGTCATAAGTTTTCGAGACACAATTAATATATATATATTCCGCACCGACCACCTCCCCGTTCAGTTACAGACCTCCACACAGTGTTGTCAAATACTGAGGGCCAAAATTATGGTGCACAATTTTTTCTGCGAGCACATAGACAAAAGGAAGTTGGCGACTGGAAAATTGATAATGACTTGAGAAATCGAAATGAATATGCTGCGTATATATTTATTCTTAATATCAAGTTTTCACTTTTATTAACTTCTCAGCAAAATTTTGTAATATGAAGAGAAATCATTTGTAATATGGAAACACTTCATATATGGTTGAATCCAGAGCATCACACTTCACGAAATATAGCTGAGTAGTGCATAGTGCAAACTATACTAGGCATCGACATTACACACACACACACACACACACGAGAAGTTAATACCAGAAAGATTACCAGGAAAAGAATACGCCTCGATTCATACGTCAGGAGTTGATATCCGGCTTTTCAAGATCCAAAATATATTTGAAATTCCTTGAAAATGGAAATTATGCAAAACAGTTCAGTGATTTTTAGTTGACATTACTTGCACAACCATTTAAAATGTCGTGTGATTTGTTCACAGCGTGTTGTTGAAAAATACAATTATATTTTAATTACTTTAGTAGCATTTTTTTATTCAAATATATTCAGTATTTCCATAAAGAGTAATAGTTACGTCTGCTTGTTTGTGTGGATATGGTATTTCAGCGAATATTATTTTGTTTCATGTGCTTATTAAACTGGGTGTCGTGTACTCTGATGCTGGACAGTTAAAGACAGTGTTTAAGAATAACAGTGGAACCAGTGTAGACGAAATGGGAGTGATTAAAAAGAAATTAGAAATGTTTATATACGTTAAATACTCAAATATGCGATTATATTCGGGTCTGCAGTGAGCATACATGTTTGCATATGATATTTTACTATAATTTTATTTTATTGAATTGATAATTACTACATTGTGATTCATAAAAATTGTCGACATGGCTTTGACAGGTATGCCAAACAATCCAATGAACTTCACAGAGAACCAGCACGGCAATGCTATTTTAGAAAAATTGAGGTCACAGAAGGAGCAAGGAAGATTTTGTGACATCGTTCTTTGTGTCCAGGGCAGACAATTCAGAGCTCATAGAAATGTTTTAGCTTCCTGTTCACCGTATTTTGACTCTATTTTGAAAATGCATAAAATTGTTAAGGAGCAATTGACCATAACCTGTCAAAATTCTGACGTATTTCAGTGCTTGCTGAATTACATGTACACAGGATCTGTAGTTATTGACAAGCATAATGTATGTGAGCTTCTAAAACTTGCCAATCACTTTTTAGTAGCAAAATTGAAGAGCTATTGTGCAGAATATCTCGACAGATACTTGGACGTTACTAATTGTCTCTCTGTGAAGGAGATGGCAGAAAAATATAGCATGCCAGCACTTTCAAAACATGCGACTTTGTATGTACAAATTCACATCCATGATGTTATGTTTCAAGATGAAATATTAAACCACCCGTTGCCAAAAATTGAAGCATTTCTTTCAGATAAGGTAAGTTTATTAGGTGTCTCTCTTCTCCTACATTTACAAAATAATTTTCTGTGTTTAAATATGAGTAGTAATGCAACATCAGCAGACACAGGGTAGAGACTGTGTTTGATAAAATAGAAAATAACATTTTAAAACATCGCACATAAGAAACTTCCGTAATTATGCGATATAGCCCGAACACCTCTCACTCGTTTATTTCGTTAATTTTAGCATTGATACTTACCTATTCTGCATTGCGGAAGATTCTTTAACCTCTTAACTGGGTAATTTCCTCGTCGAAAGCCCAATCTGCCCTGGGAATTTTTGTTGATAAATTGATGAATTTCGTAAACCAATATTTTAGTTAATATTTCTGTGCTCCATGGCATACCATTTAGATATTGTTTATTCTTTTATTGGTCCTTGTTGTACTTTTTACAATATGCGAGATTTACAACTACAATATATCTCGGATTTCCTCAGCAGGAAAAACACGCCGTCGCTTCCGATTTGCCTGAGCCATTATTGCATACGCGATAGAACTGAACGTCGGGCTGTGTTCATTGCTTCCCGCTAACTCTAACGGTTACAACAGTCTGGAAGTCAGAGCCATCTGGTGAAACAAAGAAGAAAGTAATTTTACGAAGTATCTCGTCATACACAACAGATATCAGCAGTAAGAACATGAGAACGTAGTATCCCGTCATGCCCATTATAAATCAGTAGAGCCAGAACGGAGTATTACGTCATACCCAGTTAAGAGGTTAAGGTGAAGTTATGCCTTTTTCTATAAAATAGTGTCAACTTTTCATATTGCGAGTCATTATTTGGGTAAATATGCGATATCGCCCGGACGGATTTCTTCAAATTTACAGGAGAAAGTACTTACTGAAATGAGTTTCTTTAGCATTCTGGACGTTCTTGGAAGTATTTTCTTTCACAGAAAGTAAAAACTTCGTTTTTGAATGCTGCCGAACAAGAATTAATCACTTTTTACGTAAGAAATTGGCATTGCCAGCCACATTATGCCGTTGCTTCCATTGTGTGCGTGCATATGGCGAGAGTGTTGAAAGTCACGCGATCTCTGCAGTGTTTCCAAATGTGCCTTTTACTTACGAGAATTTTTTTTTAACTATGCTTACCTAACCCAACCCAGCCTAACCTAACCCTGCTGGAAATGGTCCATGGGGCTATCGTGAATGGTTTTTGGGGTTATCCGTCAATGGTTTTTGGGGCTATCTGTGAATGGTTTGTGGGGCTATCATGAATGGTTTTTTGGGGCTATCCATCAATGGTTTGTGATGACATAATAAACACGAAATTAGGTATTTTTTGGTGAAGGTTGAAACTGCATACCCACTCCAAATCAACTAAACACAAGCACGACGCGTGATGATCTGTGACGAGTGCACGCCATATTGTCTATTACAGAAGCGGAACAAGTAAGACAAATAATCAATCGTAATATGAAAAGTTGACACTATGTTATGGAAAAAGGCATTACTTCACCTTAAAGAATGTCCCGCAAGGCAAAATAGGTAAGTACCAGTTGTAAAATTAAGGAAATAAATGAGTGAAAGGTGTCCTGGCATTATCGCTTATTTACCATTATTTGTCTTCCTTGTTCTGCTTGGTTAACAGACAATATGGCGTGCACTCGTCATGGATCATCGCACGTCGTGCTTGTGTTTTGTCAATTTGGAGTGGGTATGCGGTGTTTCAATCTTCTTAACCGAAATATATCCACTTTCGTGTTCATTATATCATCACAATCCATTGACGGATAGCCCCAAAAAAACATTCACGATAGCCCCACAAACCATTGATTGATAGCCCCATGAACCATTGACGGATAGCCCCAAAAACCATTCACGATAACCCCAAAAACCATTCACAATAGCTCCTAAAAACATTCACGATAGCCCCCAAAACGGTTCACGATAGCCCCACGGAACATTTCCAGCAAGGTTAGGTTAGGTTATGTAAGCATAGTTAAAACAAAAAAGAAGAAAAAATTCTCATAAAAAAAGGCACGTTTGGAAACACTGGCGAGACCGCGTGACTTTCGACGCTCATGCCATCTACAGCAGGGTGCGAAATTTCCGGTCGCCATTGGCGACCAAAGGTTTTGGGCTGGAGATTAAAATTTTGTTGTTTCAAATGTGTGTCAAACACGCCTCAAGACTTCACCTCTTGAGAGAAACGGCAGAAGTTATAGAAGAAATTGTAAAACTGAGTGATATCCACCCTATTAGGTGGTTAGCCAGCAAAGAACGTGCAAAAAAGAGCTCTCTTGCAATCATGGGAAGCTGTTGTGACCCATCTTGAACAGGTGGCCCATAGAAAAGACAATGATGGCGCTAAAGCTAAGGATTTGCGGAAATGTTTGAAGCAATTTAAATTTGTTAAGCTTCTGTACTTCCTTTTGGATTTCTACGGGAAATTGAACCCTTTAAGCGTGGCACTACAAAATAAGAATCTTTTGATTTCATCTCTGAAAATAAGAATTGAACACTGTATTTCAGTTTTGGCTGACCTGGAATCTAATGTTGGACCAAGCGAACAAGATTTCTTGGACCATGTATCCATTTCAGGGAAGATCAGGGACGTGCAAGAGTTTCATACTTCCACATCTAACATTTTACGATTTTCAGAAAGAAAAAAGTAAAGGTAAAGTGCTCCCCTGTGCTTTGCTCCACGCCAAGAAGGCATATAGGAGGTATGGAGTTAGGGCCCACACTTTCTTGATCACAGCCGAAGGTGGGGTTGATGTGTTAAGCACCATGCCTCTGGCCATCTTTACATCCCAGAGTTTTCTCCAGGTACCCACTTTATAGGATGCTGGGTGGGTGCCACAGCCGCTTGAACAGGTGGAAAAAATCCCGATTCTCCCCCGCTGGGGATCGAACCTGGGTCTCTCGCATGGTAGTCAGATGCCCTAATGACTGAGCTACCGTGGCTTTTCAGGACCCTTTCAAATTTATTTATTCTGGCATCTTTCTCTTTTCATTACACCTTGTATATTTTGTACAAAATGTTTATTATTGTAAAGGGTTAATCCTTTAAAACACTCCTCTTAAATATGGCCGTGTTATGAAGCTACCGTAATACTACTTAAATTTCTTCCTGATGAACACTAATGTCTTAATGTGAAGAATTAAACAGTTGTTTCAATAAAAGGAACGACTTAAGATGACCGGACCCCTCTCCGATTTTCTTCATATTTGGCGTACTCAGTAATTGAGGCCTCCTAATAACGAATCTGGGCTTAATTGAAGATGAAGGGAGTGTTCCCAGATTTGTTTGAAATTTTGTATAGCCTACTTTCTATATGAGGCCTCCTGAACACAAATCAAAATTCACGAATTACAATTTCCTGGTCACGTCTGTAACTTGAAAATTTCATGTAACGTTACGTTCGGTTAAGTTAGGTTAGGTACACTCCAGCAATGCAGTTGCACAACATTTACAATCTTCAAACTGCTGTCTCGCCATTCTCAACCGGTCCTTCCTCTTCAAGTGACAAACACACTGTGTGGCAACACTGTAGACAGCTCAACTCAGTGGCTACATTTCACAAAACATGGCTTCCTCACTTCTTTCCGGAGAAATATCCCCATTTTGAAAAGCAATATATTACACTTTACTCTCGTAATATACAAATTTCAAACAGTGACCGGGACATTAGACCCTCTGATACTTCATCCGGAAAAACTTATTTGGTTAGTACATTCTCTAGTAAATCAGAGAACACTCCCGTCACCTTCAATTGCTCCCGAATCTGAAGTTAAAAGTTGTCGGAGACGTCTAGAAATTACAAAATAAGCTGAAATAAGGCGTTAGTTTCCGCAATGGAAACCATCGATTTTTGCGAAATTTTTTGTTTCACAAGGAAATATATACTGATACTACGACGACACCAAATTTTAACTATGTTTGCCTAAACTAACCTAACCACACGTCAATGGTTCGTGGGGCTAGCATCAATGGTTCACAATTATTTTACAATTTCTAGACGTTTCCGACAAATTTTAACTTCAGATTCGTCATTAGCAGGCCTCAATTAGTAAGTATGTCAAATATGAAGAATTTTTTTTCTGCAGTCTACAGAAGTGAAGAGAGAGGTCAATTCCGCTACCCTGAAGAAGTAACAAGCCAATGCAAGGGTAGAGCAAAGGAGGACTTTAGGACAGTGTACTATGGGGTTATTCATATGCCTGTTAAGAGACCCTGTTACCATTCAGGCCTGCTGGAGACAGGCCAGTGTTGTCACATTAGATTGGCGAAAAAGAGCTAAATCCCAACTAAAATAGGGATACTATTTCTCTGAAGCAACTAGAACTAGACTGCAAAACCAAGGCTGGATTTAACTACAACTGACACCTGTTAGGTAATAATCAAAAAGATAGTTCCTTGGTGCGATTCTTGATTGGAACAATCCTTGTTCCATAAAAACTAAGTTGGCAACAGTAGTATGTACAACTGGACCTTCATTATCGCTGGAGGAGCGGAATTCTGCCATCTATTCACCATACAAACATCAAACTGATGGGGGGGGGGGGGAAGGAGGTGGAGATGAAAACGTCTAGCAGGCATAATTGTCATGCTAATGGCCGATAACTAGGGCTAGGAAGTTGAGGAAAAATCCTTCTTTTTCCTAGAGTCCGGAGACGAGGCCCAACATAATATATATTCATTTTTCGTCATTGTAGGCCAGAAAAAGGTGGGTTTTATTTGTCCTTTTTTACCTTTTTCATCATTTTTTGGCTTATCAGTCCTTTTTAGCCTTTTTTTTTTTAGGTCCTAATGACTTTTTTTGCAACTTCACCTTCTTTCGACTACGTTTTTACTGCCCATTCTCAATTCGAATCATCATTCATCACCTCTTAAACATCCTTTCTGTAGTAAAGAAATATATTTGAACCATCCCTGAAAGGAGAGAAGAACATTTTTCGACAACTGAAATAGGATCCGAAGTCCTATTTCTCTAACCCTAGTGTGGTTAGGCCAAATATGATTTTTTTAAATTATGTTAATCTAAAAAATATATAATGTCTGAAAGAAGATGCATTCCATCCATTCATATAGTTTTTTCGCACTGTGTGCTCCATACCATCAGAATTTTGTATTTTTTTATTCATTAAATATGTAATTAAAACTGAAGTTATTAATTAATTTGGATCACATTTATACGTCCTTTTTTCCATTTTTAGGTCCTTCTTTTGATATTTTTAGGTCTTTTTTTGGCAATTTATAGGTCTTCAACTTACGAGCCCTACCGACAACACTTTTGAAAAAGTCAAACCACACCTGTCTCTAAAAGGCATTTTCAAACTCTTTTATTTATCTTTTTAGTCATGGACTGTTCCTCAAAACTCGCTGTTGAAATTTATAACAAGATGGATAGGGCATGATGTTCCAGCACGGGAAAGAGACATGAGGACCCTCCTCACCTTTATCGATTGGAACTCAGTGGATGGAGCATCTGTCATGGACCACATAGATCGAGAGTCATTGTATTCATCAAGTGAAATTTGCTTGTACTTCATTCTTCAGAGCCTAGTGGAGAATAATCTGTTGTTTCCAAAGTACCAGCACGTTTATCAGACTTTACAGGAGAAGTTCACACAGGTATGTAAACTATAGTTTCCAGAACATTTTACAGTGTTGAATTAAATCCTGTTAACTCAATTTAAATAAAATGTTTTTGGTTAGGTTAGGTAAGGTAGAAAATGAAATTAAGATTAATGATGCAGAGGGGTCGTTCCATATCATATCCTCCACTTCAAAAAATGTTGGTTGCATGGCCTTCCTGGTGGTGTAGTGGTTGAGTCGTCATCATGTATCAAGGTTTCCTGGGTTTGGTACTGGTGGAGGCACTCCTTAACCCTTAGACGCCGAAGATGATTTTCCGTATTTGCACTAATGCCGAGTGTGTTTTCAGCGAGAAATTTGAAATTCTGCATGCTTCTAAATGAAATTTTATATTTCCGGGTCTAAGAACGTTACAGGTACAAATGATACCTCGTTTTGTTCAGTATAATTTGGACTGTAATCTTGATGGAAAAAATGCCCCCCCCCATAATCAGTTAGAAGAAGAAGAAAGGGAAAATAACGATTTTTTTACACAAAATTTGAAATTCATCGGACTCCCACACAGGCTATGCCAGGATGTGAATCTCCAAAAGGTACTCGCATAATGCCTGGTATGTTCACCATTGGTGTGGAAAAATGTACGCACTTATTGCTAATACGTTCGGAGAAAAAAGAATTTTCAATGCACTAATGCCGAACATGTTTTGAGCGGGAAATTTGAAATTCTGCATGCTTCTAAATTAAATTTTATATTTCTGGAACAAATTTCATTTCCAGTTGAAAAAGTCAAAGTTTGATTAGACATATTTTGAGGTTGAAGTTGCCTCCCGATAAGAAATATATGGTATCCTGTAAATACTTATTCATCGTGTTTTCCATAAATCGTATCTGTCTGGCTTAATAATCAATGTAAAGAAACTCACTTCCACTTGCAACATGGTGAGGACTTCATACCCTTTTATTCACAGAGTTTTTTTTTTTTTTAGTAGTAGTAGCAGACACTTTCCTTAGACATTGAAATAAATGCACACCTAGTGCAAGTTTTTCACTCTTCGCCTCAAGTAAAAATTTAAATCATTAATTAGTTGCATGAACATTTTAGAAAATTTTCGTTTTTAGTACACATGATTCTACATTTTGTAGGATATAAGAGTCAATGCTTAAAAAAAAAATTCAACATCTACTTCTGTGGTATGGCAACTTTCCCAATGTAATGGATGGCATTTTTTGTTCATGTACCTGTTTGCTGAAACCTTCATAATTTAGAATTTACAGCTAAGGGCCTGGAATAAAATTCATTATGTGGCCATTCTACTGTTACAGTTTAGCTGAAAATTAGGTTTTTCATAAGTTATTCATACTTTCAAATACTGTGTTGCATTGAAATCAGTGTTTGTTATTTTCCAGGCAGGTCAAACTATCGACAGTGATAGCTTTTTAAATATGGCTGTCTCAACAGCTATTGAGGGTCTCCAGGAAGCTTCGTCTGATCTTGGAGACGATTCAGACGGGACGCAGCACCACCCAGGAAAACCTGAGGTAAATTGTTGACACCTGTTTGTTAAGTGTCTCATGTCCAGTTGTTTCTATTCGTTCAGGGGTGTAAGGGGTTACCTTCTGGCAAGGCACTCACTTCCCCATAGTACACCTGAGTAACTGCCTCTTGCTGGTCAGTGAGGCTCTGCCACCTGGATTGACCAGCAGGATAATCATTTGTGGAGTGTTGTTATTATGTTTGTGCTGAGTGATCCTTTGCAGCCCCAGCTTTTCACCTAGGTAAGGAGATTTAGTCCTTGGAAACCGTATAGTTTTAGTTCTTGTTATTTAATGAATGAATTAATTAGTTTTTAAAAATTGAATGAGGAATTCATGTTACAGGACTTTAGATGCGGTAAGATATTAATGTACACACAAAATGTGCTAAGTATCTGCATACCTGTTTTTGGTGACCACCATCCACATAGGACCAATGTCATTATCCACTTGGTGGATGACCAATGTCATTATCTACTTTATGGGTGACCACTATCATTGTCCACTTTGGTGGGTGACACAGTCATTATCAACTTGGCAGGTGATCACTGTCATTATCTACTTTATGGGTGACCACTCTCATTATCCACTTGTTGGGTGTGATCACAGTCATTATCCACTTTGGTGGGTGACAGTCATTATCCACTTAGCAGGTGACCACTGTCATCCACTTGGCAGGATAAACAGGTATGTGGATACTAATTGTTATCATGTTTCATGTGTATATGAAAAAAAAAAAACAGGACAAATATATTTACATGAATGTCTGTTCCCACGTTTTCCTTTTCTCTTTTCTTTATTGTTTAAATTTTACAAGTTGTCTTGATTCTACAGGTGTCTTGTGCAGACATTCTGCAGAATCAAGTACCAAGGCTGTTTGGCAGTCCTGGACAGCCCCGATTTACAAATATATATTTCAATAAGTATATAAATGGATAAGCATTCTGGTATGAGGGATCTTTTAACAATATTTTATTTTCTTGTTAGAGGCCTATCCTCTGTTTTGTTTGAGTTAAGGAGCTTATTCCCGTATTGTGTGATGGGCAAAAACAGCCAATGTGTTGATATGCTCATAATATAAAAATCATTAAAGATGAAACTGAATATTTGTACGAGGGAGGTTCTGAAAGTTCATGGATTGGCAACACTGCATCGATTCTGTGTAAACCGAGTCTGTGATTGTTGCACATGAAGATAGCCTGTGAACCAATGTGCAGCTGTTGTTTGTTTGCTCGCTTTAAAAGCATATACCAATAATTACCAGACAAAGGATCGCTATTGAATTTTGTGTGAAGTTATACAAAAGTGGCCAGGGAATGTTTGAGATGATCAAGGAACCTTTCGGTGACGAAGGAATGGACAGATCGGCCTTATTCAAGTGGTGGAAGCATTTTAAGGGAGGTAAACGTGATGTGTAAGTTAAGGCAAGAAGTGGGCATCCATCAACATCAGTGAATGATGAGAACATTGTTGAAAGAAGATAGATGTTTATCGATTCGTGAATTGGCAGCTAAACTGAATGTTGGTGTAGCAAGATGTCACGAAGGGAGCAATGTGCAAAAAAAAGACATGAACTGTGTCATGAAGAATGGTGTCTCCTGCAGGACCCTGTGGCCGAATGGTTAGCACATCGCGCTGCGATGCCAAGGGTCCCGGGTTCGAATCCCGGTCGGGCTTGGTTGTTTGTGAATGTCCATTCATCAATTTCATCACTTCATCACTCATCCCCATCTTCGCAAATTAGCCAAGAGGCACAAAACGCGAAGTAAAATAAACTAAATCAATCAATCAATCAGGATAACGCTAAGCCACATGTGGCACAGCAAGGTATGGCAGCTTTCGAGAAAATTGGTGGGCAGTCTGTAGACCATCCTCCATACAGCCCAGACCTCGCACCCTGCGATTTCTGGGCATTTCCAACACTTAAGAAAGAGTTACGCGGAAGGAAGTTTAGCAAGGACAGGAATTGAAAGCTTTCACATCCGCTACCTTACACCGACTCTCAGAAAATTTTCTGCAACATGGGTTTGAGAAGCTGGTGCATCGCTGGAATCGGTGTGTAGTGTGAAGGGTGCTATTTCGAAAAGGAAACTCAAACCAACCCTCGTACTGACTCCGACTTCGAATAGTGATCTCAGTCCATGAACTTTCGGAACAACCCTCGTACAATGATAGCATATTTGTCCTTCAAATGGGAGGGGATTCGAGGGTGGGAAAGTTAGTTTTTACATCATGGTCTGTAAGTTTTTAATGGTTAGTATTATTTTTTTTTTGTTTCTGTAATTTTTAATATTTTTTGTTGCTTAAGGGCAGGATCAATTTTTAAGCAGCTGATTGAATCATCCATACTTGCTTAGGATTGAAAATTCAGCAACAGGTGCAGAGAGGCTTTTTTTCTCTTAATGGTAGAGCAGTACATAGATTTCTCTAGCTGTTTTTCTATGAACTGAAATATTGTACCATTCTACCGTAGGTGCACAAAGAGAGTTCTTCAGAAAAGTTGGATGGGAGTTGGAAATCTTCCATGTCACTTTCCGACACCTGTAGCAAGACAAGCCTTGAGAATATTGACACAGGAAGATCCGATGAGCAACAGCACACTAAACACTCAATGCAGACCCAGACAGATGAAAAAGACAGTGAAATAAATGGAGAAGAGAATAATCTAAAGTTAGGTATGTTGTCTTAGTGTTCTTGATTACAACAGTAATTTGTTGGGCTAAGGTAATAACGATGCCAATGTATTAGTAGTAGCCCATACCAGTGGTATGGGTATCGTTAGGTATCTCTTGGAATTTATTCACCGATACTGAATGGTTATTTTCCCAGAGTTCGGATGTTCATGGGTTCTGAGAAATGTCATACAATAGTTTTGTACTACGTAGAAAATTTTAGCGAAAACTGCAGGCTCGACCAGGACTCGAACCTGGGTCTTTGGCATACCGTGCCATTGCTCTAACCACTGAGCTACCTCGCCTGATTTTTCGCAGTTGCTGTTTTACCTGCGTGAAATAGTCTCTGCCAGTGCTACCACAATGGAATCTGTTGCCTTGGAAACACTGCATACTTCGACGTTGCCTGGTTCTTGTTGCGGTGGCACTTGCAGAGACAATTCCACGCAGGTAAAACAGTGACAGCAAAAAATCGGGCGAGGCCAGGCCAGCTCGGTAGCTCAGTGGTTAGAGCAATGGCACGGTATGCCAGAGAACTGGGTTCGAGTTCTGGTCGAGTCTGCATTTTTTGCTGAAAATTTCTACGTAGTACATCTGCTGTGTGTGCCTAATCTTCAATAATTAACATCTCTACACTGGGAGGAACCAGGCAATGTCGAAGTCTGCAGTGTTTCAAAGGCAACAGTTTCCATTGTGGTAGCCCTGGCAGATGCAGGTAAAGCGTGACAGCGAAAAATCAGGTGAGGCCAGGCTGACTCGGTAGCTCAGTGGTTAGAGAAATGGCATGGTATGCCAGAGACCCGGGTTCCAGTCCTGGTCGAGCCTGCATTTTTTGCTGAAAATTTCTATGTAGTAGATCTGCTGTGTGCATGTAATCTTCAATAATAATTTTGTAACATCTTATTATCCTGGAAATTATGCAAAATTTTAAATTTTCATTTATTTGCCATCAGTATTGTGTGAACAAGTGGATTTTGAGATTAAATGACATCTACACTACTACATAAAATTTAAGGAATACCAAAGAAACAGAAGGAAACCAATACAAAAGCAAGTTTCACCAGGGTTTATGAACTCCAATATGGTACAGATGCAACATGTAATGAAAATGACCAGCAACATTGCAGAATGGTATACAGGGTGTCTGGAGTATGAGAGCTCTCAGACCGTCAATACGGTGTGTGACCACCTTGAACAGACAAACAGGCACGACGTCTGGCCTCCATGCTCTGGATCAGATTGGTTAATCAACTCTGGAGGGATACGGGGCCACTTGTGTAAGAAGGCGTTCCTGAGGTCAGGAAGGGTCCATGGTGGAGTTGGGATAAGCTGTGCAAGTCACTCAAGATCATCCTAAACATGCACTATAGGATTGAGGTCTGGCGAGCATGCAGGCCATTCAATAAGGGTGCACACGGTTGGTTAGGTTTTGTGTTTATCTTTGTCCTTCTGTCCTCTTAGTGTTCCTTAAGTTTTGTGGAGTAGTGTATTTATGTATTCCAATGTAATTCTTCGAATATTTTATAGCAAAACTGTGGTAAATTGATACATATAATTTACAGTGGAAGACTTATACATGGGAGTATCATTTAGACACAAAATTCATTTCTCCTCAATAATGAAAATGATTTTTTTTGCAATATTTACGAGATAATTAGACTCCACAAAATTGTTGCGGGTCATTTTTGTGTGCACTGGGAGACACCAAGAAACCTGAAAGTGTCTATATTTATTAAATGAAATTTCCAGTGCAACAGAGGTCATTTTGAACCAGAAAGAAACAATAGTAAAACAGTAGACTAAATAGTGCTAAAAAAATACAAAACAGTGCCCAGATTAAACAATAGCATTGCTTGTTAAAAAATATTTATAGGTTGGTGATAATAGGTGGTTCATTAATTTGGTTGATTTTACTACACTTTTCTGCTATTTTTGGCTAATAGCAAAAAAGTGATAATTAGGGAGTAGATTTTTAGGTGCAAAAAAACTGAATATATTTATTTTTTGTTCTAAAAACAGTGGAAATATATACGTGGATAAAAGTCAAAAATATTTCCATTGAAAAAGTCTGCCAAACAAATAAATATTCACCAGTGACAGAAGGTTCTTAGTGGCTTGTTGCATTCTGTTACAATGAACAACAAAGCACATTTCCAAATTGTCCATTGGAAATGTGTGCCAAATATTTCTGAACAATGACTTATATAATGTGAAAACAACCTTTCCACATCACACATATTCAGATGTGCATATTCATCTTCTACACATTTAATCTCCAGAACATGAGCAACTTACACAGTTTTTGGTACCCCCGCGTTTTATTTCGGAATTTATCTCTAAGCACCTGTAAGTGTGTCCCGAATTTCCCTGCAACTGCAATAACAACTTTCACTGTTTCACAAAGCAGTTGTGTTGAAGTTTCCTGTTTTTATATCACGCCACACAATAAGCTTAGATTTGCAGAGAAACCCCAAATTTTTTTGTATACATCCATATAAGTCTTGATGTATTGTAAAGTATTTCATCTATTTTATGCATTAACTCCAAGATATGCGTTCACACAAAGAATTTGGAAACACTATTTTGTCTGTAATGTCTAAAATATGTACATTTTATGCGCTTTCATTACTTATATGTGTTTTATGTGCTGAAGGTAAAATTATGCATCTTCATGTCAAATACGAACATGCAGGTTGCATTGCATCTGTATGGTTGACACTCCTACCGAGTGTGTCTGACTTCTGAAGCATGGAAAGAAATATGTTTTTTACCTAAAAATCCCCTCCTTAGTGATGATATGATGAAATTGATGAAGAGACGGTCACAAAGAACACCCATGCCCTGTCCAGGATTCAAACCCAGAACTCCTGAGGTCATAGCATGCTTTTTAAACCACTTTGCCACGGAGTTGATGATGAAAGATGAATAAGAGCTGAAGATATCTATTTGGTTTGAAATGTTAAAGTGATTTGGTAGCCTATGGAATAAGGAGCAAGGTCTTGTATGAGTGAGAGTCTTCGAGTTGCAGTGTGGAAAGTTTCCTTTCTCCTTGTTTTATGTCCAGGCCCTCTGAGGGAAACTTAATGGAGTAGAATGCTACATCTTAGCTTTCCATTAATGATCTTGTAAAGTAATTTCATATATTCAATGTTTCTACAAGGTTCTGGGCATGAGCGTAACTTGGGGCATAACTTTGGAGGGGCAACGGGGTGGGGGGAATCAAACTTGGGACTTAACTTTCAGGGGCTGGACCCTGTGGCCGAGTGGTTAGCACACCGTGCTATGATGCCGAGGGTCCCGGGTTCGAATCCCACTTGGGCTTGGTTGTTTGTGAATGCCCATTCATCAATTTCATCATTTCATCACTCGTCCCCATCTTCGCAAATTAGCCAAGAGGCATAAAACGCGAAGTAAAATAAACTAAATCAATCAATCAATCAATTAACTTTCAGGGGAAGAATAAATCTGGGACTTAAAGTTTCAGAGGCAGAATCAATCTTGGGACTTACCATTGGTGGCCTGAATGAAACTTGGGACTTAACTTTGAAGAGCAGAATCAAACTCGGGACTTCACTTTCAGGGCAGAATCAATCTTAGGACTTATCTTTCAGGGCAGAATCAAGCTTGCGACTTATCTTTCAGGGCAGAATCAATGTTGGGACTTATCTTTCAGGGCAGAATCAATTTTGGGACTTACCATGGGGGGCTTGAATGAAACTTGGGACTTAACTTTCAAGAGCAGAATCAAACTTGGGACTTAACTTTCGGGGGCAGATTCAAACTTGAGACTTTGGGAGGTAGGACAGGAATGACAAGTTTCCATCCCATTAAAAGTCCAGAACTATTTTGCTAAATAACTTACATTGGCGCAATCATAAAATATACTCTCCAATACTTTGCTACTCCGGTCACAGTAGGCTAAGAAAAGTATCCTTAGTTTTTAAATTTAGTAACCTGACATTTTGGGGGGAGGGGGATAAGTGCCCCTTCCCCCCCTTGCCCTCACCAAGTGACACCTATTGTTCTGGGGTATTAACGTGTAAGTTTTCAAGCAGATCAGCCGGTATTATTAGTGATTGAATTCTGTATCGGTATTGACTCAGCGCTAATTTTAAACCAATACAAAAATCTATTACTTTTTCCTCTTAACTCTAGTTCCAGGTTCTTCGTTGGAGAAAGATAGCACCCAGCACACTTGTAAACCTAAGATAAAGCGAAGGCAGTGTATTAAGCTGTCGAAGTTAGGTCGTGCATCAACGGCTCGTCTTGCTATGATTAAGAGGATTCGGAAGAGGAAGCTAATTGTGAGGTCCTTGGTGAAGAAGAAGAAGGTGGTCTCGTGCAAGGGACTGCAACAGGATGATAGTGAAGACAATTATAATGAAGATGAAGCAAATAGTAAGCTGTTTGAGTGTTTCATGACAAAGAACTGCTTTTGTTGTCTAGTTCCTGCTTATTCATTATTAGTAATGGTATTTCACTTTTTACTACTGGCAATAAGGTTGAGCTTACGTGGATGTTTTGCTTATCCATTACAAGGAGAAAATTAGTGGAGGATGTTGGGGTAGGCATAAGAAGGCAATACTTTCTGAGATGAACAGTCGCATTGAAAATACCAAACTGACAATGTGACATTTGCTAAATGAGCATGCCCCCCTTCCCACAAGGGTACAGTAATTATGACACCGCTTACAGCGATAACCTGCAATTTCCACAGTATGATGGGCATCACTGCAGTGTTGCCAGGTTCAATACACATCTTTACTCCTTTGAATAAAAATCTGTTAAAGTCAGTTCCACAGTGTAAATTGACAATGATAATGGGTTTTAAAAACAGCTGCAAAGAGCTTCAAAACAAGAACAAGATCGAATTTGTAGGACTACCCAGTACTAAGAAAACATTTTTCACAAATTGATAACCTTTTTTGGCCAATTTTAAAAATCTCAAAATTTAGAATTGTATTTAAAACCTTTCTACCTGCACTGTATTTAAATTTCATCATCATCAGATCACTAGTTTTTTATTTATAGAATTTCAAAGAGAGTGGTCGTTTGGCAAGCAGCAAAAAACCGGCACTTTTGTGATCCAACGACAATAAAATATCTAAGGCACTCTCAAATAAACAATTGATTACTATAGATTAATGCAGAATTGAATAAGCTAAATTTTGATGTAACTCGTTTATTCTACTGGTCAATTTTTAATTGAAGTCCAAACTCTAGTATCCATAATCCGATAGTAGGTTCATTTGTCTGCCTACTTCCTCTATGACATTGTCATTACAATCACATAACACCAACCTACCTACGTACCCCTCTGTCTCTCATTCCGACCCCTCCTTTCTTCCTCACTTCCTCAACCTAAGTATATGACAGTGTGTCAAATGAAAACCAAGTCCAACAAAACAATATAGGGCAGACAGTACACAACTCAAATGTACTTGAAGTATCAGCTGTTATTTACAAAAGCATCCTCCAGGCTGAACCATTGGTCAAGTCCACTGCATTGTGTCATTAGATTAAATATGGCAGCTCCACTGCACACTTGCATAAATGCGGAGCAGCAGTTTTGAATGTGTAGGTGCTTTGTCATCGTTGCATTTTGGATTCTAATTTCCCTTTCTTCCTAGTTTTAGACCACAACAGATCCAGACGAGGTGTGAGATGCCACATGTGCAGCTATGTTGCTAAGGATTCATCTCTGCTGGAGCAGCACGTAGCTCACACCCACTCGAAAGACGTTACGTACAAGTGCGGAATATGTGGCTTCATCTGCCATTGGAATAAGGAGTATTACACACACATGAAGTCTCATTTCCATGGGCCACCTTTTAGGTGTGATTCATGTAAGTATTCATTTATTTTATGTTTATTTTTATTTGTTTTATTTATTTTCATTCATTGATTATTTTTTTATTAACCATATAAATTAATAACTACCTTCTGTAAGCCTTTTTCTGTTGAGTTTTGGTTTTAAGTTCATTTCATGTACAGGAAGGCTAATCGGGACTGAATCTGTACTTTAAAGTGGGATCCGAACCACTTATGAGTCATTCCATGCCAAATCAACACAGGTACGTGCAATTTCTAACCTGACCATCACCAATTTTCATGAAATTTGGGGAGTTGAAACTATGCATGGAACTTAGTAACTATGAAAATTTTTAGTTTCGTTTGTCTTGTAATTGTTAAATTATTCAAGGTCAAAGTTGGCATAAATTGTCCCAGTTGGATAATTAAAAAAATTGAAGTTATTAATTGAAGCATGTTTTTTCCTCTTCTCAGGCGAATACAGCTGTGATCGAATACAGCTTCTTCTCACTCACCGCCTGCAGCATTCCGACGAAAGGCCTTTCAAATGTGAAGAATGCGATTACCGTTGCAGGACCAGATCTAACTTAACAGTACATATGAGATGTCATACTGGTGAAAAATCCTTTAAATGTAAGTGTAAGCATATCATGAGTAATTTTTTTGTAAACGAAAGATGCATCTGGAGGTCCCAGAAATAAAGGGGCACTCTGGAATAAGGGCATTGTCGTATCTGAGTTTTAGTCTTGTGAAATATGTTTTATTGGTGGTGTTTCCTTTGTTGTTACACTACGACTAGAGCATTCTAGCATGCAATTGCTGAATAGACATTCCCCTAATTGTTGGATTGGGAGACGAGAGGAGACCTTGCTTTCCGGATCTTAAGCCTCCAGACTTTTTTCTGTGGGGTGTCCTGAAGAATGAGATGTATTCCAAGAAGCCACATATGATTGATGGACTGAAACGAAACATCGTGCAAGTATGTACAAACATTCCCGTGAATCTGTGTACTACCAAAGTGTGCTTATCAGTTCGTCACAGACCTACCAAATGTCTGGAAAGCAACGATGCCCTATTTGAACACTTGCTGTGGACTGTGTACTACACTCTCAACTTGGTAACACTAATCATACTGTCCCTTCTAACTATTTCCATTTCCAATAAAGATAGATCAATAGATGATACGCAGTTGCCCCCTTACTTCTGGGACACCCTATTACTATATTTAGGCTACACGAATGGGAGCTCTAAAAGAGATTGCTTTGCATAATTTAAATTCACACAAACTAGCTACATATGTAATTGTAGAAGCATATCAATTTACAGACATTTTTTATAGGGTCCAAAAATGTTTTCTATGCTGTTGTATACTGTAGTTTTTCACTGATTTTGTAAATTTTATTTACTATAAGTTGTTGTTCCCATGCTGATAAAATGTATATGCAGTGGCCCTCCTGAACCAATAATGGCTAATACTATTGCCTTGCAATCTACTGAAGGTATTTTACAATAGTTCTAGATCTCACGTAAATAAACTGAAAACTACAAGTCTATTACCAAGTTATTCAGCACCATAAGGAGGATTTTAGAATATAAAGGAATATAAAGTCTTTTTATTTGCTACAGACTGAGGTTCAGCCTCAGGCTGCTCTACCACCTAACTCTGCTAATTAATAGTACAATACATATATTTGTAACACTAAAATTCAATATAAACATGAATTTGGCATGAATCAAAAATAATAAAATTTTAAGAGAATACAATTCATTAACACACACACACATACACACGTGTACATATGCACTTTTCAAATCAAGACTAAAAAAAATTAATGCACAATTGGAAATATTCTGTGTCGGGTAAGTGTTTGCAAAATTCAGGGTTTTAATTGGTACTTGCTTACTTGTACGAACTAATGCTCAGTTGTTGTTTTTGCAATATAAATAATAGAGCTCGTTCTTAAAAGTTTTAGGGTGATGTAGTAGATGAAATGTAACCTTTGCAGACCAGAGGGAGAAGGAGCCCTCGAAACTAACTGACAGCATACTCAGGGTTGCTACGTGTCTGGAAAACAGGGAAATGCCAGGGAATTTTGCAGATCGTCTGCATTTTGGAGTCTGCAAGAGAAAAGGTTGCAAAATGAACAAGGAGCTCACTTCCACTTCTGGATTCAGTTCTTGTGATTCCACTCCCAAAAAAGATTCAGTTTAGAAACTTGTTTCTTTCGTTCTTATGAATCTCAGTCTTGTGCAAAATTGTGGTTCCTTCGAATTTCTGTAATAAATTTTCACTTTTATAATACTAGATATTAGGAAGAATATCAAAGTAAAACTTGGTGTCCAGATATCTGATTGCAATATAATCATAATTATCAGAAAGGTTGGTGAAGATGAGGTTATTGTCTATTATTTTATAGATCTTAGTCTTGTTGGCATTTCCTATAGAATTCATGTATGCAACAAAAATTTCTCCAGATGCTGTGTACTTATAAATGTAAGCAAAAAGCAGCATTTTCTACACTTTAAATCCACCAGAAAATCAAAAATTGTGTATGTTTTTTTAACTTTTTCTGTTTTTATATTGTGGAGATCTGTTTTGGTTAAAATAATGTACCTCTGTTACCTTAGCCTGAAGGCTAGATGCATGTGATACAATACATTTGATGCAGATTGTAATTTTACATTTTACTCTTCGAATTTTCATGTGTTCTTGAGTGTGTAGAATGAAATTTGCTAAAAAGAAGTTGTGAGTGACTATTCATAATAATTAATGGATTATATATTTAATTGAAAAACACAAGGTTCAAAGCAAAAATCATGATGATAAACATGTATGGAAAAATTTCATTTTCGGACTGGAAAAACCTGGAAATGTCAGAGAATTTCATAATCAAAAAATCGTAACAACCCTGATATTGGCACGGAATGTCAATTTTTCGCCTACCTCTCATAATGTTTGAATGTATTGAATATCTAAATGTCAGTTTCTCGTGGAGATAGCTGGCTGCGTGTAATTTTAATATTTTATACACTACACAATTTTTTTTTTAAAATTCCAAGTAATTAGGTGATATTTGGTTATTTTTTGTTTGGTATTTTCATCAGTTTAATCTGTAATTTTTCACACACACCTCTCTCACTGTCTAGCTTTCATTCCTTTAATAAGTATAACATAAAATAATATAGTCTTATTTTACAACATGATTGTTAAACTTATTTCTTACATAAGCATAAATTCGAAATTAGTTAATTTACTTACGTAAAGTGTGGCCGCGGTGGCTCAGTCGGTAACGTGTCTGACTACCATGCTCAAGGTCCCGGGTTCGATCCCCGGCCGGTTCATATAACTTGGGTACCTGGGGGAAACCCTGTGGGGTAAAGGCAGTCAGGGGCGTGATGCTGATCACATCACCCTCACTCACGACTGGAGTGGTGCTAAACACAGGGGAGCACTTTACCTTTTTTTACTTTTTACTTTACCTTTTTACGTACGTAAAGTGAGTATATAGTTGTCGTAGATGACGTTTCGGTGGCAACTGCCCCCTTCTTCAGGTCATGAAGTCTGCTATTAAGTGAATACGTAAAGCTTCGTCATTTAGAAAGGATCAAAGTATATGTATGGACAGGTTGAATGTTAGGATAACTAACTAAAACTGTTAAAACTGCTATAAAAATTGTTAAAAACCCGTAATGTTACTCTATCACAGCTCCATGTTACCAGGAACAAGAAGTTCAATAACTATTAAAAATTGCTAAAACCAGTGAGGTTACCCTAACACTGATACACCTAGACAGGAACATGTTTTAGTCATCCTAACATTTAACATGTCCATACATATACCTTGATCCTTTCTAAATGATGGAGCTTTACGTATGCACGTAATAGCTAGGGGCATGCATATTTCGTTTTTGACGAAAAAATGAAATTTGAAAAAACACATTGCAGTATTAATTTTTCATGTTTTTGAAAGGTGTGAGATGCATTTTGTGACCATGTTTTGTCACGAAATAATGCAAAATGAACTGCAAAAAGCGAAATTAACTCTCAAACACGAAATTCAGGGTTTATTCACCAACGCGACACCTTCTGAGGTCTGAATTATCCTGAGAGTTATGCAATTCCCGGAAAATTGACTAATTCTGCTGTTAATATTGGAGAAGCAAAAATGGACTCCTTGACACAGAAATAAACTTAATACTCTGATAACTACATAAATGTGCTATTAGAAGTGAAATGTTAATTCTGTGGAATAAGTGTAGTTTTTAAATCAAATTTAGAATTATATTCACAATTTTAAAACCAAAATGTCTTTTTATATACCACTTTTCATCCAATTTTTCACCGCTATAACACCAATATTTTATTTTATTTACCGCTTTTGAACCCGAAATTGACTCCGTTTTTGTACCGAAATTTTGCTTTTTTATTTACCAAAAACATGTGCCTCTAGTAATAGCCTACTTCATGACCTGAAGAAGGGGGCAGTTGCCACCGAAACGTCATCTACGGCAACTATATACTCACTTTACGTAAGTGAATTAACTAATTTTGAATTTATGCTTATATATGATAGTGAGTAAGTCGCACGGAACCAAAAAATGAATTATTTCTTACAGTAGAAAACGTAACTAATGGGTTGTCAATGAATAGCTCGATATAGTCCTGCATGCAGTTTTTATGAAAACTATATTTTGAGACATCTGTGATTGTTGTGTATGAAGTGTGAAGGATTTATCTCTTAGTAATAAGTTTCTCCTCCCTAGGTGAAACTTGTGGGCGTGCATTTGCAATGAAGAGTACCCTAGAACAACACCTGCTTAGTCATGGCAACGATAGGCCATACCTCTGTGATATGTGTGGGTTCTCTACAAAATATCTAAGTCATCTAATGGCCCACAAGAGGATACATACTGGTAAGATAAGTTATCATAATATTTTAATTCAAATCTGTTCCTTGCACCATATTTATTTAATATCATAAAATCATCGTAAACTAGGAGGAAAGTAAACACTATACGAAGACTTAGAATGTGTTAAGTAGAGGATATTGCAGAAAGATTGGAGTCATTTTTGTAAAGTATTGATTATATTTTAGTGATGGGACTGATTAATTGGTTCTCTATCGGTATCGGCCGATATAGGCATATCGGTGTATCGGTAAAATTACAGATTATTTTACCGATCCGATATCTCGATAAATATCTTATAATTTAGTGCAAAATTCTGCCATTTTGTTGTAATTTTTATGGGTAATCTCCATGCCCTACTTTCTGAAAAAGTAAATGTCTAAATATTCAACTTCTTTTTCATTGCAATCAGCTTGAAACACATATTTATTATGGAGATCAATGAAAATTTCAGGGTCTTCAAGGACCATTTCTAATTTTATATCGGATCGGTTATCGGTATCGGTAAATTTTATATCGGTACTGTATTCGGTATCGGCCAAAATTTCATATCGGCCCATCCCTATTATATTTTCAGTTTAAGATTTTGGAAATTTACTAACTGTTTAATGCTCAAGTGTATTAGTCCAAAAACAAGAAAGGATAGATAGGTACAAATGTGTGTAAAATTATGCTGTAGGTCTCACTTCGTTATTTATTATTACAGTGGAACCTCGATTTTAAGTTTTTCAGGGGACGAAGCTGAAAAACATTAAAATGCAGGAAAATATAAAATCGAAAATCAGGGTTTCACTGTACTTCCTATTTGAATTATAATTTGACATTCATAGGACATGTATTATGTAGTAATTTAAGCTCAAACTGCAGACTCGACCAGGATTTGAGCCTGCTCTACCAATCAAGCTACCACACCAGCCCTGTTTTTTTTACCTAAGTTTTCGTTCTTGCTGTTTTAACATCTCCACTTAGCACATAGAAAATTATATGATACAGCTGAACCTCTCTATAATGTACACCAAGTGGGAACAAAAAAAAAATATCCAGTATTGAGAAGTGTCTGCTTTTTGGAAATGTATGGAAATGGATATTTATGGAAATGCTATAAAAACTTGATTTGTTCAACAAAATGTTTTTATGTATTTAAATGTTTAGAATATATTCTAAGTTTAATGAACAAAATTTATCATGCATGTAAATTTTCCATATTAATTTCTAATGTATGTACAATTTTGCCAAATATCTTTACATTTCTTTCTCATAGACATTGATGACTATTTAATTTAAAATTAGCATGGTTGCAATTGTAACGCATACTTCCCAAGATGCCAAAAGTTTGCATTTTTAAAACAGTGTGTTTCAACAATTAAGAACTCTTCAAGTGAGAGAAATATATAAATATGTCTGACCTCAACCAAACTGTTGAAACTCTTACATGGAAAAGACATTTTGTCTGTCATCCCCGAATTTCAGAAATCACCATCAGTGACGGCGATTAGGGAGGCAGGGTGGATGGGGGGCAAATGACCCCCACTTTTTGCTACATTTGCTCCCGTACTATGCTAAATCTTATGTATAAGGGGAAAATATACTGTCCTTGTCCCCCAGATTTGGAACCCAATCGCTGTCACTGATCACCATTGTTGTTTGTCACAGTTATCCTTTGTTCTGATTTTTTTAATTGGCCCTGGGGAACCCTGGGGTGTAACGGTGGCCAGACATGATGCTGATCACATCATTCCAACTGTGGCCGAGATCGAGAATATATGGAACTCTATACCTCTGCATCACCCCATCTACCTTAATGGCATGTGTGCACACACACCGGGTACCTTTACCTTTTATCTGTGTCCATATATAAGAACTAATCTCCTCATATCCTCATATACCACACATGTATTTTTGCCGGAGAATTAAGAAATGTTCTTTCTTTTTTGTAGCTAATCAGTGGTGATTTATTCATTCTGTTTTGTTTTTTTTACTTTTAACCACTGTTATTTAAAAGAGATTTACCAACGTTTCGGAGGCTGCATCTGCCTCCGTCTTCAGGGTAGCATGTCTAAATGGTTGCCTTGGAGGATTATTCTAGGTGGCCTAGGCTCTACCGCATCCGTCGGTCACAAGGACCTCTAGTATATACAAAGTTGCAGGTAGGATTATCAGTGGCCAGGCTCCACTTCTTAAAATGACCACGTCAAGGTCACGATCAAGGCTTCGTGTGGCACCGTTAGGTTTCCACCTTGATCCCCGGGGACTGGACCGCCCCGGATTGCATGTCGATGGAGCCTAGGCCACCTAGAATAATCCTCCAAGGCAACCATTTAGACATGCTACCCTGAAGACGGAGGCAGATGTAGTATCCGAAACGTTGGTAAATCTCTTTTAAATAACAGTGGTTAAAAGTCCAAAAAAACTAGAAGAAATGTTCTTATTTAGAGTTGTGTGTTGGGAGAAGTTTTATTACATTTGCCCCAAATTTTGTACCACCATGTAAATATTCAGATTATCTAGATCTTGATTATTCATTGGTTTCAAAACACCTAGTTTTTCTTGTATGTACGCATTGCTTGCATTGTAGAATTATTTTCCTGTAGTTTACGGTTATTACAAGCATAAGAAAACAGTTTTTCGTTGTGACGTTTCAGGAGAACACATGCTTCCTTCATCAGACATTTATTTTCATTTTGACTAAAGATACAGTTATAACAATGGTTAGCAATTTTTTAAACAAAAATAATCCATTATGTAATGGATGTTGTCAATGTTACATTGTTGTAATATACCAACTCAACTGTGTTTTCTTATGCTTGTAATAACCGTAAACTAAAGGAAATAATTCAAAACTTGATATATACTTGATAATGTGAAATCATCCTCATTTCATTTGAAGCTATGTTTATTGTGTCACGTAGAATGCAGTGAATAACCTTATTATATTTATTAATTACTTTGTTTAGTGAATTCTTGTCTCTTTGCCAGGAGATGTGTACCGGTGTTCATATCCACACTGCAAATATTCAACGCCCAAGAAGTCACAGTTAGGGTCTCACATGCGAACCCACATGGGTATTCGCCCACACACATGCACAGTTTGTGGGAGAGGGTTTCTGGAGAAGAGCCACCTGGTGCGACACGAGCGCATCCACTTGAACGAGAAGCCATTTAAATGCCAGCAGTGTGACTATGCAAGCTCCAGGAGGGATAAGTTGAAGGAACACTTCCAGAGGCATCACAGTGAAAATGCTTCAGCCAAAGTCCCGTACAAGCCTCGTCCTCCGAGGAAGATAAAGTACGAGCAGATGTATATCGGTGGACGAGGTGATCCGCAACAACAAGAGATAGATCTCATGATGCAAGGCTCCCAGCTCTCGTCTCACCCCCCGACCACATCACAAGGGCACATCTCGGTCCCGCCACCCTCCGTGTATTCTTTCGAGCCTCATCATTCCAATCAAGACTTCCATCAGATGGCGCCACCGTCTATGTCACGTTCGCAGTCAAAATCTGAGGAGCTGCATGTGCCGCAAGCGTCGTCGACACCTTCGTCAAGCCATACCGTCGTACCTGGTGTGATCCCACGATCTCTGTCGAGCAAGATCGACACGCTGCAGGGGTTGGACTCTTCATCTCAACTTCCGCACCATGTTCTGCCACCTTTACCCAGAGCACAGCACCAAGTACCACCAACCATGATGCTAGATCCGCGGTTCCATGCTAACCCGGGACCATACGGGAGTGCTCTGGAACCACCAAGAAGCCTCCCAGTGTCTATGGCCATGTCTCCGGCAATACAGAGCCAGCCGGTTGGCCAGCATCCTGGAGAATACCCAGGACTTCAACCATGTATGCCATTATTTTGAACAAGGTTCAGTATGTAAATAGTAGTTCATTATTCGACCCTTTCATTCAGCCAGCATTGTTGCAGCAAATTGTGTGAAATTCAACAGTATTGTGCCAGCCTCATCAACTTACTATGTAACCAGTGATTATACAGGATGAGGCAAAAGTCAGGTTACATAGGAAAACAAATATGTGCATGCTTCAATTTAATGCATATGACATTAGTATGGTGTGAGTGATTAGGAAAATGGCACCTGTTATCATTTCTTTGAGGTGATCCAGGCTCTTAATTTTTCTTAGTATACACAATAGCCTTTATGTGTCCCCAGAAGTAAAAATCCAGGTGTGCTAGGTCTGGAGACCATGGTGTCCAACATATAAACACAAACAATACCACCAACGTAATCTAACTTCTGCGTCACCCTGTAAATTTGAATTCTTTGTATTGTAAAGATACCTGTTCAATTGTATTTTTACCTATTTTATCAATCACCATCCATCCTGATTGTAGCGATTGGCCTAGAGAGGTACATTATTCTACCACAATTTTCTTTGATTGCATTTTTCATCTTTATTTGCTTCTCAAGAGCAGTAGCAACCACTTAGGTACTTGAATGTGTGAAATTACTTTTGGTTATGATATGGCAGTTGTGGACAGAATGCTCAATAATGCCATACCAACAATATTACTGGTCAATATTTCTGTAAATATTCTTGAAGTTTGCTGTTTCCGCATTGGGAATTTGGGTGCTTTCCTGTTGATTTTGAAGGCCCACTGCCTTCATTAACTGAGGATGCATATTCCCGCATATCGGGCCTCCCTGATGGTGCAGTGGTAGCGTCGTTGCCTTGTAATCAAGGAGTCCCGTGTTTGATACCCGGTGGAGGCACAAGTGGTTTGGATCCCACTTTAAGCTGTAGATCCAGTCCCGATTAGCCTTACTGTGCATAATGTGGACTTAAAACACCAAATCAACCAACCAAGCATATTCCCTCATTTCCTTCCGCATGGAAGGTGTTGAATTCATGATGGGTGCTGTAAACACAGTTTTTGTATTTCATACGTGAAGTTTGGTGTTTCTGTGTTGAGAATAATCAGATAATGAAGGCACTGGGCCTACGAAATTAATTGGGGAAAAAACCAAATTTGCAACGTGGAAACACCAAACTTCACATGTGAAATACTAAAACCATGTTTACCGCATCCGTCATGAATTCTCTAATTTATTTCTACAATTCTGTGATGAATCATCAACAGTTATTTTTTTTAATGACTTTCTAAATATGCAGTATCTTTTCCTATGAGGAACCACATTACAGGTATTAGCATATACAGATGGGGGACAAAATAATATGAACACCTGTGAAAAAGTATGCCACATTTCACACCAGCAGTACAGCAGCAGCACCTGGCACTGAAGTCTGCCACCTAGTGGCTGTGAAGGGGAAGGTATTAGTCTGTCAACAGCAGTCATTGGTGGTGCATTCTTCTATTGTACGCTCTCAAGAGACGCTGCAATGTCAGACCTGACTAGAGTTCCAAACAGGCACGATTGTTGGAACACGTTCAGCTGGAGCCACGGTGATGGAATCTGCAAACCTTGTGGGGTGTGCAAGGAACACAGTATCAGCCGTTATGACAGCGTACACAACACAAGGTAAGATGGCATCTTCAAAGCACAACAGTTAACAAAAGACAAAGCTTGCTGCTCGGGAAAGGAGGGTGTTCAAGCCCATAGTGGCCCAAAAGCACAAGCAATCATTATCCGAGATAACATCTGAAATGAACAGGCATCTCCAGGACCCCATTTCAACCAAAACTGTCAAAAGGGAGCTCCATGCTGCAAATATTCATGGCAGAGTGGCAATTCGAAGCAGTTGGTGACATTATGTAATGCTGTCAAGCGAAGCCAATGGTGTAGAGCTCACAGAAGTTGGTCATCACAGCAGTGGCAACAAATCATCTGGTCTGATGAATCAACATTCACGTTATTTCAGACCACCGGGCACGTTTATGTGTGGAGAATGGCCCGAGATGCGCTTCATCCTGACTGCCTCTTGCCGACTGTGAAGCATGGAGGTGGGTCTATTATGTTATGGGGTGCGATATCTTGGCAGGGTGTGGGACCACTTGTTTTTCTGCATGGGAAGATCAACGCCAATCACTATCGGAGCATTCTGGGGGATCATCTTCATCCTTTTGTCCAGACTTTACTTCCTGGGGAGCAGCCGCTTTTTCAAGACGATAGTGCTCCTATCCACACTGCTGGGTCTGTCCAAACATGGTTCAAAGAACATGACGATGAAGTAGGACATCTTGAATGGCCCCCACAGCCTCCTGTCTTGAACATTATAGAACGTTTGTGGGGATATTTGGAGTCCAAACTGCATGCTCGAAGTCCACCTCCAGCCACACTTTAGGAATTGGAGACTGCTCTGGAGAAAGAATGGCTCCATATTCCCTTAAACATTGTGCATGACCTCTATGCATCCATCCCAAGTCGCATACTAAGTGTACTTCAGTCACAGGGTGGTTCAACCCCATATTAATAAAGATTTTCTCTAATTTCACAGGTGTTCGTATTATTTTGTCCCCCATCTGTATGTGTACATTGGTTGTGTTTAAGATGCTGATCTGTTTTTTAAGCTTGATCCCTGGATAGATCCATTTTCTACTAGATTGTTATATTCCTTAAAGATGGAACAGTATTGTTGAAAGAAACTTGCAATGTTTTATTAAGACTGAGAAAGTGCATGCATAAATATGTACGAGGGGAAGTCAAAAATTATCTACACTTTTGCCACAACTTTTCTCAGGTTGGCCACACTGCCTTCAGCGCTTGTGTGCTATAAGGTTGTACTTTTGTGGTCACGTGGCCGAGGTTTAATCTTAATTGTTTCCATTTTTCTTTCTTTTGTTACAGATTAAACATGGCTGCTCCACTGGCAATGTACACCAAGGAATAACAGCAATCAGTGATTAGATTTCTCTGGTCTGAAGGTGTGTCAGGAAATGAAATTCATCGCAGACTTTCAGTACATCTGATGATGTCAGAATAATCTCTTTGGATGATGAGTGACCATCGGTTCATCAGAATCATCTCTCAAGCTTGTTGAATCTTCCCATCAGAGGTGGAGGCTGATGGGATCCTACGCTTCGTGTTTCATGCTTGTCCAGCCATTTTTAAACCTCTTGATCCACTTATACACAATTTCACGTGGTAAAGTGCTGTCCCTGTATTGTACTGAAAGGCTGTGATGAATTTCAACCCCCGACATATCTTCAGACCAGAGAAATCAGATTGTAAAGGGTTTGACCATTCGTCCTGGAGACCGAAGTCCCCAGTTCGAGGTGCCAAACAACTCTACCGCTGGTCCGTAGGTTCAGGGTTCCGCGGCCGCCCGATTGGACGGTCGTCGGTCCTTGGTTCGCGTCCCCGGTTAAGGAAACACGATTCCTACCACCAGCTAACGGTTTAATTCCAGGTTCTTGTCACCGGGTCAGTTATTTACACCTCCGGCGGTAAGCCACGTCGTGCATAAAGTGGTGCTGTTATTCATTTATAGCAATAATAATAATAATAATTGTTGTAATAATAGAAAAAACTATAACCCTTCTGGTCAATGGAGACAAGCTATACAGCTTCAAACTCAGGACTAAAACCAAAAATATCGACCATACGAGGATATACATCTATACATACATATAAATGAATCAAGAACACCTGTAGGATAACAAATATATAGGTATATTCGGCAAAAATAAACACAACAATGATAATATAACACATTACTTGTACATATCCCCTCGCTCTCATTCCATCATGCACTCACACACACACACACGCTGCAGGGGTGAACACAATACAGTACTGGCCAAAAGAGTGTCAACTTTTGGTTTTTTTGCTGTAACTGAGGTATTTATTGCAAGAATTACACAATATTGGCACCAAAACATCTTCAAATGAATTACATTCGACTGATAACCGAGTGGTTCGGCAAACTGTGAAATGGTCTAAAAAAAGAACAAATTTATGTAAATAGAAAAAAATACACACCATCGAACATAAAGAAATATTGCACTTCAGTTCACCGGGAAAGGTCAAAACTGGTGTTGATCAACACAAAATTAACAAACAGCATCTAGTACTTTGTGGCAAAGCCTTTGGCGATGATGCGGCTTGGCAATGACGCAGCATGGAGTCGATAAGGTTGTGGATAAAATAGACTGGTATCTTCTTCCATTCCTCCTCCAACTGAGCAACCTTCTCATCAACATTTTGTGCTCTCTTCCCTGCCAGACAACGCTCCAACTCCTTCCACATGTGCTCAATCGGATTGAGATCCAGGGATTGGCTGGGCCACTCGAGAACATTAACGCGACGGCGGCGGAACCAGTTGCTGATGTTTTTGGATGTGTGTTTTGGGTCGTTATCTTGTTGGAGGGTGAAGGTACGGCCAAGGGTTTGGAGAGCAAATGGTCTCATTGTGTTCTCCAGTATGTCCTCGTACTGGAAACTGTTTATAATACCATTGATTCGGCATAGTAGGCCGACGCCATTGACAGTGATGCACCCCCACACCATCACAGATCCCCCTCCATGCTTGACTGTGGGAAATTGAAACATGGGATCAGATCTCTGGCCGACAGGACGTCTAATCCACACTATTCCGTCTGTTCCAAAGAGGCAATACTTTGATTCATCACTCCAGACCACATCTTTCCATTCGTTCCTGGTCCACGCCAGATGAGCTTTACCCATGCAAGTCTGGCCTTCTTATTCTTCGCCGAAATCAGCGGTTTCTTGACAGGCCGACGTCCATTGAGACCGGCCGCTTGGAGACGACGTCTGTTGGTCCTTCCAGATGGCGACGGGGTGGTTGGGAATGATAGCTCCCGAGCAATGTCGGCTGACGTCAGTCTGGGGTTGCTTCTGCTGATACGGAGGATGGTCCTGTCGACGTGTCTCGACGTGATCCTGGGTCGTCCTATATGGGAATCCTTCAACAACACCTCCCTGTTGCTTCCACCGCCTCAGAAATTCCGATACTGCACTTCTAGTGATTCCAAACTGTGTTGCCAGTTCCTGCAGTGTTCGCCCTCGTGCGCGTCCGTTAGCAATGCCTCTCTGCATGTCCGGAGACAGATTGGTGCATCCAAGGCGAGTACCCATACTCTGAAAACATAGAAATGTGTCATGCTGAACACATATTGGACAATGTCTGGTACACATTGTTACAATCATTAACCAGCATGGATAGGTACAATAGTAATTTTTCGGCGGGTTTTGTAATTCCTTAATATCATGGTGAAAATGGTACACTTCGACCAAAATACATGCGTTGAACATCAGAAACATCCTCAACAACATATCATGCGACGTTCATTCTCATCGGATAACATTGGCAAGAGGTATGCGAAAAAAACATGAAGTTGACACTCTTTTGGCCAGTACTGTATACCATTACATGATAAAATATCTAACCGCCTCTTTGGTTTATTTCCCGTGTACCTTCGAATTTGAGATTTCTATTAGCCCCTTAGGCTTGCTTTCAATGTAAATACGCGCGGCCAGCACTGTCACGTATGAGACGCGATTAGCTAGGCGTCATAGTTACCAAAAGTAAATAATAATTGACATTATACTTGTTGAGGAACTACTATACAAAAAGAATAAGCATACACTAAATGAGTGACAAGAGGAAATTAACTTGATTACAAGTACACGAGTGCTGATAATACAAACGACTGTAATATAAACTAGGATATATTAAAAAATGATTAAGTTGGCTATATTATTTAGTACCTAGTTTTCTAATACCTATATATATCAAAGAGCACGGTAAAAGTCAAATAATTAATTATATAAATACTCGGCGCGAGAATAGGAAAACAATAACAAATAGTAGGTCTTTTACATTTATAGAATTTCGAAGGGTGAGCGAAATGGGTTCTTAATTTTTTGAAGATTTATAGTACTTTGGATTTGATTGGCCAAAATAATTAGTAATTGCAGGCAACATTGTTCGATTTCATCTCGCTTTGTGTTATGATGAACCAGTGGCGACGTAGGTGGACAAATGTTCACTCTCACACATAAAGAAATAACTGGAGGATACTATACCGACTCAATGGCGGCGTGGTCCTCGTTGCGGCGTCCCGACGATACTCGTGGCTATGCCAGTCTGTCCTCCTGGCGGGCAAAAACTGTCTCTTCGACTTAGACGTAACATTAATTTTTCTTCCTTTTTTCCATCACGGCGACGAAGATGGGCGGAAAAAGCACCTCGCTTCCATCTGTCTGCTCGGGGCGTTGCATCCGACCGTGGCTTTAATGGCCGTTCGGGGATACGCAGGGCGTCGGGTCGTCTAAGGGCGGGCGTCGGGTCATCTAAGGGCGGACATCGTTTCATCTCTCTCTTTTCTCTATCTCTTCTTCTTTTCTCGGCGTAACATCCGTCTCACCGTTGTGGTACTTTCGTCTCTCATCTGGGTTGGCAATGCGAGTTGTCGCTGCGGCATGGCTTTCATCTCAGACGCCGTTATGCAAGCATCGTGGTGCGGTTCTCTTGACTTAAGGCGTCGTATAGTTAAGCAAGGGTCGTGACTTCTTCTCTTGGCTTCATGGCAGCAGTAATCGGAAACCCGAAGGTCCCGTCCCTCTCGTAGTTTTCAACCGCCCATGGTTATTCAATGTCCCTCCTTACAAAAAGGGAAAAACACAACAGGAGCACGTGAAACACGTAATTAACACGGCCTCAATTCCTGGCACTGTCACTGTGATCACGCACGACAATTAACACGACGGGGTCGAAAGGTTAAAACAAAGCAAAGTTCCGTAACTCGCGCAAAGTGACGCGGAGATGGTGTTCGGTCTGAATATGGCGCTAAACTGTGTCGGTCCTCTGGAGTCCAGGGGTATTTAAGGAAAACTTGAAACTTCAAAAATCAACCGCCTCGCAGTTCGTTAGCTTAGAAAAAATGCTGGACGGTGGTCTTTCTTCCAGGCTCGTTGTCCACTTGGAAGGTTTGGGGGTGAAGAAAAAAACAGAGCAGTCCTCACACGTGTTGCGAAAGAACTCCCCCTCGGTCGGCAACTCGGACGTTCTTTCTATTGCTGGACAAGTAAAAGTCACCCTTAGTGTCAAAAATTCCACAAGTCGGTATTGTTTTCCTACCCTCGCCGTCTGGAACCGAAAATCCAAGAAAAGCCAAAAAGCACAACTGGCTACAGAAAGTTGTTAAAGAGTATTTACGAAATTCGAAAATACACTCACATAAACTACAAAAAGACTGGTAACAAAAGTAATTGTCACATCTCGCCCCCCCTAACTTCAAAAAAATTTGTAGGCTTTAAAATCGCTCTCGGCTGGGGAGATTTTTTAAGGTTACATATTTTTTTAAAAACACCCTGTATATGAACACTTTTTTGAAACACCCTGTATATAAATACTACTTATATGAGCACCCTGTATATAAAATTTCACACATTTTTTTTTTATTATTCACAATAATAATACACAAGTAAACAGGGCTCAATAATACATAATACAAAAATACATAATGAAAAATAGCAATGATGTTAATAATATAGAAATAAGTGACATATAAATAAACACAAAACAAATCAAATTGTACCTTCTCTTCATAATGTGTCTTAGGTTTCCAATGGCGAATTGCAGATTTCGCGATACCTTTTCATCCAATCTTCCCGTTTCTCTTCAGAGCAGTTCCACCGTTTGCAATTCTCCACGTGCTTTGGCGCGAGTTGTTTTCCTGTTACGCAATCATCAAGATCCAAGATGTTCGTTGCAGGTTTGCCCTTACAGAAATATGGTCCATCGTACATGAAAAATAATTTCTTTATTTTTCCTTCCACCTGTGAGCTCAGGCCATGGTTCTTTACAAACACGAGATCTCCTTGCTTGATCTCAGCGCCAGCTCGCGGCGCCTTTTCATTCGCCTTTCTCCTGGCGCTCTTGGTACGCTCTATGGCCATCAAGATTTTCTCACTGAGTTTTGGGTCGCGGTCATCCTCCTGTAACCCGAAGTGACGTATCACATCTCTTCGTTGGACACTTCCAAAGTGAAGCTCTGCAGGGGTAAATCCTAACGTGTCGGACTCCGTGTTGTTGAGTAAAAGTACAACAGAAGTGACATGCTTGCTCCATTCCTGGTGGTTACCTTGGCAGAACACTCGCAGCAGTCGGTTCATCTCGCAGTGCATCCGCTCCACCTGGTTCGCCTGCGGCCTGTATGACGGCGTCCAGAGGGGGTTCACACCGTAAGCTTGAAGGGTATCTTTCCAAACACTGCTGGTGAACTGTGGCCCTCGGTCGGTGAGAATGCAGCGCGGTGTCCCCAGAAGTACAAAGTAGCAGTCGGTAAGTTTCTGAAGAAGACCTCTGGTTGTAATCGTTCGAACTGGAAACGCTACGAGATAGCGGCTGCACCCGTCCATGATCGTAAACAAGTATTTCATCCCGTCGTTGCTCCTTGGGAGTGGTCCAACACAATCGACAAAAAGTACTTCGCGTGGTCTTTCGGCTACAAACGACGTTGGGTTCTTCGCCGCTCTTGTGCGGTTTGGTTTTGTCTGCATGCATATGACGCAGTCACGGACCCACCTTTTCGCATCTTTCCTCATCCCTTTCCAAAAATAACAGCGTTCAAGGTGCCTCAACATTTTCCTGCCTCCAAAGTGTCCAGACTTGTCATGTGCTTCTTCCAGAATCTTGTTCCTTGCTGTCGTTGGTACACAAACTCGCAAGCGTTCTGGGTTGTGTACGTCGATCTTGCAAAGTATGCCTTTTGTTACGCAGAAGTGTTCAGTCACGTGCCGGCGGCGTCTGTGGTCGGCGGGTTTCGGACTCTCCAGGATATCGAAGTATGGTCCGAGCAGTGGGTCTTCTCGTTGCATTTCAGAGAAACGTTCGTGGCTGAAGCTCGTCAGGTACGGAGAATCGAACTCCATGAGGTTCACACACGCCTTGGTGAGCCCTTGTCCTTCGTTGTAACGAGATAATGCATCCGGGACTACGTTATCACGGCCTTTAACGTACTCCACATCAAAGGAATACTGCTGCAATTGGTGACTCCAGCGCGTGAGACGCTTGCTCCAATTCTTGGCACGATGTAGCCATTGCAAGTTCCGATGATCGGTCCTCACGATAAAATGTCCTCCGGCTAGATACACGTGGAAAGTCTCAACTGCCCACACTATTGCCAGGCATTCGAGTTCGCTCACTGTGTAGTTACGTTCCGCCCCTCGCAGGGATCGACTGGCGTACTGTATGATACGTATCTCCCCCTCCTATTCTTGGTAGAGCACCGCCCCAAGCGACGTGATCGACACGTCGCTCTGGACGTAAAAAGTATCAGCGAAATCAGGGTGGTAAAGCCGAAGTTGCTCACACACAGCATGTTTCAAACTCTCGAGGGCTTCTTGATGTTCCTCCTTCCATTTCCATGCTTTCCCTTGCTTAAGCAGATCGAAAAGGGGCGCTGCAACCCCGCTGAAATTCGGCAAAAACCGCCGGTGCCAAGCAAAAATACCTAAAAGGCGTTGTAATCCTTTTCGGGTTGTCGGTGCTTTCAAGTCCCGGATCGCCTGAAACCTACTTGGGTCCTGCTTTACTCCTTCGCTGTCAATGACGTGGCCTAAAAAATTCACCTCACTCTGGAAAAAAGCGGATTTTGATAACTTGATGGTCATGCCAGCTTCTCGTAGCTTCTTAAAAATGATATCCAGGTGCTCAACATGTTCTGCAGCGTTATTAGAGAAACAGAGAACGTCATCTACGTACCAGAATCAAAACTCTCGTACCTCGTCTCCTAGCACTTCTGCCATTGCATTCGTGAACGCCTGCACTCCATTCGAAATTCTGAAAGGAACGACGGTGAATTCATAAAGATTGTCTTCAAATCCAAATGCTGTGTAAGGCATGCTCTGCTCGGTTAACCCAATCTGCCAGAATCCGGCGAGTAAATCAATCTTCGAAAACATGCGCTTCCCATGGAAAAGTTGCAACGTGTCTTGTAGCTTTGGTGTTCTTATTCTCTCCAATTTGCAACGTCTGTTCAGCTGCCGGAAATCTCCACATATTCTCAGGCTTTTATCAAATTTTTCCACCACTAGGAGTGGGTTTAAATGTACAGAACGCGACCTCCTTATCACACCCCAATCTAGCATCTCTTGTATTTGCCGGCGCACTTCCTGACGATGGTTGAAGGCTATGGGATAGGGCTTGCTGACAACGGGATCATCCCCTTCGACGTGAATATCATGTACATACTTTGTGCATCTCCCTGGCCGTTCATCCAGCACAGCTGCGTTTCCCGCAAGTAAATCCGCAAACATTTTCTTAGTTTCGGTAGGCAGATTCGCACACGAAAGCACGGTGCGGTCAATTTTTTCTTTCAATTGAACGTCGCGGTTATCCCCGTACAAAAAGCGACGTGTGGCCCAAACTCGGCTTCCTCATTCCTCTCGGGTTCCTTAAAGCTCACATCGAACCTCTCGTTGGCAGTATTCAGCGTCACAAAGTGCCTTCCAATATTTAACACTGATTCATACCTACTAAGGAAATCCATACCAATTAACATGTCAACCGACAGGGAGCGAACAACGAGCACTTCAATTTCTACCATGTGCCCGTTCAGGTATGCAGGAATGACGGCGTGTCCAAGCGGTTTCTCTCTTGCCTTACCTGAAAAATCAACGAGCTTGAAGTCTCTGACGTGGCGAAGCTGGGCTCGACGAACATTCTTTGTAATACGCTTCCAAGTAGCGCTCGAGCACAGACTCGCTTCTGAACCTGTATCCAGGATCCCTTCAACTATTTCGTCGCCTACTTGCAGCTCAACGAGCGGCGATTTGGGAGGCCAGCTATCTTCACTTTTCTCTGCAGCATCCTCATCTTCGAATGGATGATCGTCCAACCAGACGGCGCGAACCCTCACGTGTGCAGTCTTTCCGGCTGTCGTGCCACTCGGCTCTTTCTGGGGCGTCATAACCAGATCGTATCCTGTATCCGAGCCCTGATACGACATGTTTAACGGTTTCCCGAACGCTGAAGTCCGGAAACGCCAGGTGTTGGAGAATTACTTCTTGTTTGCACCTGATTTCCATCCCTTTGCGGTTGATTCATCCACGAAGGTCGCTCTTCTGTCCTTCGGTCCGACTGCGGGCTCCTTGATCGACCGTGGGGTCGGTAGTAACCATCATGTACGTGACCTCGTTGAAAGGTACCGTCCCGGTTACCCTGTGCTGTGCCGCACGGCGGTCGACGCATATTTTCTCCTCCACGTCTGCCTCTCTGGTACTGCCGCCGTTCTCTCTGTGGCGAAGGTGGTGAGGGGTGAAAGTTTTGGTCATCGGCACGTGGAGCATGGTGCTGTCCTCGCTGCACCATCTGAACTCGCTGGCGTCGGTTCCGGCCGTGACGATCATCTTCTCCTCTGGGACGCTTATTCCAGCGCTCTGCCCTGTCGCGTTCTTCTTCTTCTGAGCACTGGTACAGGTTCTCCAGCGTCAGCGACATCGAGTCGGGGTCGAACACACAACTGCCATTAAGGTGACGCCGAACATCTTGAGGAAAATGATATATCAGCGCCGCGATTATTTCTGGAGCCGTCATTTGAGGCTGCAGTGCCTTGAATTCATTATATTTTTTCCAGAATTATTGCGCGTACGTAACTCCCGCGTTTCGGTTGTACCTATCGTTGCGCAGTAACATAGGTACAAACAGTAACATAGTTAACATCCGTTCTACTTGGATCGGCCTCTGAAAGTGTCTCAGGAACATCTCCCGGAAAGCTTCATAAGATGTGAAATGACTTTCATTCGTTTGAAACCAATTTTTCACCCGATCTTCCATCAAGCCTCGCAAAACCAGGATCCTTTCATTATTCCCTAAGGACAGCTCCTCTGATGTAGTTTCAAACCCTTCTAAAAATGCAGACGGTAAAACCCGATCAGCCCCGTTTAATCTTTTGAAATGGTTCTTGTATTCAAGTGGAAAAATAGCTCGCCTCGCAATTGTGGGTGCCGAATAATGAACTTCGCAGCTGGTGGCCGCTGGTCGAGTGGGTAAACCGGGGAAACTCTCATTTATCGCCGGCTCATTGACACTTATCAGTTCAGTCGAAGGGTCTTCATTATTGCTGGTGGCCAAAGTACCTGGGTTTGTCCTCGTAGCCGTGGGCGTTTCTCGTCGCTGAGGGTGAGAAAGGTCCAAAATGTCCATTCTTTTTTCCAAGGCTTGAATCCTTTGCGAATGGTCATCAATCTCGCCTATTGTTCTCGTCACGTGCTCTCTCAAACCTTCCGAGTTTTGGTGACAGCTCGCCTCAAGCTGTGCCGAGGATTGTCTCATAAGTGCCAGTTCCTCTTCCGTGTGGTCTGTCCGTCGCGACAGTGTTGCCAACTGCTGGTCATGGTCATCAACACGGGAATCCAAGCGAGCGATTTCCGCGGTGAGTTTCTGCTCACTGTCTTGCAAGCGCGTGGAAAAACGTTCAGTCATTTGTTCCACCGAAATACGCACCACTTCCTGGAATCGGGTCTCAAGTTGATCGATTCGCTTTTGTGTGTCTGCATGCTCCGCCCGGATCAGCTGTCTTATCATCTCGAACATCCTGTCGTTGGTGCCGGCGCCATTATTCAATGCATCATCTGTTTTTTCCATCGGAGCGACTTCTTCCGGGGGGGAAGGGGTCAGCTGATTCAGGTCTTCAAAAGGTGGAGTGGATTCAGTATTTACCACTAAGCCCCCATGTCCCGGAGTTCCTGACGAAATAGCACAAGTGCTACAGCGCGTCTGCGCTTCGTTCAACGGGTCCATTTCACTTAATGGGATTTCAATCCCGCAAACTACACAATTCCGTGCTTCGCTCATCTTTCGATAAATAATTTTCTCACTTCTCAATTTCATTAGATATTTAAAACACTCACTACGTCCTGAGGTCGTCAGAAAATAGGTCTGCACTTCAAAAATATATAACGCACTACAGAAAAACAATACAAACAATTACCTATCAAAAATGCAGAGAGGAGGGCACGACGGGTCCTTTCCTGCTACCTTGTAGAAGCCTAATGAAAATAAAAACGACGCGCACACACAAAAAATGCCACTAAATCTGTATAACATACTTCCTTGAAATATCGCCCTTGCCGATGTTTGCCTACATAATTGCCCTTTACGTTAATCAAATTCGCGCCGAGATAACATAAACACCGAATACTAAATATGGATATCAATAAACATAGCAAAATACGTATAAAAACATTTCAATGCTTACTGAAAAATATTATGGAAACACGATTCCTACCACCAGCTAACGGTTTAATTCCAGGTTCGTGTCACCGGGTCAGTTATTTACACCTCCGGCGGTAAGCCACGTCGTGCATAAAGTGGTGCTGTTATTCATTTATAGCAATAATAATAATAATAATAATTGTTGTAATAATAGAAAAAACTATAACCCTTCTGGTCAATGGAGACAAGCTATACAGCTTCAAACTCAGGACTAAAACCAAAATATCGACCATACGAGGATATACATCTATACATACATATAAATGAATCAAGAACACCTGTAGGATAACGAATATATACGTATATTCGGCAAAAATAAACACAACAATGATAATATAACACATTACTTGTACATATCCCCTCGCTCTCATTCCATCATGCACTCACACACACACACACGCTGCAGGGGTGAACACAATATACCATTACATGATAAAATATGTAACCGCCTCTTTGGTTTATTTCCCGTGTACCTTCGAATTTGAGATTTCTATTAGCCCCTTAGGCTTGCTTTCAATGTAAATACGCGCGGCCAGCACTCTGTCACGTATGAGACGCGATTAGCTAGGCGTCATAGTTACCAAAAGTAAATAATAATTGACATTACACTTGTTGAGGAACTACTATACAAAAAGAATAAGCATACACTAAATGAGTGACAAGAGGAAATTAACTTGATTACAAGTACACGAGTGCTGATAATACAAACGACTGTAATATAAACTAGGATATATTAAAAAATGATTAAGTTGGCTATATTATTTAGTACCTAGTTTTCTAATACCTATATATATCAAAGAGCACGGTAAAAGTCAAATAATTAATTATATAAATACTCGGCGCGAGAATAGGAAAACAATAACAAATAGTAGGTCTTTTACATTTATAGAATTTCGAAGGGTGAGCGAAATGGGTTCTTAATTTTTTGAAGATTTATAGTACTTTGGATTTGATTGGCCAAAATAATTAGTAATTGCAGGCAACATTGTTCGATTTCATCTCGCTTTGTGTTATGATGAACCAGTGGCGACGTAGGTGGACAAATGTTCACTCTCACACATAAAGAAATAACTGGAGGATACTATACCGACTCAATGGCGGCGTGGTCCTCGTTGCGGCGTCCCGACGATACTCGTGGCTATGCCAGTCTGTCCTCCTGGCGGGCAAAAACTGTCTCTTCGACTTAGACGTAACATTAATTTTTCTTCCTTTTTTCCATCGCGGCGACGAAGATGGGCGGAAAAAGCACCTCGCTTCCATCTGTCTGCTCGGGGCGTTGCATCCGACCGTGGCTTCAATGGCCGTTCGGGGATACGCAGGGCGTCGGGTCGTCTAAGGGCGGACGTCGTTTCATCTCTCTCTTTTCTCTATCTCTTCTTCTTTTCTCGGCGTAACATCCGTCTCACCGTTGTGGTACTTTCGTCTCTCATCTGGGTTGGCAATGCGAGTTGTCGCTGCAGCGTGGCTTTCATCTCAGACGCCGTTATGCAAGCGTCGTGGTGCGGTTCTCTTGACTTAAGGCGTCGTATAGTTAAGCAAGGGTCGTGACTTCTTCTCTTGGCTTCATGGCAGCAGTAATCGGAAACCCGAAGGTCCCGTCCCTCTCGTAGTTTTCAACCGCCCATGGTTATTCAATGTCCCTCCTTACAAAAAGGGAAAAACACAACAGGAGCACGTGAAACACGTAATTAACACGGCCTCAATTCCTGGCACTGTCACTGTGATCACACACTCACGACAATTAACACGACGCGGTCGAAAGGTTAAAACAAAGCAAAGTTCCGTAACTCGCGCAAAGTGACGTGGAGATGGTGTTCGGTCTGAATATGGCGCTAAACTGTGTCGGTCCTCTGGAGTCCAGGGGTATTTAAGGAAAACTTGAAACTTCAAAAATCAACCGCCTCGCAGTTCGTTAGCTTAGAAAAAATGCTGGACGGTGGTCTTTCTTCCAGGCTCGTTGTCCACTTGGGAGGTTTGGGGGTGAAGAAAAAAAACAGAGCAGTCCTCACACGTGTTGCGAAAGAACTCCCCCTCGGTCGGCAACTCGGACGTTCTTTCTATTGCTGGACAAGTAAAAGTCACCCTTAGTGTCAAAAATTCCACAAGTCGGTATTGTTTTCCTACCCTCGCCGTCTGGAACCGAAAATCCAAGAAAAGCCAAAAAGCACAACTGGCTACAGAAAGTTGTTAAAGAGTATTTACGAAATTCTAAAATACACTCACATAAACTACAAAAAGACTGGTGACAAAAGTAATTGTCACAAGATCACTGATCGCTGTTCTTCCTTGGTGCACACTGCCAGTGGAGTGGCCTTGCTTAATCTGTAACGAAAGAAAGAAAAATGGAGCAATTAAGATCAGACCTCAGTACCACAAAAGTACAACCTTATAGCACACAAGCGCTGAAGGCAGTGTGGCCAACCTGAGAAAAGTTGTGGCAAAAGTGTAGATAATTTTTAACTTACCCTAGTATTGTGGTATGGTATGTGATCTGAATGGTATTGTAAATAATATGTATAATATTGTAGTCTGAATCAGTATGTTAATGTGTATGTGTATATATATACAGTATATGTTGTAGATTCAGTCAAAAGTTTTTGGTTTTTACTCTTGTCATCAGTATGTGTTGACTGTGTTATACAAGCATTATTTTGTCAACTAGTAGTTTTCTTACAGATCTACAAACTATGGAAAATTCTTGGCCTAAAAGGCTTAATATGCAGTATTGATGTAGTGATTGAATGTTTTATGTTCATGTTGAACAGTGCAATGTATGTTAAATGTGATCATGTAATGTAAGAAATATTTTAGTTCCGTAAACAGACCAGTACGATGTATAGAGTACCTTATGAACTCTGTAAATGAAAAAACAGTATTGTTTTATTGTAAATTCTATGTTTTATATTAGTTTGCTCTATCTTAAATTACTGTACAGCAGCAATTTTAAGTTCACTTTCATTGGATTGTGACTGATAGTGGTTTTCAACCTCATGCAAAAGAAAAAAAATCAGCAATATAAGATTGCTGGTCTTGTTAGTATAAAGGTTCTAAAAGCAATGTAATGATGACATTAACAGACAAGTTCCATAACAAATAAATACCAGCTGTTTA